>NC_092106.1:9267956-9591706 GCF_045679555.1 Salvelinus alpinus | reverse complement strand
TTGTTTACAGACAGATTATTTAACTTATAATTCACTGTATCACAATTCCAGTGTGTCAGAAGTTTACATACACTGAGTTGACTGTGCCTTTAAACAGCTTGGAAAATTCCAGAAAAGGATGTCATGGCTTTAGAAGCTTCTGATTGACTAATTGACATAATTTGAGTCAATTGGAGGTGTACCTGTGGATGTATTTCAAGGCCTACCTTCAAACTCAGTGCTTCTTTGCTTGACATCATGGGAAAATCAAAAGAAATCAGCCAAGACCTCAGAAAAAGATGGTAGACCTCCACAAGTCTGGTTCATCCCTGGGAGCAATTTCCAAACGCCTGAAGGTACCACGTTCATCTGTATAAACAATCGTACGCAAGTATAAACACCATGGGACCACGCAGCCGTCATACTGCTCAGGAAGGAGACGCGTTCTGTCTCCTAGAGATGAACGTACTTTGGTGTGAAAAGTGCAAATCAATCCCAGAACAACAGCAAAGGACCTTGTGAAGATGCTGGAGGAAACAGGTACAAAAGTATCTATATCCACAGTAAAACGAGTCCTATATCGACATAACCTGAAAGGCCGCTCAGCAAGGAAGAAGCCACTGCTCCAAAAACGCCATAAAAAAGCCAGGCTACGGTTTGCAACTGCACATGGGGACAAAGATCGTACTTTCTAGAGAAATGTCCTCTGGTCTGATGAAACAAAAATAGAGCTGTTTGGCCATAATGATCATCTTTATGTTTGGAGGAAAAAGGGGGAGGCTTGCAAGCCGAAGAACACCATCCCAACTGTGAAGCACGGGGGTGGCAGCATCATGTTGTGGGGGTGTTTTGCTGCACGAGGGACTGGTGCACTTCACAAAATAGATGGCATCATGAGGTGGGAAATTATGTGGATATATTGAAGCAACATCTCAAGACATCAGTCAGGAAGTTAAAGCTTGGAAGCAAATGGGTCTTCCAAATAAACAATGACCCCAAGCATACTTCAAAAGTTGTGGCAAAATGGCTTAACGACAACAAAGTCAAGGTATTGGAGTGGCCATCACAAAGCCCTGACCTCAATCCTATAGACAATTTGTGGGCAGAACTGAAAAAGCGTGTGCGAGCAAGGAGGCCTACATACCTGACTCAGTTACACCAGCTCTGTCTGGAGGAATGGGCCAAAATTCCCACAACTTATTGTGGGAAGCTTGTGGAAGGCTACCCAAAACATTTGACCCAAGTTAAACAATTTAAAGGCAATGCTACCAAATACTAATTGAGTGTATGTAAACTTCTGACCCACTGGGAATGTGATGAAAGAAATAAAAGCTTAAATAAATCATTCTCTCTACTATTATTCTGACATTTCACATTCTTAAAAGAAAGTGGTGATCCTAACTGACCTAAGACAGGGAATTTTTACTAGTATTAAATTTCAGGAATTGTGAAAAACTGAGTTTAAATATATTTGGCTAAGCTGTATGTAAATTGCTGACTTCAACTGTACATAGTCATTTAACACTGGTGACATTAATAATGTTTACATACTGTTTTACCCACTTCATATGTATATACTGTAGTCTAGGCAAGGCTCATCCTTATAGAACAGGTGCTGTTCACACCTTTTCACTCCTTTTCTATTCATATACTGTCCATTGTCTATACACACCATCATAAACATATATATTTATATTCTGGAGTCTGACGTTGCTCGTTCTGATATTTCTTAATTTTATTTTTTGGCTTTGTATGTATTGTTTTGTATTGTTAGGTATTACTGCACTGGTGGAGCTAGAAACATAAGCATTTTGTTGCACCTGCGATAACATCTGCAAAATATGTGTACACAACCAATACATTTTGATTTGAACCAGTCTATTGTGCGGTTTATTTTCTTAACTGATTTTGTCTGCGTAACATTTTTACAAATCAGTTATACAAGTTGTCTGTTAAAATAGGCTACATACAGTGCAGGAGAGCGTACTCTACATACCCCGAGGGTGTTGTGAGGAGCCCTTAAAAGAGTCACTATTTTTTCTGACAGTCGTCAGACACATCTTTCTTGTTTATTAGTCATTCATTAAATGATAGTTCCTGTTTACCCTCCAACCACAGCTTACCTGTAGCATCTTGCACACAACGTTCCACTTTCTCTCTTTGCCTACAGTACATAGCTAAGAGTAGCTGCCACACTGCTCAGACACATCTTAGTCCTTAAGTGACTTCAACATGGATTTACTACATGTACTGCAGACTAACATTTTGTCCATAATAATGGCTATAGTGGTTATTATTTTACTTTGGAAGTACATGGGGAAACAGAGCAGCTATGGACGTTTGCCTCCGGGTCCTTCACCAATTCCTCTGCTTGGTAACTTGTTACAAATGGATCTGAAACGACCGGACATGTCCTACATGAAGGTCAGTTAAAAGCTACAATCTGTTTGATTCTCTCAACGTCATAGATGTAGCTACGGATGCAAGTACTGCAGTCATAGATCAATAGTATAGTTTTAATAATTTGAAGCTACAGTATACATTGTTTGCAGTGTTGAGGATTAACTGATTACATGTACTGTAATCAGTTACATGTAATCTGATTACAAAACTAACTAATCAGTTACGTACCACCAAAAATATTGTAATCAGATTACAGATACTTTTGAAAAACGAGATGATTACTTATTGGATTATTCAGAAAGGATGTTTGCAATAAAAATATATACTTTTTTGTCAATGACATTCAATTCTGCATTTAAAAAAGGCACAAGTTGAAGTTTGTTCCACCTGAGCGAGTCTGATCATGAGTCAGAGACCACTATGAAGACACACCAAATTAGTTTGATGGATCATTTGTGTCTTTTTCTATTGCCTCTTGAGGGGAAAGTAATGTTACTGAGTTTGGACATTTCAAAAGTTACATTACTGATTCTTATTTTGGACAGGTAACTAGCAACTGTAACAGATTATATTTACAAAGTAATCTACTCAGCCCTGATCATTTGTTTAAAGACAATGGGATAAGATGAGGGGATAAGACAGTTGTACTAAGTTCATGAAGGAGTTATACGTTATATTCTTCAAGAATCAATGGGTTCCTCTCATCTCTCATCAGTTCAGTAAGACATATGGCTCAGTGTTTACTGTATGGCTGGGCTCCAAACCTGTAGTGGTGATCTCTGGCTATCAGGCTATCAAGGATGCTTTTGTCAACCAAGGAGAAGATTTCAATGGAAGAGCCAACTCTGCCATTACCCTGAAACTTGTTAACGAACACGGTGAGTAAAATGACTGGAAGAGGGATGTTGTAAAATACATGTGTCATAGTGTTGTAATCTGCGTGGAAATTGATTTTGCTTAGAAAAGGGAAGTACTGTGCATGTTCATCCTATATCTCTGTCCTGTTGTACTCATCAATCTAGGGGTGGGATTGAGTAATGGGCAGAGATGGAAAACTCTTCGCAGTTTCTCCTTGATGTCCCTGAAAAACCTTGGAAAAGGATGCAGGAGCCTCGAGGAGAGGGTCCAAGAGGAAGCTAAGAGTCTAGTGAAAGCCTTCAGTGAATATGGAGGTATGTTGTTTTTGTCGGTGTCATCTGTACGTGTGTGTGCGTGCATGAGTGCATCACAGGAGGCTGCTGAGGGGAGGACGGTACATAATAATGTCTGGAAAAGAGTGAATGGAATGGCATCAAACACATAGAAACCATGTGTTTGATGTATTTGATACCATACCACTTATTCCGCTCCAGCCATTACCACAAGCCTGTCCTCCACAGTTGAGCTTCCACCAACCTGCCTCCACAAGTGGCACAGTGGTCTACAGACCCAGTTCGATCCCAGGCTGTGTCACAGCAAAATTGGCCCAGCGTCATCCGGTTTAGGGGAGGGTTTGGCCGGCCGGGATATCCTTGTCCCATCGCGCTCTAGTGACTCCTTGTGGCGGGTCGGCGCATGCACGCTGACTTCGGTCAAGAAGCAGTATGGCTGGGCAGGGTCGTGTTTCGGAGGACGCATGGCTCTCGACCTTCGCCTCTCCTGATTCCGTACGGGAGTTGCAGCGATGGGACAAGTCTGTAACTACCAATTGGATATCATGAAATTAGGGAGAAAAAGGGGTAAAATGTTTTTTTAAATATATAATTTGCCACCAACCTCCTGTGGTGTGCAAGCATGCGTGTTTATGCTTGTCTGCTGTCTCTATTCCAGATTCCACTGTCGACCCCAAAGAACTCCTGTTCCATTCTATCATCAACCTATTCTGGTCCATAGTCTTTGGGCGCAGGTTTGAATACAACGACCCAGAGTTTCAGATCCTCTACAAGCCTGTCTATACATACTTCGACATGCTAAAAAGCAAAGTGGCAATGGTATGGTAGCACATACAGTGCCTTCAATTATCTGTAAGGTCCCCAGTCAAGCAGTGAATTTCAAATGCAGATTCAACCACAAAGACCAGGGAGGTTGTCCAATGTCTTGAAAAGATGGGCCCCTATTGATAGATGGGGGGGAAAGAAGCAGACATTGAATATCCCTTTGAGTATGGAGAATTTATTAATTACACTTCGGACAGTGTATCAATACACCCAGTCACTACAAAGATACAGGTGTCCTTCCTAACTCAGTTGCCAGAAAGGAAGGAAACCGCTCAGTGATTTCACTTTTTTTATGGTTGGTTGTATTGATACACAATCTAAAGCCTAATTAATAACTTTACCATGCTCAAGGAGATATTCAGTGTCTGTAAAAAAACAAAAAAACATTTGTATATACCAATTGGTGCCTTTCTTTGCGAGGCATTGGAAAAGCCAATGTGGTTGAATCTGTCCTCAAAAAACATTACTCAAGTGAAGGTACTTACAGATACTTGTATGTGTGGGGTACAGAGATCGTGTAGTCATTCAATAAATCATGTTAACCCCTATTATTGTCCATGCAACTTCTATGATTTGTTAGGTAAATGGACTCCTGAACCTAATAAGGCTTGCCACAACAAAGAGGGCAAATACTTATATAACCAAGACATTTGAGTTATTAAATGTAAAAATGTATAGAATGTTATTTTCACTGACATTATTTGGTATTTTGTGTAGATCAGTGACAAAGAAATTATAAGTATATAAATGTCAAACCCAGTTTGTAATGCAACAAAATGTGAAAAAAATCCAAGGTGGATAAATACACTGTATGCCTGTTATTTATCTATACACGCTCTTCCAAAGCATGACTTGATTGTGTCTATTAAGCTTGCCTGCAGAAATGGATAATGATAACAAAAGTATGTGGGTCACCATTTGAATATAACAACCACCCCTTCTTTCATTCCCATGTTTCCAATGTTGTGTCTCTTCTAGCTGTACAACATTTTCCCCAGAATTGTTGAGTGCTTTCCAGGAAAACACCATGAGCTGGGTAAGGCCATAGACAAGGCCAAAGCTTACATACGAGAGGAAGCAGATCGTCGCCTTAAAAACCTGGACACCTTTAACCCTCAGGACTACTTCGACGTCTTCCTGGTTAAAATGCTGGAGGTAAAACAGAATTTGGAATTTGATGTTGAACCTCTTACACAGTATCAAAATACTGTAATAGCACCAACTAGCCACAAGAAAATATATGATCAATGTTTACGTGGGTCTGAATCTTTGTGCAAAAATCTTACTTTATCACAAATCTATCAGTGTAAGATTTAGAGGTATCTTCCAACTTTCCTTAGGAGAAGGGTCACCCCGAGACCGAGTTCAACTATGACAACTTGTTTCCGTGTGTGTGGGATCTGTTTGCTGCCGGCACGGAGACCCAGTCCTCCACCCTATCACACGCCTGTCTGATGATGATCAAGTACCCTGACATCCAAGGTATTCTCTCTTCTGCATCACTGTTATTGAAATTATACAAATGTATTGCAAATAGAAAATAGTACTGGTAAACCAGCCAAATAGCTGCAACAGAGAGTTTACATTACACACCATGTAAGCAGCACATACATGCGGGCATTTCTTCATTCCCAATAGACTGTAAACACTGTATATTAACCCAAAAGCTATGAAGGCCTATGACTGTCTTTCTTCCTCAGAGAAAGTTCAGAAGGAGATAGACGAGGTGATTGGCTCAAACAGAGTCCCCACAGTTGACGACAGACATAAGATGCCCTACACGGACGCTGTAATCCACGAAATCCAGAGAAGTATGAGTCTTGCTCCCATTTCTTTCCCTCACCAAATGACCCGAGACACAACGTTCCACAACTACCACATCCCAAAGGTGACCACCATTTCCGCAGACTTATCCTAAACGTCTATCATTTTGACTTGTTAAACTGTCAATTGTTTTATGTAAGTACTCTTTTGTAATTCTTCCAGGGAACCACAGTGTTTCCGCTGTTGTCATCTGTGCTGTTTGACCCCAAACTGTTCAAGAACCCAGATGAGTTTGACCCAGAGAACTTCCTGGATGAAAACGGAGTCTTTAAGGAAAACAACGGATTTCTTGTTTTTGGACTGGGTAAAATGATGTTACAATTGGCTAATAGTTGGCTCATAATAATATGAGAATGTGAAAACAATAACCACTCTGTAGTAGCTCTCGTTTGATAGGTTTTGCATATCAAGCAAGGCCAATGTGTAGGTTTCAGTCTCAGGAGTGTAGGTTGACTGCTGAAGGTAACTTCTCTCCTCTCACTGTCCATCAGGGAAGCGCTACTGCCTGGGAGATGGAATGGGGATTCCCAGGACGGTGCTCTTCCTGTTCTTTACTTCCCTTCTTCAGCGCTTCACCTTCAGGGGCACCAAACCTCCAGAGGAAATTGACGCCAGTGTAGTATCCTACTTTCATGGTCGCCTGGCGCGCCCCTACACCTGCTATGTCAAACTCAGGACACCAAATATTTAATTGATCAAACAGCTTTTAATCTTGATGAAATTCAATGTGATTTTTTTCTGAATAAGGAAGCTCAACAGCAAAGTTGTCATGTCATTATTAATGTCCATTTTTTTGTTAGATACAAAAAAACAATAGACAAATACTGTCAGATTAAGAATAATTTAATTTAAATAACAAACACGTAAATAAAAAGTGAGTAAAAATAGTGTCCATTCATGTCACATAGTCTTATATGTGAGATTTAGTGCTGCTCTTTGTACTGTAATCTCCCGGTGATGATAACCTACTCACACAGAGTTAAATATCATTTGAGTGTCAGTGCGCCAAGTTTACCTGTTGACAGGTATATAGAACATGTGGAGTCACGTCAGAAGGTCATGTCCGTTTATGTAACACGTTCCACCTCTGCCCCAATGGACCCAATGTATTATGGGTCCAGGGTGACAGTACAGTCCTAACCCACTGCACGGTTCTAACATAGGCTTCCATTGAATCTACCTCCCTTTGACCTCAATTTACTGGATCCACTCTCTAGATCCAGGTCACGGCACCCCTGTAACACATACTAACAATGCTAACTAACATATGCTACATCTGGTCATTTTTTAATTGAAAGGTCAATGTCTGACATAAGCAGTTTTACAAACAACACAGTATTTTGTCATGTTTGCCAAAGAGATTCCAAAGGCTACGCGTGCTGTTGCCAAAGGTACATTATACTAGAAGATATTTGTGAAGTGCAATGCTCAGTTCGTGAATGCTATTTCAGTTGTGAGGATCAGCCAAGCCACTCTGGAAATTAAGATAACACACACACACACACACACACACACACACACACACACACACACACACACACACACACACACATATACCATTAGAGTAATGATCTATGCCACCAGAGGCATTGAGGCCCCTCTGTCAAGCACCAGTAATGATCCTATTAGGAATACTCCTGGTGAAAAAAATGAATGTTCATTTGTATGACATGCTGCATTTTGTTGACACAGAGATGGTGGACATGCTTGGGTAACGGGTTCCCATTTGGAGTGAATAGGAAGACAGAAAGACAAGGCTACCTCATTACTCCATTGGTATGTGTGAAGATGGGGCCTCTGTGTATGTTGGTTAGAGGAGCTATTTCAAAAGTGAAGTTGGAAATTGCCTGGTTTAATTGCCTACATTTATACAGAACCCCTGTTCAACCGGTGGGGAGCCATTAGGTGCAATGTGACCCTCAAGAAGAGACTAATTACAAACAGTAAAATGAGTTGTGGGCTCTGGATGCTCAGACAGATCCATACACACCGAGTAGTCAAGCTATATCTGGAGAAGTTAGGGTTGTGCTGTACTAGTTTTAGATTGAAACCCGTCTTTAAATAAGAGTGGGGGATTGTTAGCTGGGTTAAAATAAAGCACTTTTAGCTAAACTCATATTGGGTAATTGGTGTTTCAAAACTTCACTGAGGGTGAGATCAGTGCAAAATATTTTGTTTCTCACAGATTCCAGCACGGAGAACTGAGTTTTTGGCAACCTTACACAGATGTATGTAACGTACCAGACGTCTTCACAGAGGATGAACAGAATGGATCCTAGCTTTGCAAACATGACGTCAGACATGTAGACCTACAGCATACCATCAACACGCATGCAGCAGAATACTAAATGTGTATTTTGTGGCTGTGGTCTATCGTGTAGAGAGCCATTTCCTATTGAACCATAGTGGTTAAGCTACATGGCCGCAGGGGCGCTGGGACCTTAATCCCCAGAAGCAGAGGAGAGATTCCCTCTTGGCATGTTACGACCTGTGCTCAGCGGGATGTAAAACCTTCAGCTGGGTGGTAAGTGGTTGTGGCTAGTCTGGAAAAGCTACAAGAAAAAAACGATTTGTGGTGAGTAACAGGCTATCATAACTCACCACGAGAGATCATTTTCATCCCAGACTCCACAAACCTGTGATAAATGGAGAATATTACAGAAGGTGCCGCAGACTGCACCAAGGCCGCTGAGGGGAGGACGGATCATAATAATGGCTGGAACGGAGCAAATGGAATGGAATCAAACGCATGGAAACCATGTGTTTCATATATTTGATACCATTCCGCCTATTCCACTCCAACCATTACCATGAGCCTGTCCTCCCCAATTAAGGTGCCACCAACCTGCTGTGGCGTATAGATACAGCGCTTAAAAGACCTCTGGATTATGGTCACCTTCCATTCTGTGATAGTTTTCACTATGTTAATAGGACATTACAAATCATTCAACCCCCTTAGACAGCGCATTAAAGGAACTCCCCTTCCCCCACTGACTCCATTTGAAGAATACACCTCTTGCTAGTTATCTTCTATATAGTGCATGTGATCGAACCCTCCTTAGATGTTTCTGATTACGTGCCTGTCTTTCTCAGCCTCGAGTCATTTTGCAGGAGTCATGCCTCACACACAGCCGCCACCATGAAAGTGTTCCTGCCTTCCTTGAGGTCTATGATATTGGTATTGCGTAAGAGCGCGGTTCCTTTGCTCACTGTATTCAGCTACGACTATAAGGTTGCGATAAACGTATGGCTAGAGAGCAAGGGGCATGAGAGGTTTTCAACGGTTGGGTGAGAGGAATTCAAAACACAGCGTTGCCTAGGGAAACCATAGTGTGTGTGTGTGTGTGTGTGTGTGTGTGTGTGGCTAACTCACTGGGGAAGACAATATTGGTTTGCTCACCTCTTGCCTTTTCTAAGTCCCTCACAGAGACTTTTTCCAATACCAACATATAAAACACACTATTGTTATAATATCCATTGCACATGAAAAGACGGTCCACGGTTGGCACGTAACTTTTCCACTTTGTCCACAAGTAGAGCAAGAGGTAGAGAACAAAGAGGCTAACCCCCCAAAACAGTCAAATCTGAGCAGATAAGGGTTGGACGGTGTTCATTTCCTAATTTAAGTAGCTTTCCTCAACATCTGGGTCGATTGAGGCAATATTTCACTTGGGATGGGTCATCTTATCTGCCACTGGAAGCCTCTAGGAGTCACAACACACAGTGCAGAAAAGGCATTCTGGCAATCATCCAAAGAGTCCCGGATCATGTTCACACCATTATTAAGACATGGGTTCGACGAAAACACCAAGTAGGCCACATAGATCTGGAAGTACACAACTGAATCGGAAGCAGGTGATTGTCTGGTTCGGATTCCTTCCACTAGAAATTACAAAGGTAGCCAGCTACTCGTTAGCCCTCGTTAGCCCCCAACAGGGCCACTCAGCAGTAGCTCTCAGAGTATTTGATGGCTCCTTCTCCTCCCCCGTTGCCCAGCGGAGCTCCATCAAGGCCGTTCAGCACCTGCTTGCGGGCGGAAATGTAGCAGTAGGCCTTGCCCTTCTTGGCCCCTGGGTGGTGGTGTGGGCGCGGGTGGGCATGCGGCCCCGAGGCGGAGGCGTCCGAGGAGAGGTTGTGGATATCCTCCTGTGGACAGTCAGGCTGGCAGGGCGGGTCGTGGTGGCACTGCCCGCCGCCGGTGCCCCCCTGTGGCGTGTTGCTGCCGGTGTTGCGAAGGTCGTCCAGGACGGTCATGCCCAGCTTCCATCGCTGCCACTTCTTCTTTATCTCTGACTGCACCTGGGACAGATGGACAGAGGGAGAGATGGAGAGAGAGGGATGAACGAGGGAAAGTAATGTTTTTTTCCTGACCTTTTGATCTGGTCAGATCAAAAGACAAATTATATCAAATTTGATCATTATTCTCTTTACTCACTACTCTGTAGGCTACCTCAACCAAACTAGCCCATACCTCAACAGGAGATACATTGGACCCTTCATGTCACAGTGGCATATACACTTCTTGACTCTACACATGGCTGGGTCCCTCATTGACATCCCGTTGCCCCGTTGACGTAGGTAGTGAGCTTCTCTGTGACAGCTAACCCACAGTGACAAGGTGACATACCCAGCAGGTCACAGAAAGCGCTGGCTTCTCATAGGAACAAACAGAGACGAATGTGCCATCACCTCAGGTGTTTGCTACTGATGTTCAAGTGCACTTGTTTTGCCCTGGGCTTTGTTGAGAGCACACTTCACTTCGTTACTCACCTCTTTATTGACGAAGCAGTACAGGATGGCAACCAGGAGACCCTGCGGGAAGAGAGAGACAGGTATCAGAAGAAGAGTGATCTCTCCATTTTCCCCTTATCTAACACACACCTAACAGAAGCACCACAGAGAGAAATAACATGCAGTAACAAGAAAGAATGCCTGCACGCACGGGACACATGCATGCTCCTGCGGACGCACGCACGCACACACACACACACACACACACACACACAAATGCATAACCTATGTACCTCATCATATTACCTGGAAAGAATTGAAGAAAAGTTCAAAGAAGAGGTTGATATTTCGGAGGATGCCCTCTGTCTGTTCCTCTGACATCACGGCAAAGACAACCTCATGGATGCCCAGGAGAGGGATGAGGGTCAGAGTGGACTTAGCCAACCTGCACACACAGAGCATCCTTTACAGAGCCAAGCAAGGGCAACTATTAGAGAGGTCTGTTTGGTCCTATATGGTGAATCTCTTTCACAACAATGACATCAATGGATGGTTCACGTTTCACACAAACGCATAAAAGACAAACAAGGAAAGCCACAACTTCCACAGAGCAGGGATGATAAGTAACGGCTTCAAACAAAGCATCTTGGGAAGTCAAAAAAGCCTCCTCTTCCCATGACTCTTTGGTGGTTCAGAATCTGTGTATCAGCTGCATTTGTGCTTAGATTCCAAGCAGACTCATGTTGTCCAGTGTGCCTTGAGGCCAGGCTTAGTTCAGAGCATTAGGTATGCGACTGGTCTCCTGGATGTGGCTGGTTTCCTAAAAAAAAGTCTATGCCGTCTCAAAGGACCACGGCTCACAATCAAAGGATGGGAAGGCCCCTTTGAATACCACAGAAACATCAAAGGATTCCACAGCTCCCTTTACTCTGCATGCCACAAAGTGTTAGTAGAAGTGCAAGTCAATTTAGTGATGAATTATTGAGGTAATGGATGTCAACTGAGTTTGAAGCAAATGCCTTTAGTGTGGATAGTGTTAGGTCATCACAATGTCTTCTGACTCGCACAAGAGCAGAGTCCTTGTGTGTTCACGCCAGACGATAGTTGACAACATCGCACGGCAATGTTCCGTGAATGGAAGGGCGTTTAACAAGGTATGACATAGACAAAGTTACGTGACAAGAAACACATAGACAAGCAATGAGTTGACTAAATCAGTGTCAGAAGCTACAATACGGTGTTTGTTTTGTGTTTTTATTCTGGTTTGCTTTTATGCCATTAATGGATTAGAAGCTGCTGTATCTTTCTTACCTGAATTTATAATCTGTGTACCTCATTTGGCGCGCCTTTAATTTGGAGACAAGGATCTGTATGATCCGAATAAATATGAAAAAGTTGACCTGGAATAAAAAAAAAAATTAACATCAAACCACCCAATATTATCTTTATTGACACCAACAAGAAAATGTAACAATCTGACATCAAAAAAGGATATATATCCAAATAGGCCTGCTCTGCGGCATTTCAGTATTATATGAGAAAGGGAAACAAGGATAACTGCTACTGTTGAAGTAGGGTGAATATGTCAGAATTCCACAATAATGTGAAAAGCTAAAGTTTGAGTTCCAAAGTCAGACTGCAGCATGTTAGGGGTATTAACTGCAAAGTCCAGGTGACAGAGTGTAACTGCACGCCATATTAAGTATGAATTACTCCTTTTATTTATTTAACCTTTATTTTGACAGGGAGTCATGCTGAGACCAAAGCCTCTTTTACAGATGAGCATTGTAATTACAAAAATATACACATTAGTACAATATGAAAGGTGAAACAGAAATACAAAACACTGTCTTTTTATTTATTATGTCAAACCATGTTAGGCATTTTGTCCCGAGGGGAAATGCAAGAGTTGTGGGACAAATGGCAAGTCATATGTGAATCCTCATCTCTTCTGGCATGTTGCTTCTGATGCAAAATACCACAGAAAAAGTATATTCTCTTCCTCTCAGAGTTTCACTGAGAGATGCTAATTAAACACTCATAAGTATTAAAGGTCTAGGTCCTTATTTCTAAGTGTTACTAAGAAAATAAAAGAAACCAGGTGACATTCATTTTATCTCTTCTGGGTTTATGAGTCATCCATTAATTTTAATGTACAGTACATTCCGGAAACCAAAACATGCCCACTCAGCTTTCACGTTCGCACAATTTCCCCAGGTTTGTCACGGTCTGCTAACTTCAAAGAGACAAATCTGCAGGGGAAGCAGGGGGAGGTGTGGGGGGTGGAGGAGAGGAGCGGGGCGTTGACGAATGACTCACCCATAGGCCCCCATTGCTTTAGGGCGCACAACACAGTCGACACACATATCAACACACACTCACCAGAATGGCCAGGAGGATGGGTGTGCGGATGATCCACCAGTACGCCATGTTCTCGTTGATCTCCCAGCACCTGGGAGGAGGTGAGTCACAATCTCTCAGTCGGAATTCTGTTTCTAGTAACAGATGATGAGGAAATAAGACTGAATGGAAATGAGAGGGACTCACCGTGCGTTCTCATACAGGTACCGCACTATAATCCAGGGGACCACAAATAACACTGGGGTTCCTACACACAGTGTCATAAACCCATACATTACTGTCAGGAAACAGCATTTATATAATTTATCATATGTGTGTGTGTGTCCATCTGTATGTGTGAGTGTGCGTGTGTATCCACCCCAGCCGATGAAGAGGTATCCACAGAAGTAGCTGTTCTCAGAGAAGACCATGAGCACCAGCAGGTTGTGAAGGTACAGGCCTTCCACCAGCAGCCAGTAGTAGTTAGCGCCCACGCAGTACTGCATCAGCACCTGGGCCACACGGCAGCCAGAGAGAGCCTGGGGGCAAAGGTCAGGGGAAGAGGTCAAAGATGGCTGTCTAAAGTACGAATGATGAATTGAGTCTGTAAACTGTTCGTTTGTGTGTGTGTGTGTATTTCTGTAACCTGCATTAGTGTGTATAGCCTTTAGTTCCCGACCTGATCACTGAGGACGTTGGACACGTCTCTGTTGTCTCTGAACTCGGGGGTGTCCCTGGTGAGAACAGCATCTCTGGTGAGGATGGATATGGCTCGCAGGATGAAGGACGCAAACAGATTGGTGTGGATATAGTTCCTGGTGCACCTTAGTTTCCTAGGGTACAACACTTGACATTGAGATGACTGTATCACAAAATTCTTTCCAGCATCATGTATATGTCATATACAGATGTAGGGTCTTAATTTGATCACGCTTTTGTTACTGCGAATTGTCCTGCACAGCAGGAAATGCAAACTTGTAGTGTATCCAAGGTTCTAAAGTTTGTAATTTACACTTTAAAATGTCAGAATTTGCAGTAACAAAAAATATCCATTAATTACAATCCACATAATAATTCAAATTTCCTGTTGCTGAAGGGTTAGTTTCCTACTACTGTATGATTTACATTTGCCTAATTCACATCAGAAGACTAGAAGTGAATCCATTGCCGTGTCCAAACAAACAGTCCCATAGAGTCAAATCCTGACATATTAAGATGTACTGTATGCTGTTTATGACTGTGGTCAGAGCCAGTATTTACCTGAAGATGAGCAGTATGATGAGGGCCAGGGAAAGGCTGGCCAGGGACAGAGAGTAGCCCACAGTGTACATCACCCGGAAGTAGGCCAAGATCACCATCTGGTTCTCCTGTGGACACACAAAGACCTGCACTCAAATCCCAAGTAGACGAGGGAACAACATGACCCTGTTTTCACCTATAACTCTCTGACTCTCTTATGGATGTGCTGTACTGAATGAATGCCCTGTCCTTTTAGTAGAGTGCAAACAGAGACACAGATACAGACGAAGTAGATGCACTGACCGCAAGAAGTCCTCTTGTCTTGTTGCCTATGCCTTGGAAAATGCTCATGAATGCTTTAATGACGTTCAGTACACTAATAAGCTCCTGTTAAAAATATGTGACACTCCATTATTGTATACTCTAGGCTTATGAATCTCACAGATTAGAACACGTGAGTGTAACTGGTGTCAAACAATGGTGAAGTGGAGCGTAAACGCACATTTACCCACCTATCATGGAAAAATGCATTGGAAATATAGGGAGCGTTATTTTATTCACGGCGAATGGCCGTGAACGGTGATCAACGTTTACCCACCTATTTTTCTTATCATCAGAAGGTCTGGCTGCAGACTGGAGTACATTTCAGTTGTGGGGCCAATGAGGCAAAGCAGCGTTGCATCATCGGTTGCCAGCAACAACATAACCCCTAGGTGACGTCTGTCTCCCTCTTCATAAAGAGAGGACTGTGTGTCTTTCAGAGCTCACCCCTCACACTCTGTAGCCCTGGCAGATCTATAACCCTGTATGTAATACCGACTAAGTAATGAGATCTTTTATATTTACGTAGTAAACGGGCCATTTCATTACTGAGCTCGTAATGGAGTGCAGCACTAGATGTGATATTAAGAGAGGGTAAGGAGGACGCGAGTTGAGCATGCTGATAGGGATGAGTGGAAGTCAACATTAGGGCACAGCAACGGCTGCTGCTGCTGCTAGCCCACCTCAACAGTCATAAGCAATCAGAGCACTCTAGCATTATCGTAAAAGTCCCCTACAGGTGGTTTCCCATTGGAGTACCTACTCTATTAATCCTTGCTATTTGAATGGCTATTCATTAGTTTACTTCTCAAAACATCTGTCAGTACTTGGAGGGTCTCCTAAGACTACTGGTGTAGTTTTCTAAAAGTCACATTCAGTAATTAAAAGCATTAACCCTTTGAAAGTCTACTGTCCTACTCTTAGCAACGCATGTTATTATGTGCTCTGAGAGGAGGGTCTACTTCAGGAATGGTGCATGATGGGTATTACCTGTGCCACCTGCTGGTTATTGTCTGCGTTGCACTGGGAGTGGTCCCTCCAGGTGCTACTGGTGTTGTTAATGGCCCATTGGCCATCAGGCCCACACTCCCGCAACACATATCCATTACGAACTGCACAGACACGAGGAGGGAGAGATAAAGGAAGAAGGCAAACAGATGAGACATATTCAATTCTGCACATAGACATTAAAACCAGCAGATAGTGATAGCGCTGACGTCATCTACGTATTCCCGATGGCGCATGAAGCCGGAACTACTTGAATTTTAAGCACGCCATATCGCTGAATGGCACCACAAAATTGTTAAGGATCATGGTGAAAGTGGCAATAACTAGCTAAGGATCATGGTTAATGTAGTCGTTTTCATCCTGACTGAGCGTTGACCGGGAGCCTCCTAATATGCCTGCCGGCCCGTGATTGGTCTGTGTCAGCACATGGTCATGTGTGACGACAATGTAGTAGTCAGAATGAATCACTATTTAATTTAATATCTCGATTTGTAGTGGCCTTTAAAATAATTCACAATGGGGATCGAACTTGATCATAACAAACTAATTTTAGAGGCCAAAATAGTCTGAACATTTTAGCTGGGGCCATTCTGGCGATCGTAATTTACATAGGCTTTTTAGGGCAGACCAGGGGCCTCATTTATAGACTGTGTGTATGTACAAAATATAGCCCAAAATGTGTGTGCGCAGGTTTTCACGCAAAAGTAGGCATTTATTTAAAAAAAATACTTGACATGAGAATGTGTTCACTTTCCCGCAAACTTTAGACCATGCAAAAGCACATTTGCTAGTGGTTGAGATATTGTATGGCAAGCTGGCAAGTAAGTGTTTTGTGCAAATGAGGGATGTGATGAAAAGCTTATTAATAAAAAAACTAAAAACAGGAAAACATATTAACAAGAATGCAACATTTTCCATTAGTGAGAAGAGCGAAAATCTGTTAGATTTGTTTTGTAAAAAACAATTTGACATAGGAATCTTATAACTAGACATAGAAATATCTTCCCTATTTTCATAACCATTGCAGAATATATTCCTCACTTTTCTGTCCGTGATAGGTTCATATTACCAAAGGAGCCATACAACAATTACCATGTGCATCTCTCATTTAATTGGACCTAGTAGCCATGTAAATAGGCTATATGTATTTCAAGATTTGCAATAGCATAGGCAGCGCAGTTTATAATACAGAATTTAGGCTACAGTCGAATTTAACAGCCGATCGTTTACATTGAAGTAGGCCTACAGTATGAATCAAGTTTCACATTTTAATTGTCACTTGCACAAGTACAGTGAAATGCCTTTCTTGCATGCTCTTTCCTAACAATACAGTAATGCATATCAGTAGTACTATAATAAAAAAAAAAGCCAAATAGAACAAAAGTACACGAGAAATAGAACTGTAAGTACTGTAATTTAAAAAATGTAGTAGCCCTACCAATGTTTCAGAATGGGTGGGCAGTCCATCGTATTTAGGTTGGGGGAAAAGTCGATATAAAACATTGTTGAAATCAAATGTTCTGCTGACAGGTCCATGACAATTTGCCATTGTTTTCACGTTCAGAAACGGACACAGTCCTGTTCCAGGCACAGCATAAATCACTGCTAAAGATTAAAACGTTTTGCCAACACAGTAAATAGGCTGGTAGTTTATGTAAAATATTTGACAGGGTAGGTTACAGTATTGCTGTGCGATAGGAGCGCGACATCATTGCTTATTTAATCTCAGGGTCTATACCAAGGCAGGACAACCAAAAACCCAATAATCTATTGATAAACTATTAAACAGCAACGTGTCTCTTGTATGCCATGGTGTAATTCCAATAGTTCCAAATTATACAGCAAATCAATGGCGTTATTGTCACCATAAAAGGTTAAGCGTTTTCCAGGCGAATTTTTTATGCTCGTTCACGTATCTACAGTTTTACGACAGGGCTGATTTATAATGGGAGACATGCGTACGTATGGCGTGCGTCAAGTTTATAAATCTCAATATTTTTGTACGTGCGCAGATTTACAGAAATGGCGCACGGTTAGAAATAAGGCCCCAGGGCTTTTGCCCCCTCTAGGTTTCTACGCAGTAGCCGAATAGCAGAGCTTGTGATTTCACGCACCAGACCAGACACCGGGGGCCTGATTCTGCACGGCTTTAGATAGAAACGGTGTTAGCATTAACCTCCTAGCTGGAAGTTGGATGAAACAGAATCTCATTTGTTCTACCAAACCATAAAGCACTAACCAATGCCACACCAGTACCTTGGTTGTACCAGGGGAGGTACCACGGGCAGGGCACTTTAACGGTGGTGTTGGGGATGCCCTCCGGCCAGCAGGCGTACATGTCAAACATGCGGCCGCAGAATAAGCCTGGGGGTAGAAGTAAGTATATAAGCAGTAAGCAGACCCTGAATCCCTAAGATTTTGTCTTAAACTAAGTAGGATAGAGAATGTTTATTGTTTGGATGAAGACCACCTGGGAAAACAGTAGTAATGATGCCCTGCAATGGATCCAGTCCTTTGGGTCAGACATTAAGTCGAAGCCTTTCTCATGGTACTTAGTCTAAGAATTGGGTAGATTCTGTGGACTCTGAAATATATATTTGTTTGAGGGAAAGGAGAGGGGTGATGAAGCTCCTGTTTTTTTTTTTTAATTGTGAAGCCAAAGGCATATTTCCACTGTCTACACAATAACGTTTTAGATGTTATTCTATTCTATTGGTAAACCCACAATCAGGTGTGCCTGATTAGGACATAGGACAGGTGTATGTCTTTGAGTCTTACCTGGGGGTGTGGGGTCCGTGCTCATTCTCAGCAGGCACTCGCTCCTGTATTTGTTCCATTCCTCCACTGTGTGCTTCACCGACTTCGTTGACACAAGCTGCCGGTCACAAATCACAAGATGGAGGGTCAGGGGTCAACCCCAGTGGGTTCTTCTGGGTAAGCCCCACAATACCTAACTGCAGTGGGCCTGATTGGGTGTAAAATCTGACTGGATATAAAACACAAATTCCTTGGCTTACTGTAGTGGTGTAACTTAAATTCTCCATAAAAGCTGACACATCCACTAAAACCAGCTGCATCGATTGAGGATGCAAAGCACATTGCACTGCTGTTCAGATCAGCTTCCCAGCACTCTGATTGTGTTCTATATAGCACACTGAGACCATTATGACCTGCAGTGATTCAGAACAGTGAATCATCTTCACATGACTTACATTTCATAACAGCTCCTAAGGATAATCCAACAAACGAACGACGGCAGCGTCTAATGACCTGACACACTTCTACGGATGGATTGAAGGTGGAAAGTAATGTTAAGCACAATCACTACTGCCGTAATGAGCAGAAACAAAGTCAAAAGTGCCTACCACAGTTCTGCACAGGACAGACAGGATGAGGAGGAGGATGGCAGGGGTCTTCATCACTTAGAGGAGTGCCAGGGCCACTCATCATCTCAGGGCTACTGGGTGTTGTTCACCCAGGGGGGCCAGAACCAGGCCATGCCTCAGACCTCCACCCCATAGCCCACACCCTGCAAAACAACACACACAGTCAGTTAGACCTACTGTATACAGTACAGAACAATCACACAATATGGGTTTGGGTTACAATTCTTATCACCTATTACGCTAAGACAAGCGTGTGGTCCACAATGGGCATAGGATTTGGCATTTGATTGGGGAAAGGAAGTCAAAACGTTGGCCAATTAGACCATGTAGCTGATTAGAGCACTAGAGGTTTCAGCCCTCTATTTCCCAATGACACAGTGACAACAAGACACCCATTTTGTTGCTACTGTAGTGTAGGCTAATTTCTGGCTTTCTCTGTGAGCATGACACTAATGGGGACACTTCGTTACTTGGGACTGGATTGGAGACAAGGGCATGCGTCATTAGACAAATGGGAGCACAATTTGAGCATCGATGTCATGTCCACACCCACGTCTCCCAAAGACTTCTCAATGAAACCTAACCAGAGTGCTATCTGACAATCTGATGGGAGAGCCAATCATTGTAATGTTGTAAACATCTACATAAAGAAGCCCAGAGACATGTACTGTATTTGGAGAGGACCTTGAGGTTTCTGCATTAGGATGCATTTGCATGACACTACAACATTCTATGGCAGCCATGTTTGCACCCCATTATCATTACATGGGGAATATTTAAACAAGTAAGGGATAATTAACACGGGGCTACTGAAGTAGCTAGCAAGTTTACTAGATATCTACAGTAGGTGCCTTGGTAACCATACATACAGACTTGCTAGTTTAGCTAACCAAACCATCAGTCCTAGCTTGCTATCATACACTGTATACCGTGCGTTATAGGGAAATAATCCTCACTCTGGAATGCCCTTCAAGCTAATCAGCAATGAGTATTCAACAATGCCATGGTATAATGTTATATAACTGAATATCTAAAAATTAAAACAATATTCAGAATTCAAAAAGTTGGCCTAACTCTCTAAATATAGCTCTGAAGAAGCCGCATGCCTGTATCCAGAGACAAAGTGTTCTGTTAAATCATGTATGACCGGGTTGCAGTCAATTATTCATAGTTTTGTGTGGGGGGTGTTGTGCTAAACAGTGTAAGAACCTGTGATTTCTCTTTAAAAAATACAAACACTGAACATAACATATTGTTCCCATTGTCCCTGCTATGTTACTTAAAGAGCTGGAACACATTGGTCTATACAGCAACTCCCTCAATGTACATACTGTACTGTGATAACGTCATTGTTTGTGCTTTTGAGGTTGTGCTTTTAGGACCATGCTTCATGCACGCAGAGGATCCAATGAAAGTGTTGTAATCAAATCAACTAATCTAATCCATTTTTACAAGGAGTCCTTTATGACGGGTCATTTTCTTCTGTACAAGGAATTTGGAAATTGTATGCATAACATCAGTCACATTGACAAGATGTATTTTTCTCTGAATTCAATTCTTCTCTTGCTAATGCTCTCATGGTTTGAAAAACGTTCTAAGCCTACAAAGATAACCCCAACTGTGTACATTTATCGAACATGACATGTTTAAGTTTTAGGCCAGAAAAGAGTTGAGGGGGACCCAGCAGGTGTCTCTATGTTGTTCCTCTGTACAAAAGAAAATCCAGTAAGTCTGCAGTCAAACACTGTAGCATACACACAACATCAAGAGTAGCTACTCAAAACACAGATTGTGATCCACAGTACACTGTCGGTACTTTATTCCTTCGCAAACTATGAGCAGCCATTTCAAAACACCCCGAAAAGCTTTGACTTCACTTCAGAAGAACGCTCTGAAAATAACAATTAAGATCCAAAGCTGGAGATGCCATTGGATAGCCATTGGATTAACTTGTTTGGTAACTCCTGAACAAGCACACTAACTGTGAGGGTTTTCTTGACCAATGAAGGTATTAGACTAAAACCAAGAACCGACATATAACAGCGTGATAGGTCATTATTACCATGTCATCTCATCGTGATAAACACATCTTTGTTTAAGTCAACATGTCAGCCAAGCTACTGAACCCTAATCCAACCCTTACAGGTACTATGGCCGCACAAAACAGAAAAGGAAGTTCCGCATTATCCAACAGACAATACTTTACATCGTAACACACAGTGGCGACCCGGCAGAGCCCCACATTGTTTGCTAAATAAATAAAGAATATATCTTTTTTGGGGGGGGGGGGGGGGGCAGCTCCAAAATGTAGGTGTTTCAGCCTAGCTCAGTGCTTTCTGTGATGGTGGTGCAGGCCAGCAGAAAATAGGAGCATTGCACCGTGATTGGCTCAGTGTTCTGTCACTCAAGGCTCAAGGTCATTGGCCATAGATAAAATGATGTCAAATCACGTTATATCTACAGTAGCTTTGATTGGACTGATCATGTCAACATAATACTTTCAAAATCTTAGCTAGCAGTCATCATCATGAATCAAGTAGACAATCTACTGGCAAATCATTTTTAATCCTTGTCATATGAAGAGAAATAATGAAGATAAATTATAGATCAAACGTATCGGTGCTCATCGGCCATTGGATATAAACATTACTGTCACGCCCTGACCATAGTTTGCGTTGTATGTTTCTATGTTTTGTTTGGTCAGGGTGTGATCTGAGTGGGCATTCTATGTTGTATGTCTAGTTTGTCTGTTTCTATGTGTTTGGCCTGATATCGTTCTCAATCAGAGGCAGGTGTTAGTTGTTGTCTCTGATTGGGAACCATATTTAGGTAGCCTGTTTTGTATTGTGGGTTGTGGGTGATTGTTCCTGTTCGTGTGTTCCTGTGTTTAGTGTTCACTATTTCGGGACTGTTGCGTCTTCGTTTATTTTGTCAGTTTATTGTTTTTGAAAGTATTCTAATAAATATGAATACTCACCACGCTGCGTATTGGTCCGATATCTCCTACTCCTCCTCAGACGAGGAGGACAAAGAACGTGACAATTACACAATAAGTTGGAAATCGCAAATTCAACAATAAATTGTTTGGAAGGAATTGGTGACAGTGGCTAACTGCAAGCATTGCAACTGGGAAGTCGGGAATAAACCCGCTCAGACAGGGAAAATAAGTTTTGAACGGTCATCCAACTCGGAATTGTAAATCTTTCTCTTTCTTTGATGACAAAATTTGCCCACGAAGGACCGCCGTGCCACCTTCCTGTTCAAGTGAGCACATCACAACAAGGTGAGTCCAAAAATGTCTTATACTGTATGCTGCTGCATAAGTGATGTAATATGCCAGGGAGATATATATACTGTAGCTAAGAAAGTAATACTAAGTGTATGTTGTGTAGTAAGCTGTTAGTAGCCCATGTGCCTCACCCTAATAATTTGGTCTATTTTCACTTCTTAATTTCACCTAACGTTACTGTTCTGCAGTGCACATGTAGCCTATAAACTGTTTTTGAGAAATGTCATCATCTAATATTGTAAGAGCTTTCATTGTCTGCTTAAATGCCCCCTTTATTTATCCTACGGTTCTCACTTGGTGTACTTGATGTTCTGCATTCTGTTGCTGTACATTTCAAAAGTGCTGAACACATAGTTATATTGACTATGTCCGTCTTAGCTCGCTCATTAAATTAATGTCCTAATCGAAATTACGGAATGTCTCTTATCCGCTCATCGTTCCCTTATGCCATAGTTTGTACATCTCAAATGTCAGTATAAACCACATTTGTTTAAGCAAGTCAGCCATATCAGCTGTTTTAAAAAAGGCAGGAAACGAGGCTGAATGAACTGTTTCGCTGCCAGACAAGGCTCCGCTGATAGCCAGGTGTAGCGGTGGTAAGGATTCACTCCATTGGTGCTGAAAAGAAAGTTATGCTGTTGGGACAGCTTTATGTAGAAGGTAACAGTTTGTGGGCATCGCTTGTCGCCGTTATAGTGCAATTAATGTATTGTTTAGTGTTGTGTTGTGGCTTTGCTGGCATGCATCTAAAACATTTATTTTGAGTTTGCCTCACCAAGATTTACATGATAAAATTGCCACTGGTAACATATGAGGAAATTATCGCACGTCTGCTGGGTGACAGCCTGCTCGTTATGTGGTGGGGGATATTTGCACATTAATGAATCCTAATTAAAACCCAACTCGTTAGTGAGGCCTCGGGCCTCGGGCAATTCCAGTGTACCATGGTGAATAAAACATGACTTTTTATGAGAGTTCACATTCTGCCAGAATATTCAGGATTTAATTATCTCATTATTGGAATTGGTCTCACAAAACATCCAAGATTCTACCGTTGAAGCTGCTGAGGTTTTAGGCAAACAATTACAGCATTATCATCTCAAAAATACATATTTTCTGTAGGGTCTCAGTGGAATGTACAGCTACAGTATGCACATAGACTGTAGCTATACAAAGAGCTAGCCTACACATGTATACTCTGCAAAGAAAGTGAAAAGATAATTGAAATCCAGGCATGAGTTGGGAGTAATGATAACCTGCCTCAATGCCAGTCATACCTGGCAGGAAACCACTCAAACTCAAACCCATCTGACGCCAGAGTGTAGACAGGTAAGAGGCAGCATCATGAGACAACCTGGGCTGCCATAACAGGTTTGGACAACGTTTGTGAGACGTGAGCAATAGGGAGAAAGCCAACATAGCAAGGATGACTTACTCAATATCAAGAAAGGAATTACTTCTCAAAAACCAAGCTACGGTACAGACACTCGTGGTAACATGTGATTTTCAAAAAGTGATAGAATCTAGAGTATTTTATATCATTAGTGGCATGTTTATCATGCCTCTTTTCATGAGGTGTTATACGCTTGCAATGTTTTGACATATCTGTGTAGGTTTAATCCATCCCTGTACTGTGTCGGCAGTGACAAGTCTGGCCTATTGAAGGAACACACATACGCTTCCATCCACCAGATGAAGTGGTGAGTGAAATGTCCTCCGTTTAAGGTCCCTTCAAACATTGGCTCAGGTTTTCCCTGGCGACACGCTTTGAAGGAGACAACGGATCCTATTCCCGTGTCCTTGGCAAACCTCTGTCAACCCTGCTAGAGCCAGGTGTAATGATAAAAGGCTTAGACTAGAACGCAACAAAAATAATCTGCAAAGGCTGTTGTGAAACATCTGGCTTACCTTTAAAGAGATCCAAAGCTCTGACTGACAGTTCACTGCAAAGAGTGAATCATGCACTCAGTGATTTGGAATCTGGTGGGCAATATTACATCAGAATGGAGCAATTTTCAGGGATAGTGTTATTTTTAAACACAAATGACATCTTCATGACATATTTGAGGGAAAACACACAGGGCGTCTATGACTAGATCCATTAGAGGAAAATTCAAAAAAGAACATCGCTTTGGGGCAGAATGGCGCTTCGCCTGGAATCAAATAGACACAAATATAAGCAGGTGAAGAGATGTTGAAGAAAGCCGTAAAATGGGACTGTCAGGTGGAGTAATATTCACCAATGACAGCCTGGAGAATTGGCTGATATAGTGTCTATAGTGGACAGATCTAGACGGTTATTTATTTAATGTATTTCAGGTCTACTTAACATGGCAATGACCTCATGTATCAATGCCAGCCCTGTGATATAGAGTAGAGTCACAGTCTTTTGAGGATGAAAACAAGGGAAGACCAGGGTATAAGGATATGTGGTCAGTTGTGTTATCTAAACTGCGCCACAGTTTTTCAGTTGTTTTTTTCCCCTATTTCCCAAAGTTTCTACAATACAGTTAATCTTGTGTCCATGGAAGCTGGCATCTTTCACCGACAGTAATAGGAAGCACATGAGCCAGGGGTTGGTTGCGTATAACTTGCAGTAGAGGGACTGTCTCTTACCAGTTCTGTCACAGTTTTTCTGTCCTCAAAGGCAGATATGCTTTTAAAACAGGGTGGATGGCGTGTGACCCTCTCCATCATGGTCAAACGGGAAACGGTTTGGGCAGGAGGTATAAGAGGATCAGAGCTAGGCTACTGGGTCTCCTTAACACCAGGGCTATTTCAGGCCAGTCCAGTGGCCCTTGTGGCCCCTCCAACTCATTGTCTGTGACTAAGGTAATAACACTTACCAAGGTCTGGAAGCACGGCAGCGTCAAACGGGGAAAGATTAGAACTGGAGATTTGAGCTTGTGTGCATAACTAGGGGAAAGACGGGTGGGACCTGATCTGATCGGTTTCAGACAGACAGAGGCCGTCTAGCTACGGCAAGCTGGTGCAAGCCAGCACAACCCACTGCTCCCTTTACACTGCTGTAGACACAGGAAGCGGGGAATAATTCAACCTCCTCTATGCATCAGCACTTTGACATGTAGCCAGCATATTTCAAACATGAAATGTGTGGTGCATGGATGATGGAATCTACAGCGATAAAACGGATGAATGCCTTTTCAAATTCAGATTCAGTACTATAGCCTGCAAGAGAAGAGGAGAGGAATTGTTGTTGAATTCCTGCTGCTGTAGTATCTCTGAGGCAGATCAGAGCTCTGATGAGCAGTGGAAGGTTACAAGAAGCTGTGGACCCATTGGCCCCTCTCCCTGTGTGACATCCATTTCTTTCAATCATCTTGTTGTGTAGAAAAGGGGAGGGAGGGATTGGGGGGGGATCTACATAGTAAACACTGAATGATTTTTACTTCAGAGAGAGAGCTGTCATTTCCACATGGCACTGTTTGCGCACAGATACCGGTATACTGTATGGCAAAGTACACAGAAATGGGCAAAGACATGCATGCAGATACGCACACGCACGCACCCACCCACACAATAAAGATAAAACACAATGTCTAACATCTCATAATTTGGGCAGGTGTTTTGGGGCACTTTTGAAGCATTGTGCTTTTACTGGTATTTCCAGCATTGTCCACTAGTATTGCTGCAGGTATGAAATCCTAGGAAACATTCAGTAACGGTTAAGGTGTTGGCATGATAGTTACTGGACCTGGGTTCGAGTTCTGGTTGGGACTACCCCTGGAATTTGCTCCAATATACCTCCATGGTTGGTTTTATTGACTCTCCACTTTAACTGCCCCAAATTGACCTATTTTTTTGCGACATCTTCTGAGTCCATTGGAGAGGATCAGCTTGAGCAAATTGAGAAGTAGAATCACTGATCTACAAATAGTATTAACCGGACAAATAATAGGTTACGTGCGATTAAGATTCGCAGAGCTACGCCTCCTCTGGCTTAGGCAATCCCCCCACCGAACACACACGCACAACCAGACATTGATTAACTGATTGTGTCAATTACAGAACGTTTCCTAGGATTTCTTACCTGCAGCAACACTAGTGGACAATGCTGGAAATACCGGTAAAAGCACAGTGCCTCGGGCCTCCCGAGTGGCGCAGCGGTCTAAGGCACTGCATCATAGTGCTAGAGGTGTCACCACAGACCCGGGTTCGATCCCAGGCTGTGTTGCAGCCGGCTGCGACCGGGAGACCCATGAGGCGGCACAGAATTGACCCAGCGTTGTGAGGGTTTGGCCAGCCGGGATGTCCTTGTCCCATTGCGCTCTAGCAACTCCTGTGGCGGGCCACGCGCATGGACACGGTCGCCTAGTGTACGGTGTTTCCTCCGACACATTGGTGCTTCCGGGTTAAGCGAGCAGTGTGTCAAGAAGCAGTGCGGTTTGGCAGGGTTGTGTTTCTGGGGATGCATGGCTCTCGACCATCGCCTCTCCTGAGTCCCTATGGGAGTTGCAGTGATGGGACAAGACTGTAATTACCAATTGGATATCGCAAAAGGGGTAAATAATCATCTTGGCCCTAATTATGAGATGTCAAATATTGTGTTTTATCATTATTGTGTGTATGCATACATAATAGATTGAGGTTACATCATATTATTGTTCTGATAAATCATGATACAACCCAATGCCAAAGAGGAAAGGGTGATTCAATTACAATTTCAACCACACTGGGGGAGCATCGATGGCAATACACCAGAGGTTGTAGGTCTACAGAGAACCGGACTATGATACACAGATTCCTCTCTGTCTGCTTTCATAAAACATATCTCAACACAAAGTTCACCAGGGCTGATAACATTCCAAGAGAATGTATACAAAGAATTGGGGAGGACGGGCTCATGGTAACTACTGGAGCGGAATTAGTGGGACGGTATCAAATACATCAAACACATGGTTTCCATGTGTTTGATGCCATTCCATTTCTCCATTCCAGACATTATTATGAGCCGTCCTCCCCTCAGCAGCCTACACTGGTATGGATGAAAGAGAACTTCCTCCAGATGAACAGTAGCAAGACTGCGGTTATGCTTATTGGGACACCCAAGCAGGTCGCCAGTGCTGGAAACATCTGCCCTACAATCAGCGGCCAGGCTATCCACCTGTCTTCTGTCATCTCCAACTTAGAAGTCAGTTCGTTTTGTTCGTAAAACCTACCAGCATTTTCCCCCTTGCTCCTGTCTTGTCTAAGTTCCTGTTTTCTAGTTTTTCCCGGCTTTGACTATTCTCCCTGCCCTGACCCTGCCTGCTTGCAGTCCTGCACCTTTGCCCCATTACTCTGCATTACCGGCCTCTGCCTGACCTGACCCGGAGCCTGCCTGCCGTCCTGTACCTTTGCCCCTGTTGTTGTAATAAACATTGTTACTTCGATACAGTCTGCATCTGGGTCTTACCTTGAAATGTGATAATAATGATAAAACAAACAATAGCAATGTCTGACATCTCATAACAGATAGGTTACATTAGGATCTTTCCCTGATAAATCACGAGGTAACCACAATGCCAAATAAAAGAGGAAGGCATCATTCAATTCCCATGTTTATTTTTCTCTGTCCTGAAGGCTTGATGATAGACAGACGTTTCCTCATAAGTGGGCCTTAGTCCTTTTAATTAGTACTCAAACACATGACATGGCAGCCATGACTTGGCAAGACAGTCAATCAATCATTAGGCAGACATTCCCTGGGAGTAACTTAGGCTGTAGAAACCATAGATCAGTACATTCAAAGGTGAAATATGGAGGACTGAGTAAACATGACGAGAAATGTTTCCCCATAAATGCAATAGCCTACCTACTGTGAACAGAACAAACAGAACTTCACCTACTCTGTCAAGACCAAAGACTCATAGCAAAGAAGAATCGAACATGAACAATTGGTGCGGCAAGAAAAGAGGCAGTGAGAGACACAGTACATTCACGAGAACTCTGTAGCTTCTAAACACAAGCTTGGACTACTGGAGCCTTGTGTGTTCCTTCACATCCCAATATCGTCCTTAATAGGGTAAAGAGATTCAGAGCTCATATTTGCACTAATACCTCAGATTCCCTCTCTACACGACGCAGATAAGAAAAGCTCTATGCGCCGTTTGCCTTCAGCCCGGCTGCAGCAGGGCTATGCCTTGGCACATCCTCAATAGAGGAGGATTAGAAACAAACCAAAACCCTCAGGCCATTTAGAAGTCTACCTAAGTTAGAGGGTGAAGGAAAAGAGGGGATAACTGTTCGTGGGGTTCCCATGTACTGTAGAAGTGCCAACAGAAAGACCTGCAACAATAGCATTCCAGTTAAGGTATTCCCTTCAAATCGAGACGCGAACGTTCCATAGTGAATAACAGGATTGGGTGTTTAAAGCGAGCTTTTCAGTTTTTGTTGTTGTCTGTTGTCTTATTGTTTTTGTTGATGTCTATACCGGGTGTTGCCTCATAAGATGGTCATAGATGCTTTATGTATGCTTATCTGACTGAACGTTGGTGTTACTGGCCTTTATCCTGCTATGATCAACTGTCTGTACAACTTAGGGACTCCATAGACTTCAGCCAATTGATGCTGACCTCATTGACCAAATTTGATTTGTTGTACCTGAGGTCTTGATCAGATCATGGGTATGACTGAATGAAAGGTTATACTGCATGCGTAATTTAAATCAGGAAAAGTAATCAACTAACCACCGACAACATGCTTGTGTTGTTTACTTGTATTTTCAAGACGGCAAACAAGATAAAAAGGAAATCTCCCTCTGAGACTTTTCCCCGTCTTGATGTCGGTACATAAACCCTATTCATTACGGAAAATCACAAACAGAATCATTGAAAACATGTTTGGAAGATCATTGATATTATTCAAGGACAGGTACATTTTATAATCTTCAAAAGCAGAAAACCTTGAACAAGCATTGACCATACTCCCTAGATTTTACGTGTACATTTTTTAATACATTCTATTAAATGAAATAAGAAATATTGGAATTTTGGCTCACAAATAGGTCAGGACTCAGGACACAATAAGGCAGTAGAAGAATGAAAATATATTTCATCCAGGTGCCATAGGGCAATGCCACACACACACATACACACAATTTACTTTGTACTTCAGATAACACTATTTTATTTGCTCAAGACATCTATTTTGTGTCTGTCTACACTTAATCCGGGGGATTCTCTTTAAAGAAGTTGCAAGCCACTGATGTTTATTTACTTTTATTTTATTTATGTTTTACCCCTTTTTCTCTCCAATTACGTGATGTCTAATTGGTAGTTACAGTCTTGTCTCATCACTGCAACTCCCGTATGGACTCGGGAGAGGCAAAGGTCGAGAGCCACGCATCCTCCGAAACACGACCCCGCCAAGCTGCACTGCTTCTTGACACACTGCTCGCTTAACCCAGAAGCCAGCCGCACCAATGTGTCATCGGGAAACATCTTACAGCTGGATGACCAAAGTCAGCGTGCATGCGCCCGGCCGCCACAAGGAGTCGCTAGAGCGCGATGGGACAAGGACATCCCAGTCGGCCAAACCCTCGCCTAACCCAGACGACGTTGGGCCTGTTGTGCGTCGCCTCATGATCGAATCCGGATCGGTAGTGACGCCTCTAGCACTCGGGAGGCCCCGAAGCCACTGATGTTTACCAAGCCAACCAAAGCATTACAGTAATGTACTCATGGACTCCTTGTAAAGTATAGGAGCTGTGGCATATCCCCCAGCAACCAGATGCCCCTGCTGGTATGAAATTCCTTTGCTCTAAACCGGGAACCCCTTGACACCACATTCATGGAGCGCCTGATGTCACAACCCTGTCATTCTGAGTGGTGTCAGGTGCGTGGGCCATTGACAGACACACGGCACAACTGTTTGTGCCTCTAACAGAGGAGCACACAGAGCCATTAGGTGCCAGCCCAATTAACACTGACACCCCCGACAGAAAGAGCTCTCATTTTACATAACAGGACTGTTACTACAAATGGCTTCCGTGATCCTCTCTCTCAGAGAGAGAAAGACAGAGAGAGTGTGTTTGAGAGAGACGGGTATGGAGAGTCAGTATATGTGTATGTGATTTGCTCAGTTGATGTTTGTCTGTGTAGCCTGTGGTGATCTCTGTGAATATGAATACATCAAGATGTCCAAGTACCGTAAAAATATGTGTATATGCGCTGCATGTAACAACTTTCTGACAGCACCTGCTACCAAAGACGAAGCAATGAGCCATGCTGAACTGTTACCCAGTGCTTTCTTCTCACATGTTCAAAAAGTAAAAGTACTATCATCTTGCTTGCATGCTTTACACGTAAGAGGCATTGGTAGTGAGGTGATTGTGTTTGGGGATGATGTTAAGGAAACAGCACTGGTCTAAATAATAATGAACAGTACTGTATGTTACAGCATGACAATGGAAGCCAAGGTTTGTGTTGCATAAACCCCCTACCGCTAACAGGAGGGTGGAGAGCAGAGGTTGAAGGAAAACACATGTAACAGTCCATCAATACTATCATTCAGCCAAATCTGTGATTGCCTATCAGCAATGTACTGTACTGGACACTTTACTTTGAAATAACATCTCTAAACATAAATCATAGTGATCATAACAACTAATCTAATCAAAATGATGCAAGTCAGTGCACAGTTGTCTTTTGTCAGGAATTCATCATTGCCTCTTGAAGAAGAATTCACCTGTAGATTTCTTGCAGCTACTTGCTATAACAACTTGGATAAATGTAAAATAATTAACTCTTATTTTAAAAAAATGTTACGATGTCATGTGTTCAATAACCTCTGAACACACCTCAAACCTCAACAAAAAAGCAATAACGTTTTATTTGCTTTCCCGTAAAACGCCCCGGAGGTTTCCGTTCTTTGTTGGTTCAAAGATCTTCTCCACATTCAAAGCTTGTTTACCACGCCACACAAATAATTGTACAGTCTATGACAGCAAATAGGTAAAACCACACTCGGGCCTCAAACCAAAGACATTTCAGCTTTTTGTCCAACCAATACATTTAAAACGGTTGACCAAGTGATAAAATGACACCAGACTAGCGCCTTCCAATCATTCTGCACTAGTGCTGTCAATAGCAAAGTCATGGGTAGGGAGCGCTAGTTGTGCGCAAGGCACAGAGATGAAGCCTACCCGCAGCCGGCATGCACAACCATGATTTGTTATTTCCAACGTATCAATTTACGACCACTTATCATAATCTTGATGTGACAACAAGCCTACTGGCGTTTGAAAACCTGTCATTTTGAAAATGAAACAAACATGTAACCATCCCATATCAGATAAATAGGCCTAATGGAAAGGAAAACGAAAAACCCTAATAAGAAAACGAATAACATGTAGCAATATAAAATATTAAGTGTAACATATACAATATAAAGTCTACTCTAATAATATATATATCACTAGGCCTACTACTACTACTACTAATAAGAATAATATAGCCTACAATTTATAATACATTTTCACTGTGATAATGATCAATATATTTTGTAATTAGGTCGAATATCAATTCTTCCAGGCGCAAGTCTGCTTTCTGATCATGTTAAATAGCATTGCATAATCCTGGACGCCTGAATTCCCCGAATTGTAATCATGTTACACATAATTGGGCAAATGATGCACAATTCTTAGCAAGTGGCTTTATGTGCCTCACACTGAGCTAAACCACTTAAAAATAACAATATTTTTAGACAACTCTTGCTCAAAAAGTATCTCACGCATTTCTTTATCAATGCAGACTACAAAGTTGCCAATGCAATAGAGACCATTAATAAATACTATCACTGAGATTAATACTGAAAGCAGAATCTTACCGTTCGGGGAATCATTTTTCAGTTAATTGTCTAGATCCCGTGTGCAAGTGAAATGGCCTTTAAACGCCAAATATAGAGCGTATTTCAAAATTACAGGTTTGTAGCGGAATCCATAAAGTTTGTAGGACAGAGGCGCCTCCACCCGTAGCACTGCGATACATGTGAAGCGTAAAATCACTCTGCAGGGAATTGAACCAAATTAGCATCCGGCCTGCCCACTGTCTGTCGACTGCGCTGTGAGCTCGGAAACACGGGCGAAACATTAAACTCTTGGAAAATGATGTCTGGCGCTGACGCAGTCGAAACAATAACAAAGCCTTTTCCCATTGCCCGCCACTGTTTCGGTAAAAGATTAAGCGATTTGCCTGGAGAAATTTCAACACACTCAAATGCATAGACCCAGCTATGGATGCAAAGATATCAAAATGATAGTTTTAACCATGTTTTGAGGCTATACAGTGTTTGTTGACATATACTTTGTTTACAAACATTGAACAAACAAGCTTATAGTTTGGCTTCTGATGGGTTACAACAGTTGAACTAAACTAGTCTATATCATTCACTTATAATACCATTAGTGGATGTAGTAACTGCAGATTGCCCCTTTAAAAGGTACAGCGATGGGTCTAAAGTGTTCATTTTCAAAGCAAAACAATTTGGAAACGACCAAAGATTTATGTGAAGTAATTTTTTTATTCAAAGTTTATCAGAGAATGACCCTGGATAAAGGATATTCAGAGGTCAAAAGAGAAGAATACTGGACTATTTACTGCCTTACTAAACCAACAATAATTCAGTGAATATTAACTGTGTAAAATGCGTGTGCCAGAATCACACTGTTTGATAAGCAACCTATTGTTTCGATGTTTGTTCCTGTTCTCATGCACACACAAAGGTACTGTGACTGTTTATCCTTCAAAACCTATATCTCTCCAATCCCACATGACTGCCCAAACTAGACCCAACACCCCAGCAACAAACTGGATCAGGGTTACAATGGACAAGAGTGCAGGGTTCAATGTCAACCAGTTGGGTGACTTTCCTCACACTCCACCCTCTCATTCTGGGACATACATACAGGGAGACCTTAGTGCATTGCATTTATTGTGAAGTTGGCCCTCCACCCCTCATGGTAAAGAAGTGACTAATTTATCCATGAACCTTGCTTGTGAGCATGTTATACTAGCACACAATTGTTGTCATAACACTCCCAACTAGCAAACGCTACCAACGTGTACTCTGAGTAAGTGAGTGACACCCTAAATGAGTGACACCCTCTCTTTATCAATGACATCATTCTCTATCCATCTGACCTATTGCCCTGTGTTCTGTCTATAGCCCTCTACTAGGAAACATGCTTTGTGTGTGACTGTAACGCTCGTTGTCAGAAGGAGTGGACCAAAGCGCAGCGTGGTAAGTGTTCATGATTTTATTTAATATCAAAAAAACACTTGAACAAAGTAACAAAACAAAAAAAGCGAACAGTTCTGTCAGGTGCAGACACTAAACAGAAAATAACTACCCACAAATGAAAGAGGGAAAAAGGACTGCCTAAGTATGATTCCCAATCAGAGACAACGATAGACAGCTGCCTCTGATTGGGAACCACACTCGGCCAAAAACAAAGAAATAGAAAACATAGAAATAAAGAAACTAGAATGCCCACCCTAGTTACAACCTGGCCTAACCAAAATAGAGAATAAAAACCTCTCTATGGCCGTGACAGTGACCACCATTATCTCTGACAGCCATTATTTGTCTCAGCACACCTCTGGGAGGACACTGGTTGATTCTTTGATAAGCTGTATCTGCTGTTGTTTTTGAAGTGTGTTTCATTAAGTGATGGATTGCAGCTGCATGTTCCAACACCGCTCTGGGGTGTCAACGCTGATTGGGATGTATGGGAGAGAAGGGACCCCCAGGCAATTACGGTTAACCACCCTGCTAGCTTAGCCCACTGTTGGTTCAATGGTTTGTTTTTCCTCATGGTGAAGAATGAATGACTGAGCTTTGTTTCATAAGCCATAATTCACCCTGAGCACTAGCCCATTCATCGTAAATAAACAGAACTGATGGGGACTCTCACTCACTCCCAAACAGATCATCCCCAGGGTCATCCCTAGAGGTGGGTTTGTGTGTGTGTGTGTGTGTGTGGGGGGGGGGGGGGGGGGGGTTGTGAAGTGGTAACTCCACTGTTTAATCTCCAGGCATATCGATCAAGGACTGTGTATGTGAAAATGTTCCAAGGAAGTTGTTGACTTTGGGAATTCAATACTCATGCATTTGCCCCCCAATTCCACCAATCCCCTTCCTACACACACAGTAGCCTCCACATACATTATTAAACATGCTACAGTATATGTGTAAAACCATATATTTAAAATATGAGAAATAAGAGCAGCATGGCTATATCAGGAGAGGAAAGGAGAGAGGAAACATTCTCAAAATACCATTTTCATTGGTGGGGTGTGGGAATTAATGTTATGGAGGCACAAAAGCAGCATGGCTTACTTCCCAAATCCTCATTCAGCCACCATCTCTAGTTTCAAACAATAGCAACCTTGGGGTGTATCAGGATAAACCGAAACAAACCATCCTCAGCACCCTGACCACCATGAGACGAAAGGAACCTACAGTACCACATCCTGCAGCAGCACAAGGGAAAAGCCAGTCAACAGGAGTCAGACCTGATTTACAGAGCCTCATTAACATCTGAACATCACTCCAAGGGAACCAATGCATCACAATTTAGAAGGTTCACCGAGGTCAGAAGAGCGCTGTCAAATTCTTACTTTACAGATTTAAGGAGAAAGGGAAGGGGGACAAGAAGGCGGGGTGCAAGGAAGGGAATGTTGGTAGGTAGCTCGAGAGAAATAATGAGAGGATTACGATGTTATGTACACAGAGAGTTGGATACTGTGACATCGAGTGGGTTATGCATGTTGAAGAAACAAGACCTGCAACAGCAGTCTGAGAGACTATGGTGGCTAAGTCTCTGCCTAAACACACTGTAACAATGGCAGCCCACAGAAGCCCTCTAAGCACAATGCTCAGGTTCAAGCATTTCACAAGATCAAATCAAATCAAATTTTATTGGTCACGTACACATGGTTAGCAGATGTTAATGCGAGTGTAGCGAAATGCTTGTGCTTCTAGTTCCGACAGTGCAGTAATATCTAACAAGTAATCTAACAAATTCACAATGAAGACCTTATGCACACAAATGTAAAGGGATGAATAAGAATATGTACATACAAATATATAGATGAGCGATGGCCGTGCGGCAATAGGCAAGATGCAGTAGATGGTATAGAATACAGTATATACATATGAGATGAGTAATGTACGATATGTAGACATTATAAAAGTGCTGTTATTTAAAGTGACTAGTGATACCTTTATTAAATACATTTATTACATTTATTAAAGTGGCAAGAGATTTGAGTCTGCATGTTGGCAGGAGCCACTCTATGTTAGTGATGGCTGTTTAACAGTCTGATGGTCTTGAGATAGAAGCTGTTTTTCAGACTCTCGGTCCCAGCTTGGATGCACCTGTACTGACCTCGCCTTCTGGATGATAGCGGTGTGAACAGGCAGTGGCTCGGGTGGTTGTTGTCCTTGATGATCTTTTTGGCCATCCTGTGACATCGGGTGCTGTAGGTGTCCTGGATGGCAGGTCGTTTGCCCCCTATTGATGCGTTGTGCAGACTGCACTACCCTCTGGTGAGCCTTGCGGTTTTGGGCGAAGCAGTTGCCGTACCAGGCGGTGATACAGCCCGACAGGATGCTCTCGATTGTGCAGCTGTAAAAGTTTGTGAGTGTTTAAGGTGACAAGCCAAATTTCTTCACCATCCTGCGGTTGAAGAGGTGCTGTTGCGCCTTCTTCACAATGCTGACTGTGTGGGTGGACCAGGAGGGTGCTATGGTGTTGAATTCTGAGCTGTAGTCAATGAACAGCATTCTTACAGTACATAGGTATTCCTCTTGTCCAGATGGGATAGGGCAGTGTGCAGTCTGATGGTGATTGCGTCGTTTGTGGACCTATTGGGGCGGTCAGCCAATTGGAGTGGGTCTAGGGTATCAGGTAGGGTGGAGGTGATATGATCCTTGACTCAAAACACTTCATGATGACAGAAGTGAGTGCTACGGGGCGATAGTGATTTAGTTCAATTACCTTAGCTTTCTTGCGAACATGAACAATGGTGGTCATCTTGAAGCATGTGGGGACAGCAGACTGGGATAGGGAACGATTTAATATGTCCGTAAACACACCAGCAGGCTGGTCTGCGCATGCTCTGAGGACGCGGCTAGGGATGCCGTCTCGGCCGGCAGCCTTGCGAAGGTTAACATGTTTAAATGTTTTACTCACATTGGCCACGGTGAAGGAGAGCCCACAGGCTTTGGTAGCGGGCCGTCTCAGTGGCACTGTATTGTCCTCAAAGCGAGCAAAGAAGTTGTTTAATTTGTCTGGGAGCAAGACGTCGGTGTCCACGACGGGGCTGTGTTTTTTTGTGTACTCCGTGATTGACAGTAGACCCTGCCACATACGTCTCGTGTTTGAACCGTTAAATTGCGACTCTACTTTGTCCATCAATACACGGATTCTGGTTAGGGAAGGTTTTAATAGTCACAGTGGGTACATCACCGATGCACTTGCTAATAAACTCGCTAACCGAGTCAGCATATATGTTATTGTCTGAGGCTACCCAGAACATATCCCAGTCCACGTGATCGAAGCAATCTTGAAGTGTGGAATCCTATTGATCAGACCAGTGTTGGATAGACCTGAGCATGGGCGTTTCCTGTTTAGCTTCTGTCTATAAACTGGGAGAAACAAAATGGAGTCATGGTCAGATTTGCCGAAGGGAGGGCAGGGGAGGGCTTTGTATCATTCGCGGAAGTTAGAGTAGCAATGGTCCAGAATGCTACCAGCCCGTGTCGCGCGTTCAATATGCTGATAGAATTTTGGAAGTCTTGTTCTCAGATTAGCTTTGTTAAAATCCCCAGCTGCATTAAATGCAGCCTCAGGATATATGGTTTCCAGTTTACCTAGTGTCCAGTGAAGTTCTTTCAGGGCCGTCGAGGTTTCTGCTTGGGGGGATATACACGGCTGTGACTACAATCTAAGAGAATTCACTTGGTAGATAATGCGGTCGGCATTTGATTGTAAGGAATTCTAGGTCAGGTGAACAAAAGGACTTGAGTTCCTGTATGTTGTTATGATCACACCATGAGTCGTTAATCATAAGGCATACACCCCCGCCCTTCTTCTTATCAGAGAGTTTTCCGTTTCTGTCGGCGTGGTGCGTAACGAAACCAGGTGGCTGTACCGACTGTGACAACATATCCTGAGTGAGCCAAGTTTCCAATGAAACAGAGAATGTTACAATCTCTGATGTCTCTCTGGAAGGCAACTCGTGCCCTAATTTCATCCACCTTGTTGTCTAGAGATTGGACATTGGCGAGTAATATGCTCGGAAATGGAGGATGGTGTGCTCGTCTTCTAAGTCTCATCAGTAGGCCACTCCGTCTGTCTCTCCTGCGGCGACCGCATTGTTTTGGATCAGCCTCTGGGATAAGATCGCATGTCCAGGGTGGAGGTCCGAACAAAGGATCCGCTTCTGGAAAGTCGTATTCCTGGTCGTAATGTTGGTAAATTGACGTCACTTTTATATCCAATAGTTCTTCCCGGCTGTATGTAATAACACTTGAGGTTTTCTGGGCTAACAATGTAAGAAATAATACATTAAAAAACAAACTGCTGCATAGTCCTAAGGACCATCTCTGTCGGCGCCATCACAACAAGATGTGTTTTGTTACTCGTGCAGCTGAGGCTGGTGCTGCTGACAGCTGATATGACACCAGTCATAGTGTTTGTCAAGAGAGCACGTTATAAATTAGCACAGGAGAGAGTTGAATAACTCAATAAGCTTCAATAAATGTTGCCCTAAAGGTGATACAGTATTAAAATCTAGGAGACATAAACTCAGCAAAAAAAGAAACGTCCACTCACTGTCAATTTAACATGTGTAAATATTTGTATTAACATAACAAGATTCAACAACTGAGACATAAACTGAACAAGTTCCACAGACATGTGACTAACAGAAATGGAATAATGTGTCCCTGAACAAAGGGGGGGTCAAAATCAAAAGTAACAGTCAGTATCTGGTGTGGCCACCAGCTGCATTAGGTACTGCAGTGCATCTCCTCCTCATGGACTGGACCAGATTTACCCGTTCTTACTGTGAGATGTTACCCCACTCTTCCACCAAGGCACCTGCAAGTTCCCGGACATTTCTGAGGGGAATGGCCCTAGCCCTCACCCTCCGATCCAACAGGTCCCAGACGTGAACCCAGACGGGATTGAGATCCGGGCTCTTCCCTGGTCATGGCAGAACACTGACATTCCTGTCTTGCAGGAAATCACGCACAGAACGAGCAGTATGGCTGGTGGTCATGCTGGAGGGTCATGTCAGGATGAGCCTGCAGGAAGGGTACCACATGAGGGAGTAGGATGTCTTCCCTGTAACGCACAGCGTTGAGATTGCCTGCAATGACAACAAGCTCAGTCCGATGATGCTGTGACACACCGCCACAGACCATGATGGACCCTCCACCTCCAAATCGATCCCGCTCCAGAGTACAGGCCTCGGTGTAACGCTCATTCTTTCGACGATAAACGCAAATCAGACCATCACCCCTGGTGAGACAAAACCGCGACTCGTCAGTGAAGAGCACTTTTTGCCAATCCTGTCTGGTCCAGCAATGGTGGGTTTGTTCCCATAGTCGACATTGTTGCAGGTGATGTCTGGTGAGGACCTGCCTTACAACAGGCTTACAAGCCCTCAGTCCAGCCTCTCTCAGCCTATTGCGGACAGTCTGAGCACTGATGGAGGGATTGTGCGTTCCTGGTGTAACTCGGGCAGTTGTTGTTGCCATCCTGTACCTGTCCTGCAGGTGTGATGTTCGGATGTACCGATCCTGTACAGGTGTTGTTACACGTGGTCTGCCACTGCGAGGACGATCAGCTGTCCGTCCTGTCTCCCTGTAGCGCTTCTTAGGCGTCTCACAGTACGAACATTGCAATTTCTTGCCCTGGCCACATCTGCAGTACTCATGCCTCCTTGCAGCATGCCTAAGGCACGTTCACGCAGATGAGCAGGGACCCTGGGCATCTTTCTTTTGGTGTTTTTCAGAGTCAGTAGAAAGGCCTCATGAGTGTCCTAAGTTTTCATAACTGTGACCTTAATTGCCTACCGTCTGTAAGCTGTTAGTGTCTTAACGACCGTTCCACAGGTGCATGTTCATTAATTGTTTATGGTTCATTGAACAAGCATGGGAAAAAGTGTTTACAATGAAGATCTGTGAAGTTATTTGGATTTTTACGAATTATCTTTGAAAGACAGGGTCCTGATAAAGGGATGTTTATTTTTTTGCTGAGTTTAGTAATAGAAGAATATAATCTCCCCTGGCTGGAAAGATGATAAGATCTGGATATGCAGGGAAACACATGAGAAACATAGAACCATATCAGACATCAGAAGTGGAAACTTCCCATTGCTGGGCGGTGGTTGTTTCCTGCACTTGTCAGGGATCATTAGGGATGCTGGCTGAATGTCGTTGTATGGCTGCAGGCCAAAGTGTTCCAACTGGCAAGTGGCAGTCTGGCAGCTGCTTCATGCATGAGCTTCATCGCAGCTGATATCTTTTAGCTCTGCTGCCCATCTCAGGTCCTGGAGGACCAAACTGTATGTCAGATTCACACCTCTACTCCCAGTACGAGAGAGGAAGCTGATCTGGCCCACTCCAACCATCATTAGACAAATGATTCATTGAGTGATTGGAATGAAAGCATTGAGGCTTATAGCATGTGTTTTTCTCTTGTCTCCAGGAAGTCACACTCTCCTCCTGACTGAGATTAACCTGATCCATTCCCGATAACCCTAAAACAGGGCTCCCCAACTTGCGGCCCGCGGCCCGACTTTTCCCCACAGGTGGTTTTATTTGACCCCCAACATTTTTGGAACAAAAATATGTACTTAAAAAAATACTTTTTTACTTTTTTTATTTTTATTGTTGGACATAAAACACTGTAAAAACACCAGGATTTTTATCTAAGAAATCTGTTCCCAAGTATTCCCACGCATAATAGAGAGACACATGATCGTATACAAATGTAAGCAAGGTTTGAAATTATTATGTGTTAGTCAAACATTATATCTGTTTGGGCTTCTTGCGGTCAATTTGCAGTCTACAAATTATTTGTAATTTTGTTCCTAGTTCATGATCCCTGATTTTCTACCACATTCAGTAAATTAACTACTTGAATCAATAAGGCACTGAAGCGCAGTATAGTCCAGCAGACCAGGAACCAGTGGAAGGCTGTCCTTGAGCTGGCCACAGAAGGATTGTTGGATGGATTATGACTGTGTTGGCTGATAGCCATCCTTTTTCACAAGCACTTTCTGGCCTAAAACCAGCTTGAGTCATATCCTTATGTCAATACAGACTCTACTAATGTACTGGCATCTGTGTTGGGGAAATTATATTGAGTTATAACAGGAAAAGCAGCTATTATCAGAAATGTTGTAAAAATCAGCACTTTCTCAATAGTGCTGATTTGGATGTTAATCAACACAACTACAGTATATTGAACTGTGGATGGTCTGAATATTTACATGTAAAGTGCTTATACAATAACACCTGTCGGGAAATGTTTAAACTTGCAGGAGACTGGAATTCCTTACCATTGATTGCTGTGTGAGCAAATGCAGTGCTCACAGGTCAATGTGGTGCACAGTACATTAGAGATTTCATAAATAGGGCTCATACATTAAATAATGGTCCATCATTTTCTGTCTTGTTGATATTTGTGGGAAAAATCACCAAATTAGCATCATATGGAGAGTGTTTCATGGAGGAACAGGTAGACTGATCAAAACCCAAACAAAAAACATGCCTCTGTGTGAAGACCAACATTTTTTATGTTTCGCCCAAATCCAAAAGAGGGCTTGGCACAGCACTCGTGTTAGGCATTATGAAAACACAATGATGGTTATTCCCCTAGCTTTCCAAATCCTCACATTCTCAAACACATTTCAATACACAAGATTGAAACAAAAATATTCTCACTGAAATGTTATGATAGTGTGCTCACATACAGCAGCAGCATAGATACAGTCCTGGCACAGGGTTACGTGGCATTTCTCATTGATTGCAATCTTAAATAAATGCCCTAATTGACTTTTTCTGCATTGACCCCTGCCGCAGGAGATAAATGCTCAAGGAAAAGACAGTAGGATAGTTGTGTGTTGATCAGAGGTTTTAAAAGCAACCGTTAACATGAACATTTTTAACACTTTCTTTTCAATATTTTCTTAATGAGCATCGCTTAAGATGTTGCCGTCAACAGTGCCTCTTAGGAAAATAGGTCAACACTATTTAAAGGGCCAGTGTTGAGTCACTGTGCTAAGTAATTTTTTGATGCACCACACAAAGAGGGATATTCAGCTCAGTAATCATACGTGTCACGGGGTCGTCAACTTTTGTGTGTGTGGTTATGGTTCTTCTGGTGTTTTCTTTGAGAAATGTTCCACTTGATTCTTCCACTGGCCCATGAGCCATCCAGGAAATATATATTTATCATATCTAATGAATAAATTACGTTCTGTCTATGTTACAAGGCTACATGACTAATTGTCTGTATCACACCCTGATCTGTTTCACTTGTCCTTGTGCTTGTCTCCACCCCCCTCCAGGTATCGCCCTTCTTCCCCACTTATCCCCTTGGTATTTATACCTGTGTTTTCTGTCTGTCTGTTCCAGTTCGTTTTGTTTGCCAAGTCAACCAGCGGTTTTCTCTCAGCGCCGGGTTTTCCCAGTCGCTCTTTTTCTCGTAGTCCTGGTTTTGACCCTTGCCTGTCCTGACTCTGAGCCCGCCAGCCTGACCACTCTGCCTGACCTCGAGCAGGCTGACCACTCTGCCTGACCTCGAGCAGGCTGACCACTCTGCCTGCCCCTGACCTCGAGCCTGCCTGACCACTCTGCCTGCCCCTGACCTCGAGCCTGCCTGACCACTCTGCCTGCCCCTGACCTCGAGCCTGCCTGACCACTCTGCCTGCCCCTGACCTCGAGCCTGCCTGACCACTCTGCCTGCCCCTGACCTCGAGCCTGCCTGACCACTCTGCCTGCCCCTGACCTCGAGCCTGCCTGACCACTCTGCCTGCCCCTGACCTCGAGCCTGCCTGACCACTCTGCCTGCCCCTGACCTCGAGCCTGCCTGACCACTCTGCCTGCCCCTGACCTCGAGCCTGCCTGACCACTCTGCCTGCCCCTGACCTCGAGCCTGCCTGACCACTCTGCCTGCCCCTGACCTCGAGCCTGCCTGACGCCCTGTATCATTTTGGACTCTTCCCTGGCTATGAACGCTTGCCGGTCTCCGACCTGCCTTTTGTCTATCCCTTAGTTTGAGCTCTGGTATTTATTATAATCCATCTGAATCCTGTGTCTGCATCTGGGTCTCGGCTTGTGTCGTGATAGTTTGTTATCCTCACTGACTCTATTCAAGGTTCTACAATGTCATTGTCTCATAAGTGTCCCCAAAACGAAGTACAGGAGTGATTACACTTAATAGTAGGGAAAGGTAGGGCAATTGCCTCCTGTTATTATTCCCACTGCTGGCTGTGCAGCGTTTGGGCTCCGAGAAAAGTGCAAGGGCACATAGCAGCAACCGCTCCCATTTATGCCTCATTTGAAATTAGATTGAGTGCCATACACTCAATACAGACTCTAGATATTCTAGACTCAGATCCATTCAAAGGAATTGGATAGGAAATGTTCCTCTCAGGGTCTCTTAAAGTGCTGACCGTTCCCACCTGAAACATAATGGATGGTGACATTAACCTCATTAACAGTCACTCGTGTCTATCTCACGCCCCGCCAGGCCCCGCCCCGCCAAGAACACAGCAGGGGAGGCATTTTTCTAATGAGTCTCGTTGCAACATGAGAATGGCAATCCAGTGTAGTGCATCATTATGATGGCATACATGAGCCCTAATGTCAGACTAATCACAATCTATGAATTAGCCATGAGAATATAGTCGCTCTCTGCGGTTTGTTCAAAATCATAACCATGTGTCGAACTCAGACAGACAAACCAATTCTACTCCAATTACACATACTGTACAGTACTTCTCTAGTTTGGAGCCCCAGAAACCAGACGATTGACTGTCTTTAACAATAGAGAAAGTTACTAAAGCATCTCCCTCTTAAATGTGGAAGGCACTTTTCAGTTGAATGCATTCAGTTGTACAACTGACTTGGTATCCCCTTTCCTTTCTCTATCACGAAGGTTTCCATTATAGGAACCAGCCAGTGAGCAGAGTAAAACAGTGATACATCGTAAGCAGGGGGAACAACGCATGAAACAAATAGTGGCACTAATGTGTGCCTCCCCAGCCTTGTCTACCCCTCATGCCTCATATTCAAAGAAATTGAACTGTAGCACCTTCCTAGACCCTGAATCTTGAGTGTCATGGTGATTATTAAGCTCTGTAGAGTCAAGAACGGTTTACATTTCGCATGTCGACCCCTGGAAGAAGCCCTGGGGAAAGCCAATAATCACCAGTACATAATATCTGCAAATGGAAAACAAAGATTGGTTGTTCTTTGTTGATGGTGTTGGTATGTGCATGACTTTATGTTAGAAGCTATAGCTATGTACAGTATATTAGGAATACGACATATTGGGCTCTCCAGTTCATGTGACTAGTTGTGGTTCCAAGGTGTCATGTCATTCGGATGTCAAATTTGTTGACATAATTTCAAGTGATGTGCCTGTAAGGGCTCAGGGCCAGACCCAGATGCAGACAGGGAGGCAGATGGTTTGAGTGCTTGATATTTATTAGTTCCAAAAGGGGAAGGCAAGAGAATAGTTGTGGACAGGCAAAAGGTCAAAACCAGATCAGAGTCCAGGAGGTACAGAGTGGCAGGCAGGCTTGAGGTCAGGGCAGGCAGACTGGTCAGGCAGGTGGGTACAAAGTCCAGAAAACAGGCAAGGGTCAAAACCGGGAGGACTAGCAAAAGAGAGAATAGCAAAAGCAGGAGCACAGGAAAAACACACTGGTTGACTTGAAACGGAACAAAACGAACTGGCACAGAGAGACAGGAAACACAGGGATAAATACACTGGGGGAAATAAGCGGAGACAATCACAAGGACAGGTGAAACAGATCAGGGCATGACAGTGCCATATCGATTGGTCTTTAAACTTGTTGGATTTAGCCAACAACAGTGTTTAAGCCAACAATAAAACATACACATGGAAATCCCACAGGGAAAAGTAACACAAATGGAGAAAGAACAAACATAAGGATTAAATCCATCCATCTAGTCCAAAGGGTTCTGCACTGATGAAATTCCAGATTGGAATACCAAAGCCACTGGCCGTGTCCAAATACCCATACTTGCATCCTAAATAGTAGGCCGTTTGAGTATGAGAAAAAATAACATTTTATAGTATATACACTTCTGAAATCCCAATCCCCATTAGCTGACAACAATGGTGACAGCTAGTGTTACTGGGGTCCGACAAATAACGAAAAATACATTTAAAAAATGTACATGTAGTGTGCGTGTGTGTGCATCTATCAGTTACACAGACAGTACATGTCAGTACATACACACAGATAGGCGCCGAAGGAGATGGCTGCCGTTTTATGGGCTCCTGACCAATTCTGCTGTTTTGTGTATTTTTTCGCGCTGTTTGTAACTTATTTTGTACATAAATGTTTCTGCCACTGTCTCTTATGACCGAAAAGAGCTGCTGGATATCAGAACTGGACGAAGATTTTTTCTTTAACGAGGCAGACGTGAAGGATTTACACCAGATATCGACCAGGACATTTTTCAACCAGGCAGGTGCGCCACGAAAGTCAGAAATAACGATATAATAAATGCCTTACCTTTGAAGATCTTCTTCTGTTGGCACTCCAAAAGGTCCCAGCTACATCACAAATGGTCCTTTTGTTTGATCAATTCCTTCTTTATATCCCCAAAAACTCTGTTTAGCTGGCGCGCTTCATTCAATAATCCACCGGTTTCCCTCCTTCAAAATGCATACAAAATGAATCCCAAACGTTACCAATAAACTTCTCCAAACAAATCAAACAACATTTATAATCAAACCTCAGGTACCCTAATACGTAAATAAACAATACAATTTAAGACGGAAAATCGTTATTGTCTTTACCGGAGATAAACAACAAAGAACGCGCTTTCATCCACACGCATGAAAACACTAGAGCCAAAATGGGAGCCACTTAGAAAAACTACAAATTCTAGCTCATTTTTCCAAAAACAAGCCTGAAACTCTTTCTAAAGACTGTTGACATCTAGTGGAAGCCCTAGGAACTGCAATCTGGGAGGATTTCTCCTCATAATAAACATGACAGCCATTGGAAACAGTGGTAGGCTGAAAAAAATGTTTTTTTTTGGGATGGTTTGTCCTCTGGGTTTCGCCTGCCATATCAGTTCTGTTATACTCACAGACATTATTTTTAACAGTTTTAGAAACTTTAGAGTGTTTTCTATCCAAATCTACCATGTGTATGCATATTCTAGCCTCTGGGCCTGATAAACAGGAAGTTTACTTTTCGGCACACTTTTCATCCGGGCGTCAAAATACTGCTCCCTAGCCCAAAGAGGCCACCCATTCCAAAACTGACTGCAACTCTTTGTTAAGAGTTTCAGTGACTTCATTAGCTGTGGTTGTTAGTCCGTATATGGTTGAATCATCAGCATACATGGACACAAATGCTTTGTTTAATGCCAGTGAAAGGTCATAGAGAGCAGCCCTGTGGTACACCACACGTTACATGTTTGACATTAGAGAAGCTTCTATTATAGAAAACCCTCTGAGTTCTATTAGATAGATAGCTCTGAATCAACGATATGGCAGAGGTTGACAAGCCATAACTCATACGTTTTCTCAACAACAGGTTATGGTCAATAATATCAAAGGCTGCACTGAAATCTAACAGTACAGCTCCCACAATCTTCTTATTATCATATAGGCTATTTTCAGCCTTTTCCTGTGTAGCTTATCAGAGGTAGACATAATATGAAAAGAGCAAACAAAGCAAGAGAAGAAAAAAAACAATCAGCAGTCCATAATAGTTTGTGTGTGTGTGTGTGTGTGTGTGTGTGTGTGTGTGTGTGTGTGTGTGTGTGTGTGTGTGTGTGTGTGTGTGTGTGTGTGTGTGTGTGTGTGTGTGTGTGTGTGTGTGTGTGTGTGTGTGGCAGCTTTCACTCTGGCAGCTTTCACTACTGGGATAAGTTCTTTCTTCTTCTGGCGCACAGCTTCAGGAAAGAAGATGTACGCTCCTCTCAAGTTCTTGGCTCTGTCCAGAACAGCTACCTTGTCCTTGAACCTCAAGAACTTTAACACTATCGGCCTGGGCCTGTCACCTGGACCGGTGGTGGGTTTTCCAGTCCTGTGATCCATCTTCTGTTTCTCCGGGATCATTTCCCTCACTTTGTCCTCAGACTCCGTCCAGGTCTCATGTAGAAGTTCCGCAATTCTGCCCACAATAATGTTGTTCCGCCATAATTGTCCCTCGAGATAATCAGATTTTTCTGTCATTGTTATCATGGATTCACATACAGAACTGATGTCCTCCTCTCTCAATGACTTACAGATCGCTGTCATCTTGCCGTTGTCCTGTTTAATCCTTAAGAATCCAGAGCCCAGTTTCATAGATTTCAGTCTAATCCTTGTTTAGACTTAGGGCTATGAGAGGAGTGGTAGATTTTATCCTGCAGACTTATGGCAGCCTATAGTTTTTAAGGGTTCACTTGGTCTGAAACATTCCACGAGGATAACCATTTCACAACATTGAGGGACATTGAGTTCAGAGACAGGTGCTTGGCACAGTTCACCAAAGACTCTGACTCACACTATTGACATTTTTACACACTGTGCCAATAAAAACCAAAGAGATGGCCACAAGAAGATTCTGACTGAAGAAAGTACAAAGACAGAGCAATAGCGCTACACAGAGCTGTGACAAGATGCATGCACACCTGTGATAGACATGGCTGGATAAATATACTGCATGTGTAATGTTCGAAGCAACATCGACCAGTTTAGACAAACAAATTTCTCACAGGCACAGTATGTAGAATAATCCAATTTCTATAGACTTAGTATGGGTGGATGTGAAATATTTGTCAACTAGTGGTCTGTGAAGAAATGTCCAGTTAAAAGTAGTTGGTCAATAATATTGGTGAATAATATCTTAAATCATGTGTTCTTGACAAGTGACAGCTTAGGCAAATATAAGTCTGTACATGGTTTTTAGATGTACTATGGTTTGTTGGGCTGGCCAACAATTCCAGTATGGCAACAATTACATGACTAAGTAATGCAATATAAAAACAATAAGAAATGATTTATTCCAAGAAACAAACCATTCAACAAAAATGCAAAAAAAGCTCTCTCTCTGCAGTCTGGAGTGCATTGCTGTTCCATGATGAATCGTGATTGGCTACATGAGAAGGAGTATGACCTCTCTAGGCTTACAACAAGCAAAAAAAATGATGATGTCATCCATATGAATGTCTCATCTCACCAAGGTGCTAATGCTATGTACTCTTCATTTGATAACCAAAATGCAAAGGATTTCCAATCCGATCCATATCACTCAGAATGTCTCTCAGAAGATGAGAGAGAGAAAGAAGAAGAAACAGAGAAACGGATGATAAGGCTTTTATATCTGTCAAATATATAATTTAATCACTGCAGTACAGTCCATGCTAGAGTGGTAAGATAGAAATATAACAAATATGGGATATTACTGATGGGGGAACGACCCTTTATTATACTGTTGAACAATCAAACATTAACAATGTGACATTAAAATGCATTAAAGCCCTGTGTAACCATCCTTGCCAGGATGAATATGGCAAGCATACAAGGTGTAGTAAAAGATGATACTGTATACAATAAGTATAGATTCAGTATAGATACAGATATAGATTCTACATTAATGTTACATGAAGAGTGCTAAAAGAAACAGTAGTCTTTTTCCATAAGCAAAATGTTCCACGTCACACACTCTGTGGGAAAAATGTATTGTTATAATACCCTTTCACAGCTGACATATTACCATTGATAAATGAAAAAAACTGTGTAAAGGTTGTCCAAGCCATTAAAAGGGGTAGGTGAATATACAGTGAATAACCTGTGAAAAAAGGAATGGAAAGTGTCCATTGCAACAATCCATGACATTGCATAATAGCTGTGGCTGAGATGGACGTGATCCAAGCCTTGATTGAGCTTCAAGAGCACAAACAGGCTGCCGAAATACCCACATCATCCAGGGTCATGCCTACTGGGCTGGATATAGACCGTTTCACATTGCATGGATAACTTCCTTCACCTGTCTGTCATGTATCCTGGATTATTATGTAGAGCAAGGCACAGACATAATATGGTTTAAAGAGCAAGGAGTTTTAGTTTTTGTGAACAATACCAGTCCATAACCACTGTCTTATACCTGCAAAAGTTTTATATCCCTAGTCAGTTTATGAAAAACATAAAGGTTGGATCGATTTTTGGTTCTCAGGTACCACATTTCAACCATCACTGAAACTAGGGTTAAACAAATTGACAGCAACCTTCTGTTTTCTCCAGCGTTTTCTGAGATGGTTTTAAAACTGCTGGTGTTTCTTTCATCCGAATGCGGTCCGGGGTCAACCCCGTCAAGGGTTTGTTTGCCACTCTAAGACGTGTTATCGGATTATTGGTGGATGATTATGGCGGCCTATTCAGTGTTGATTGACAATGTTTTATATGATGAGGCATTTCAGGAGCTTGCGCCGTACTATAAGCAGTCCTGCAGAATCTGGTCAATTTATGACAACTTAGTTTAAACTGCTTAATCCTTGTGAGAGAACTCTGAGGTGATCGTCCCCAGGCGTTGTCCACAGACTGGCCACGGACTGGAGCCATAAAACGCACCATTGTCGTTAAATGTACCAGAGAAATATCCTTGCTTAGTAAGTGAACTTATGCAAGTTTGGCTCTCAAACCAACTACCCGTTTTGTCAAACTAACCCACCCCCGGTTTATGCCCCCATTTCATGTGATTGGAATTAGGGGGGTGATTAATAAGGAGAGGAATGACTCTTGAATGTGCCAGTTTAGTGCTTTTGCTACTTATGTAATAATGCTGCTGGATTGGTTTAACAAGGGCCAGAGTCCCTAAGGAATATTTTCTCAGTGAAGGACAGGCTCTTTCCACTTTCAGAGGTGCATATAAACACATAATTCAAAAGCAAGCGTGAGAAGGGGAAGGGGAGGAGGGGTGTAAAAAGTGTTCCTCAGCCAATTGTTTTTTTGAAGGCACTGTCCTGACCACGGCCACACGCCAAACCCTCCAGATAAATGGATGGTGGCGTGCTAAAAGATGTCCTTTAGGATGTGATGAAGCAGGTGCATTATATTCAGTATAATGCCAGCTATATTATTCTTAGCAGTGATGAAGATGGAAGATGTATTCAATTTAAAAACCACTCACCAACAAGGTTCAATCCTTTGGAGATGAATGTCAGGCCTAGTGGTTAGAGCGTTGGACTGGTAACTGAAAGGTTGCAAGATTGAAACCCTGAGCTGACAAGGTAAAAATCTGTCGTTCTGCCCATGAACAAGGCAGTTAACCCACTGTTCCTAGGCTGTCATTGAAAATAAGAATTTGTTCTTAACTGACTTGCCTAGTTAAATAAAGGTCAAATAAAAAATAAAATAAAAAATACAGTAGAGGCTTGGCACCAGATGACGAAGTAAGGTCAATCACTAGCCATTCTTTACTAGCCGTCCTGTCCTTCAGCAAATACCTTTCTCCAGGATTGCACGCCAGCATTTCCCCCTTGTTATTAATGTCCAGAGGTTGTAAGTAGGGTGTGTGGAAGGTACTTCAGCCTGTGAGAGACATTCAGAGATGTGACCATTTCAGCATTGATTGGACCCCTAAGGAGGAGTCACGGGGAGGGGGTGAAAAGGGAAGAGGAGAGGGTAGAGAGAGAGAGAGTAGCTTAATGGGTACTTTAGGATGAGGGTGAACTTCAGTACTGCATAGAAAGGAATTTAAAACCATACGTCACTCCATTAAAGACAGAGCATTTACAATCTATTAATATACAGTGGGGCAAAAAAGTATTTAGTCAGCCACCAATTGTGCAAGTTCTCCCACTTAAAAAGATGAGAGAGGCCTGTAATTTTCATCATAGGTACACTTCAACTATGACAGACAAAATGAGAAAAACAAATCCCGAAAATCACATTGTAGGATTTTTTATGAATTTATTTGCAAATTATGGTGGAAAATAAGTATTTGGTCAATAACAAAAGTTTATCTCAATACTTTGTTATATACCCTTTGTTGGCAATGACAGAGGTCAAACGTTTTCTGTAAGTCTTCACAAGGTTTTCACACACTGTTGCTGGTATTTTGGCCCATTCCTCCATGCAGATCTCCTCTAGAGCAGTGATGTTTTGGGGCTGTTGCTGGGCAACACGGACTTTCAACTCCCTCCAAAGATTTTCTATGGGGTTGAGATCTGGAGACTGGCTAGGCCACTCCAGGACCTTGAAATGCTTCTTACGAAAGCCACTCCTTCGTTGCCCGGGCGGTGTGTTTGGGATCATTGTCATGCTGAAAGACCCAGCCACGTTTCATCTTCAATGCCCTTGCTGATGGAAGGAGGTTTTCACTCAAAATCTCACGATACATGGCCCCATTCATTCTTTCCTTTACACGGATCAGTCGTCCTGGTCCCTTTGCAGAAAAACAGCCCCAAAGCATGATGTTTCCACCCCCATGCTTCACAGTAGGTATGGTGTTCTTTGGATGCAACTCAGCATTCTTTGTCCTCCAAACACGACGAGTTGAGTTTTTACCAAAAAGTTATATTTTGGTTTCATCTGACCATATGACATTCTCCCAATCTTCTTCTGGATCATCCAAATGCTCTCTAGCAAACTTCAGACGGGCCTGGACATGTACTGGCTTAAGCAGGGGGACACATCTAGCACTGCAGGATTTGAGTCCCTGGCGGTGTAGTGTGTTACTGATGGTAGGCTTTGTTACTTTGGTCCCAGCTCTCTGCAGGTCATTCACTAGGTCCCCCCGTGTGGTTCTGGGATTTTTGCTCACCGTTCTTGTGATCATTTTGACCCCACGGGGTGAGATCTTGCATGGAGCCCCAGATCGAGGGAGATCATCAGTGGTCTTGTATGTCTTCCATTTCCTAATAATTGCTCCCACAGTTGATTTCTTCAAACCAAGCTGCTTACCTATTGCAGATTCAGTTTTCCCAGCCTGGTGCAGGTCTACAATTTTGTTTCTGGTGTCCTTTGACAGCTCTTTGGTCTTGGCCATAGTGGAGTTTGGAGTGTGACTGTTTGAGGTTGTGGACAGGTGTCTTTTATACTGATAACAAGTTCAAACAGGTGCCATTAATACATGTAACGAGTGGAGGACAGAGGAGCCTCTTAAAGAAGAAGTTACAGGTCTGTGAGAGCCAGAAATCTTGCTTGTTTGTAGGTGACCAAATACTTATTTTCCACCATAATTTGCAAATAAATTCATTAAAAATCCTACAATGTGATTTTCTGGATTTTTTTCTCTCATTTTGTCTGTCATAGTTTAAGTGTACCTATGATGAAAATTACAGGCCTCTCTCATCTTTTTAAGTGGGAGAACTTGCACAATTGGTGGCTGACTAAATACTTTTTTGCCCCACTAACTATTGCACGGTCCTCATTTAAAATGTTATTTGTACACTTTTTTCTCCTATTAGATCAAAAGGAGAGCAACATCTAAAAGGCCTAATACGATTACTGTCATAATTACTACAGGCTTCAGTGCAGACAGGCAACACAGGCCTGGGGCTCCAGATGTCGGAGCTGGAACGTCATTGGTAAGCTGTCAGAGTTACTCAGTCTTATCTCCTGGGGTGCTCTCTGGATGGATGCTTAACAAGACTGTAAAAGAAACAATTTTGTCATACAAGATTCCTCTAATGCTTAAGTAACACAAGTAACATTTTACTGCAGTGGGCTAAATCAGGGTCACACAGAGTGTTTCTTGGTAGTCTTAAACAAAAGTAAACACCTCACACACATGGTCATGGGCTTAAAAAAAGAAGACATCTGTACCATGTCAGATATGGAGTTGAAATGTATTCAGTTTTGAGTTTGCATCCAAATATTACAATTGATATACATCACAGAAGACTGAAATATAACAAAACCGTTTGACATAGAAACACCAGATTTTCGGCGGGTTAAATATTTTTTTTTTTTGTTAATTATGAAATTATGAAAAATATGAATAACATTTCACCCATGAGGCCACAAGGTAATTTGACTGCAGGAAAGGGTTTTAAGGAGGGACCCAATCAAACATCTCTGGAGAGACCTCAAAATAGCTGTGCAGCGACGCTCCCCATCCAACCTGACAGAGCTTGAGAGAAACTCCACAAATACTGGTGTGCCAAGCTCGTAGCGTCATACCCAAAAAGACTCGAGGCTGTAATCGCTGCCAAAGGTGCTTCAACAAAGTATGGAGTAAAGGGTCTTTATACTTATTTAAATGTGCTATTATTTTTTGGGGTTATATAAATTTGCAAAAATTATTTAAAAAGTTGTCATTATGGGGTATTGTTTGTGGACTGATGAGGGGCAAAACGATTTAATACATTTTAGAATAAGGCTGTAACGTAACAAAATGTGGAAAAAGTCAAGTGGTCTGAATACTTTCCGAATGCACTGTATATACTGTGTGCATCAGACTGGAAAAACCCACACGCTTCCGTGAACCCACACACACAAACTCATTCACACACACATTTCTGAATAGACACCAATTAGTAAATGTTCAACAAACATGTAAACATCCCAGTGTTTCCCTGTAGAGTGTCCGGTCAGACCACACAGCAACTAAAGGCCTTGTTGTTATTGGCAGATGAACAGAGTATACATTGAGAGGCTCTGTCCACAAACACCCACAGATAGTCATCTGCTTTTAAGCCCTCATAGTTCAATTCAATGAGTCTAAACTTTGGATCAACGCCGACATCGAACAAAATAAAGGATTGTTCTCTCAGCCTTATAATAATAATTTATAATAATTTATTTAACTACAGAATGATTCTCAAAGCGCTTGAAAATAAAAATAAATAAACAAGTAGCACGTAAAATATATATGTAGCTACATAACAGAGAGTAAGTCTGGACTATTGTCAACTAGAGTTGAACGTTTTGGGTGTTTCAAGCCTCCAACAGATGGGATCCACATAGCAGGAACAGAGGGAGGGGTTTGTCAACAGGGAAAGATGAGCAGGTACTTCGGTGGCAGGCAGGCAGCACAGTTCACTCTCCATTCAAGGCGTCTCACCAGCGCCTCGCCATCCCTGCCGTCTGACTGCCTTGTATGAGATGAAGTTCGTTGTTAAGTTCCCTCTCACTCAATGACGACAGTCCGGACAAAACTTTGGAGGAATCCTCAGACTAAACAATGGAATTATCACTGCCAGCTGGCCATCCAATGTAGTCCTCAGGGGTCAGGAGACCTTAGAAACAACCAGAAAATAAGGTGGCGTATTCAAATGAAAACACACTAGGTAACTAGATAGCTAACTTGCTAGCATTGTTAGCTAGCTACAGTATGTTCAAAGAGCTGATTTGCCATCAAATTCCAGGTGCACGAAACAAGTAGATGTAACCTAGGCTTAATTTATACGCATTTAGCTATTCAAAACCTAAAATAAAAAGATTCAAACAAAAAACAAATAAAAAATATTCAATATTTTCTAAATGTTCCGGAATTCTCTGCCTAGGTAACCACCCGGCGCCATTGCAAAATGGCAAATGTGTAGAATAGCAGGAAACATTTTCTCTCAGCCTCATGACAAATTATGTAAAATAGCATGGGATTAGCTATAAAACTGCAAATGTTTGGACTTTTTGGTAGGACCCGCAAAACTGCACTACACTACTGCCTGTCAACAATGGACAAGCTACATGGTTTTGACTGTGCGTTGGTTGGGTGGGGGGATAATAGTGTGCTGAATACCAGGCTGGCTGGCAGGCTAACTGTTTCTATCTGTCTCAAACCCATCTAGGGACAATGAACCACATGCTCTGATGGGCCAGAGCAGACAACGACACAACAGCCGCGAGAAAGTCCTAAAGCACTGATTTCATTAGCTGAATCCTGCATATGTACTAAGACATATAGCCATAGTTTGAATCATAATTTTACTATTTCAGTACAAAGGGAAATCCATCAGGATCTTGGTGACACAGCAGACTTAGTAGCCTGCAGGGTTTGAAAGTGCCAGCTTCAAATCTACTTTATTACCATTCTTTTAAAAAGCTATAGCGATGTTTGGACAATACCCTAATAAAATATAATGATGTAAGAAGATTGAAATGCCATTTGTTTCGAAGTTTGGCAACTTCATAAAGTAATGTAACATTACACATCAATATTAGCAGAACATTGCAGCAATGTTTCGGGAACTACTTGTACTATCGTTAAAGTATGTTTTTAGAACAATTCTGGATCATCATGTCATAACCTTACAGAATACCTTTATAAGAGTCTTGCAGGAACGTTTCTTGTTTGTTCTTATTCTTGTTGTTAGTAGTAATATCTCCATCAACATTAGCTCCAACATTTTATTGCTGAAGTACGTTCAGGGAATGTTATTAGAACGATCATGTCATAATGTCACACTCTAACTTCATAAGACCATTGTAGGAATATTCCCAACTTGTTATTCTATTTCACCCACACTTTGTTGTGGCAGTATGTTCCAAGAACATTACCAGAACATTGTGTTATTACATCCAATGGCAACCTAAGGAGAATCTTAACGTTAGCGGAACTTTCCAGTAATGTTTTCTCAGAACCAATGACATGATTGCTGAAGAATGTTTGGGGAACGTTATTGTCATAACGTCACAGTATATCTTTATGAGTGCATTGTGGGAATATTCCCTGCTTGTGGTTATGTATGTTTTTAATAACATCTCCATCAACATTATCAGAATGTTCCCGTAATGTTTTCTCAGAACCATTTCGATTGCTCTGCCATTTTGTTGCGGCAGTATGTTCTAAAAACATGGCAGATACATTGTGTATTTACGCTACCTGGAAACCTAATGAGAATGTTTGGGGAATGATCTGTGATGGTTGTTACAGATGTTGTGGGCAACATTTTAGTCCTTTAGGAGAACATTCCAAGGATATTTAATTTGCTAACATTTTCTAAAAAATATATATTTGTTATCAAAAACATGTTTTGGGGATGGTATCATCTTAATGTTAGATAAAACCCTAACTAGAACTTAATGTGAATCTTAGATGATGTTCTGGGAATGTTACTGGTTTGTTGGGAGGCGTCTGACATGCAATATCAAGGACTTATACAAAACCAATATTGTCTACTTATATTTTTACATTTCAGTCATTTAGCAGACACTCTTATCCAGAGGGACTTATCGTATGAGTGCATACATTTTTGTATTGGGAATATTATAATCACACCCATCCATAGTAACTGTAATTTGGTCCTCACTTTCCCAGAAACACACAAATGTAAGCCTTGTTGAGACCAGGGGCTGGACTTAACAACTGCTGGTCAGATTCTCTATTAGAACGTCAGCTTTTACAGTTCGACTACTACGCATGAAAAAAGAAGATAAAAGAAACCTGAGGAGTATTGGAGATTGTAGTGTGCTAGTGACTAATGCAAGTTTGAACCCCAGGAAACCTTTATCATTAGCATACATATTTACATACTACATAGACTCATACTTGCACGAATTGGATTCGTAGAATATCGCAAGAATTACAAAAATCCTATGATATCATACTGATATCATACAAATTGCTAAATTTGTTAACATAACACAATTAGTACACAATTAGATGAATTAGTACACAAAAGACTTAGACACGTTTTGGCACGTGAGCCCCACTTTCAAAACTAGTGTCTGAAATTATACAAAAGTTTGAGAGTGCATCTTTAAAAGTAAAATGTATTTTAATGACACAGAGGTGGCGGGATATGCTGATTGGAATGACCTATAGCCTAGGCTACCGCTGTTTTATTAATATAATGACTCATGTGTAGTCAGAACTGAAGAACACTCAAGGTGTACCTTATGGCAGTGTTGTCTATGCAGCACTTCTTTATTTATGATGAACAAACAAGTAAGGCGAGTTCCATAATGCTCCAATGGCCAGTGGTATCTCATCACCATCTGTTCCTAGCCAGCAGTCTGCCTCAGAAGACTGTCCAATCAGGCTTTAACAGGAAGTGATGTGAGCCAGAAGAAAAATGCATGCAGTCAGCTATGCAATGATCGGCCCATATATTTATTTCATGTACAGTGCATTTGGAAAGTATTCAGACCCCTTGACTTTTTCCACATTTTGTTACGTTACAGTCTTATTCTAAAATTGCTTAAACAGTTTTTTCCCTCATCTACACAGAATTCCCCATAATGACAAAGCAAAAACAGGTTTTGTAAAAAATAAAAGTAAATCACAAATACATGAGTATTCAGACCCTTTACTCAGTACTTTGTTGAAGCACCATTGGCAGTGATTACAGCCTCAAGTCTTCTTGAGTATGATACTACAAGCTTGGCACACCTGTATTTGTGGAGTTTCTCCCATTCGTCTCTGCAGATCCTCTCAAGCTCTGTCAGGTTTGATGGGGAGCGTTGCTGCACAGGTATTTTCAGGTCCCTCCAGATATGTTCGATCGGGTTCAAGTCCGGGCTCTGGCTGGACCACTCAAGGACATTCAGAGACTTGTCCCAAAGCAACTCCTGCGTTGTCTTGCCTGTGTGCTTAGGGTTGTTGTCCTGTTGGAAGGTGAACCTTTGCCCCAATCTGAGGTCCTGAGCACTCTGGAGCAGGTTTTCATCAAGGATCTCTCTGTACTTTGCTCTGCTCATCTTTCCCTCGATCCTGACTAGTCTCCAAGTCCCTGCTGCTGAAAAACATTCCCACAGAATGATGATGCAGCCACCATGCTTCACCGTAGGGATGGTCCCAGGTTTCCTCCAGACGTGACGCTTGGCATTCAGGTCAAAGAATTCAACCTTGGTTTCATCAGTCCAGAGAATCGTGTTTCTCATGGTCTAAGAGTCCTTTAGGTACCTTTTGGCAAACTCCAAGTGGGCTGTCATGTGCCTTTTATTGTGGAGTGGCTTCCATCTGGCCACTTTACCGTAAAGGCCTGATTGGTGGAGTGCTGCAGAGATGGTTGTCCTTCTGGAAAGTTCTCACATCTCCACAGAGGAACTCTAGAGCTCTGTCAGAGTGACTATCGGGTTCTTGGTCAACTCCCTGACCAAGGCCCTTCTCCCCTGATTGCTCAGTTTGGCTGGGCGGCCAGCTCTAGAAAGAGTGCTTGGTTTCAAACTTCTTCCATTTAAGAATCATGAATGCCACAGTGTTCTTGGGGACCTTCAATGCTGCAGCCATTTTTTGGTACCCTTCCACACATCTGTGCCTCAACACAATCTTGTCTCGGAGCTCTACGGAAAATTTCTTCAACCTCATGGCTTGGTTTTTGCTCTGACATGCACTGTCAACTGTGGGACCTTATATAGACAGGTGTGTGCCTTTCCAAATCATGTCCAATTAATTGAATTTACCACAGGTGGACTCCAATCAAGTTGTAGAAACATCTCAAGGATGATCAATGGAAAAAGGATGCAACTGAGCTCAATTTCGAGTCTCTGCAGAGACCTGAAAATAGCTGTGCAGCAACGCTCCCCATTCAACCTGACAGAGCTTGAGATGATCTGCAGAGAAGAATGGGAGAAACTTTCCAAGTACAGGTGTGCCAAGCTTGCAGCGTCATACCCAAGGAGACTCAATGCTGTAATCGCTGCCAAAGGTGCTTCAACAAAGTACTGAATAAAAGGTCACATATACTTATGTAAATGTGATATTTCATTTTTTAAAATTATTATTATCAAAAATGTTAAAAATAGTTTTTGCTTTGTCATTATGGGGTATTGTGTGTAGATTGATGAGGGAAAAAACTATTGAATCAATTTTAGAATAAGGTTGTAACGTAACAAAATGTGGAAATAGTCAAGGGGTCTGAATACTTTCCAAAGGCATTGTATATCAGAGAAAAATATAGCCCAAGGCTGCTGATGGTGGCTTACAGGCTATTGAGAACAATATACCCAGCAAATGAGCCACGGTACTGTTAAATGTAAAAGAACCTTTGGTTTAGTCTTCAAGCAGTTTTGATACGTTTTCATGATTCTAACCACTACTGTAGGAAAGTTTGTAAATGGTGTGGGTGCTGTACTTTGAAAATAGCCCGAGGTATTATTTGAATGTGTCAGAACAATGTTGTTAGTCGAAGGGTGAAAACGAATCAATTTCGAATCTGTTTCCTTAATACCTCAATCAGCCTGACTAACCGGTGTCTGTATGTAGCCTCGCTACTTTTATAGCCTCGTACTGTTATTTTTCACTGTCTTTTTACTGTTGTTTTATTTCTTTACTTACCTATTGTTCACCTAATACCTTTTTTACACTATTGGTTAGAGCCTGTAAGTAAGCATTTCACTGTAAGGTCTACACCTGTTGTATTCGGCGCACCTGACAAATAGACTTTGATTTGATTTGATTTCCCAGGATATAGACATATACAGTATTGGCAGAAAACTTAAATATATCTGATATTGGCAGAAAACTTAAATTCTTGTTAATCTCACTGCACTGTCCAGTTTACAGTAGCTATTACAGTGAAAGAATACCATTCTATTGTTTGAAGAGAGTGCACAGTTTTGAACATGACAAGTTATTAATAAACAAATTAGGCACATACACTGCTGCCATCTAGTGGCCAATATCTAAATTGCACCTAGGCTGGAATAATACATTATGGTCTTTCTCTTGCATGTCAAAGATGATGGTACAAAAAAATACAAAGAAACGTACGTTTTTTTCTTTGTATTATCTTTTACCAGATCTAATGTGTTATATTCTCCTACATTCCTTTCACATTTCCACAAACTTCAAAGTGTTTCCTTTCAACTGGTACCAAGAAAATGCATATCCTTGCTTCAGGGCCTGAGCTACAGGCAGTTAGATTTGGGTATGTTAGGCGGAAAAAAATTAAAAGGGGCCGATCCTTATTAATGTAAGCTTGGCAGGGAATGAGAGCTAGGTGGTGACAGCTTTGAATGTAGCCTGACCACTTTCTCTACAACATGTATGAGTAGAAAGTTAAGTCTCCAAACTGCCTGCGCATTGCAAGAATAGCTTGGACATACTGTACACTTACCTGTGCATGCCTTACAAAGTATATACTGTATACAGTGCAAGAGTGCATACAAATACACTACAGTACATGTCAACATTAAAGCCAGGACACCTGCCTCTGTAAACTCTTTGTGAAACTCTCAATTTCCACTGCAGGAGCTGTTATTATCATGTAGTTATTATCTAACAGCCATAAAGGTGTATACACATACAGGTAAAGGATACTCAATGAGGGGCTGTGGAGTTTGATGGAAATCATTCACGACACTGACCTTTATGCCAACTCAAACTTGCTGCCTGGGACCCAGCACCTTCCTTGTGGCCCATTTCTGACAAAAATCTACTTGGACAGCCTGCTGAAGCCACTAGCGCCATTCGACCCTGCAGCTGCCCTCAGTGTCCTACCCTCGCTGTGTGCAGATGGCCACAGTGGACCATATCCTTCTTAATATCTCCCCAAGTGAACAGTGGCCATACCAGACTGGGTACTAACTGCTGCCTGTTACCTCATGGCCTTGCTTATGTGACTGGAGGGATAGGTACTGGCATCATTTCATAGACATGGGCATGACCCCTTCCCATGTTTAAGACACAGGGTAGCCCTATCACAAGGAGAAACATTGTCATGTTCACACAAGCACTCAAGTTCACAAAGTTTCAATTTCATTTCAACCACACAACCTACTAATTATCTTTACCGCCCTCCTCTTTCAACTCTTCCTCCGTTCACTCAGAGTTCAATGAGCAAACAAACACAGGGGGAAAACAATAAGCTGGAGTTATTGCGGTGCACTGGGTGGTATCAATCCTGTTTAAGAAAATGTAAACGGGTGTATTTATAGAACCTGGTTCATAACGGAACACTTCCACAAGCAAACAGTCCTGCTGTGCAGCATCTATGGCATCTGGCCATGTCTTTTCTCCTCAGCTGCAGTCATTCTGAACATGCAGAATTGCTCATTTTGGCATCTCTGTAGATTAGTGTTGTGTATATACGTAAAGCAGACATATTGCAGACATATTGCTTGTTCCGAGGAATGCAATGGTGGATTTTATGTTCAGATACAGAAAGCTGCTTCAGTGGACTCAGAGATCACTGAGCAATGAATGACCCTGAGCTAGACATCATGCTTTAGATTCTGTGGGATTGTATCAGATCGTTTTATACATTTGTCAATGAATCCACCATGATACTATTACACTAGAATGTTATGTTTGTTTTCGTTGCTCTATAAGACGTCATTGTTTAAGAACAAGGGACATCTTGGACTACATGGATAAACTAAAATCATTCAAGTACAGCAGAAACTCAGCAAGACACCTGATTGACTACTGCGAAAGGCTGCTTCTTAAAAAATTTTACTGTGGGGAATTAGCAGAATCCCCACCATAGAGGAGCAGAGGCTAAATGAAGCCCATGAGTCATTGTCATGGAAGTGTTCCATTATGAACAAGCAGCCTACCCAGCTGGCAAATTTTGCTAGTTGGAAGTTGTGGGAACGTATATTTTTGGTTTCACATTGGTTGTAGGAATGAAGCCATACGTTTCCTGACTGGTAAAACAGCATGTTTTTTAATGTTCTGAGAACAGAAGTGAAAATTTTGCTTGTTCTGAAAATGTTTATTTTTAGATTGCAGGGAGGTTCTGAGAACGTTTTACTCTGCTCTGGTTCCTTGGAAGTTTTCCTGGGAAGTTTTATTAACGGTCTGAGAACAGAAATTATCGGTGATTTAGATTGTTTTGAATAACTTCCTTAAAACTTACATGAACGTTTCAATACAACTTTTAATAACACTGCTAGCTTTTTTTTAAACTTTTGAACTCCAAGCACAGATGGAAATTAATTTCCTTAGGTATTAACCATGCAAACATTTATTTTTTATTATGACACGGCATCAGAACCTATGATCTTCTTTTCTCTATCCATGGAATTACTCCAATGTGCCCACAGGATGGAGCTAGAATGCCATGTTTTTTTACTAAAATTCTAATATTTTGCCTAATTTCAGTTTGTGACTAAACAATCATTGTACCATCTAAACCACTGTGAAATATATTTTCAATAACTACAAATATTGTATTTTCAGCTATTTGAAGCTGGTGTACAAAAACGAGAGTAAAAGATGCAAAAACTTGGAAAGCATAGAAATAGCGCACATAGAATAGATCTACTGCGTCAGACTAGCTTTCAATGAGAATGACAGATCTATAACTAACGTTTCTATGTTCATTTTTGCTCGGGGTCGCCCAAAAAGTTACATATTGCAACTTTAACGTTCTTGGAACAATTTGAGAACATGACTTTAAACAGAACCACAAGGAAACCTGTAGGAAACGTTGAACTGAAATTCCCACAGAAGAATGTTGTTTCTTAATGTTCTCTGAACTACTTGAGATCATTCCCAATGTCAAACCAGTTGGAAAACGTTCCTACAACATTATCAACATTTAAATTAAATCTAACTATGTTTGAACTTTTAGGAAACGTTCTGTTAAAGTAATGAAATACCAAGAAATATGCTGATAATGTTCCAAAGCCAAGCAACTATTCTGCACCATTCCCAGAAAGTTGTGGGAAGGTTGTATGCAAAATAACCATAGGACAACCATGCTCGCACCAATCTCTAAGAAACATATTGTTCTCTGAACATTGTGTGCTAGCCTGGGTACGCCGTGGAACAACACGCCCCACTTAGTGTCCCTGACGAGGTGTCAAAGACACACATCAAGCCCAAACACTGCAGGCTGCATAACACACACCACACACAGTGGCACAGTTCAAACATCAAACATACATAACCAATCAACATGCTCCCATGAACACACACACACTCACGCACACACACTGAGGCATGCCCCGCCCTTCACCTGTGGGGTGGGACCAAGGCTGACATTGAGTGATTATAGCACAGTTTACTGTAAAATGAATACCGGTAAGCAAGTGTGGTCGCACCTTGTTATCACAGGCAAGAGCAGAGCATGACAAGTAGTCACTTATACGCTTTAGCTTGTTACCCCCGCAGGGTTCCTGGATACCACGATACACACAGTGTGTATCATGGGGCGTGGAATTATTGGATCCGTTGATAAAGATGATAGAAATAATAGAAATACTCAGCTATATTGTGTGCAACATGTTTTGTTGTTGTATTATATTATTCTATACATTACACAATTGCCCAGTGAAATAGATTTTGTTTAACAAGTAATGAACAAAAATCTCAAAAAGATTCAAAAATGATTTATGAGATTGTAGAACACATTGGGAAGTGATCTTAGACCATTCCTCCATACAGAATCTTTCCAGATCCTTGATATTGTTTGTGGACTGCCCTCTCCATGTCAAACCACAGGTTTCCAATGGGGTTCAAGTCCGGAGACTGAGATGGTAATGGCAAAATGTTGATTTTGTGGTCAATTAACTTTGTGGAGTTTCGAGTGTGCTTTCAGGGGTTATTGTCTTGTTGGAAGATTCACATGCAGCCAAGTTTCAGCCTCATGGCAATCAGGTTTTTGGCTAAAATGTCCTAGAACTAGATAAAGTTCAAGATGCTGTTGACCTTAACTAAGGGCCCCAGAACCAGTGGAAGCAAAATAACCCAATAACATCAAAGATACACCACCATATTTTACAGTAGGGATTAGGTATTTTCTGTCTATGCGTTGTTCTTTTGAAGGCCAAATCCACTACTGGTAATCTTGACCAAAGAGCTATTTCTTCATGTCATATGACCAGTAAGTTGTTAGCTCATCACAACATCAGCAAGGGCTCTGAGAACCCATTTAACAGTATAGAGTTTCTCCACTAGGTAACCCAATCACTGCTAATGAAATGTGTGTCAGGAGTTAGAACAGTCAATCCCAGGATGTGTATACACTACTGGGGATTCCAGGGGCCACAGTACTGCTTTCAGAAGGGGACCCAGAGTGAGAGGATGGGGACCCTGAGTGCAATCTGTCGGGTGACCTTATGATCTTCTCTCAACGCCATCTGCTCCCTGGGCATTAGCAACAGGTGTGACAGGAGAAAAGCTGTGGGTGTGTCACCACTCAGGAAAAGCTTCAACCGTGTGTGAGTGGTGTGTGTGTGTGTGTGTCTGTAGGAAACTCTAGGGGCGAGAGACATATTGTAGAACTGTCATATATTCTCTAAATTCAAAAACAGCGGTGTGAGGGTATATTTTTATTTATTTTTATTTCACCTCATATAGAGTAGGTGCTCTATAATCATCCTTCTACATGTAAAATATTGCTCCTCCTAATGGGATGCTAAAACAGAAAATGGCTGGAATGTCACACCAAACACATAAGAAATATTTCAATGTTACTGAGACACTTTTTTGCATTTATAAACACTTCTTCTGATCATTAGTCAAGGATAGTAGTCAAATGGGAGTGGAGCAATACCAAATGTTGCAAGAATATGGAATAGAATCATTTCTTAGGTCAATATCCTCACTCATCATCCTGTCCTAGAACTCATTAACGTGTTGTTTGTTACCAAAATCACTTTCCCAGAAAATAATACATGTGGTACATGTTTCCCACAGAATACATGTGGTATTTCATTATTACGTAATGGTAAAGGAATGACGGCTCCATTTTGGAATTGAACCACATGTACTCTACATGGCAAGGATCAATCAGAGAGGGACAGTTGTTGATTTACTGTATCTAAAAACAGCATGCCTTCATGGAGTGTCTGTCAGGTACTGATGAGTACAACATGTTGGATGACCAAACGCACCTAACATCAAATCAGATGCTCGTCTGCAATGGAGGGCCAGCCATTTTATGTTTATCAAAAACAACTGCTTTGAATTTCGACAGAGAGAAACCACAATCTTTTTCCCATATACTGTAACCCTCTAAGTTTTCCTAAAACATGGTGACTCAATCAAAAATAAATCCATTATTATTTAAGAGCGACTGCACTTCTGATTTCACGTTGTTTTCATGAGTGCTCATAAAAAAATGACTGAAGGAAAACGAGAGTAGTCTTGGGGTGTGGTTTGATGGGGGTGTTTCTTGGGTGTGTCTTCGCCATTCAATCATAACAAACAAGGACAGTAGCTACCCAGTTCAAGTTGAAACATTATTGAAAGCAAGCTGGCAACATGCATCAAACATGACGTCAGGTTTGCTTGTTTATGAGCTAATGTTAGCTAGCAGGGATCAACTTGTCTTCAAGTGAAATGTTAGCTATGCAAATCTTCCTCTCACAGTACAGTTCAGGGAGAGACTATGTATATAGCTAGTTACATTACAGTATCACAGCCTAGTATGATAACTGCATAACCTATCAAAGAATGACTTGGCTTGCTAGCTAACGTAGAAAACTTAGCTACTTAACAACAATACACCAGTCTCAGGTTTGATGGTTGACAGTCCAAGTAGAAGCTAGTCGGATGTAATCCATATCCTGGCCATCTGCCGGAGATTGTTGAACAACTTTATGGAAGCCCATTTTCACTAGAGAAGCTATTTCCAGAGTAAGGGCAAGTACTAACCACACGTCTTGTATGGGGAAGACATTCCAGTGGGCGAGTTCGTTTTTCAACCATTCCATTGTTCCTCCTAAGGAGAGGTCTCTGCCCGGGGCATCGGCCATGCAAAGCGAACTCGCCCAGTCTTTTCCCAATAGGCAAAAGGGGGCATGAATTGTTGACATAATTGTAATCCAAACCCTCAAGTAAGTCGTAATAGTCAATTTCTGACACTAGAATAAATGTTTCTGACTCATATCGATGCCACATAGGCCATTTTCAAATCGATGAGTTGGAAAGGGCAGTTGACCTTTAATGGTTCACATCTGTATCTAAATCGATTAAAGGGATAGTTTGGGATTTTGGCAATGATTCCCTTTATCTACTTCCCCAGAGTCAGATGAACTTGTGGATACCATTTTTATGTTTCTATGTCCAGTATGAAGGAAGTTAGAGGTATCAAATCAAAGCCAATGCTAACTTGCTTAATAATTAGCTGAATTAACTTAGCAAAATCCCAAACTAGGCTATAACTAAATTAATTCCCTACCTTGAAAAAAAGTACAAAGATTGGCTGCAGTTCATGCTAGATGTTGCCAGATGGGGGACTGGCATTGTAGGCAAACATTGTTTTTGCATGATATTTGAATATTTTCGATGGCCTTATGAAATTAGGAATGATTTAAATCACATAATTTTCTTAGAAACAAATTAGTAGACATTTTGGAACCTGTCATCCCATACTTTGAAGGTTTCTTGTCCAACTCGGATCAAAGAAATGTGAAAAGACTCTGGTCTCCCTAGATCGCCAACATCTCCAACATCTCCAGGTGTCAGGGCTGTGGTGGTGAACTGTAGTTTAATCCCTGACTGTTGATGCTGAATGAAATCTCTCTCTCCCCCTCTATCTTTCTTTCTTTCTCTCCCTCCCTCTCCTTCTCTCTCTCTTCTTCTCCACTTCTCTTTCTTAATCAAAGCTTAGCTGTCTACATTATTACAGCTCCTGAGTGGCGCAGCGGTCTAAGGCACTGCATCTCAGTGCTAGTGGTGTCACTACAGATACCCTGGTTTGAATCCAGGCTGTATCACAACCAGCCTTGAGTCCCATAGGGCGGTGCACAATTTGCCCAGTGTTGTCTGGGCTTGTCCGGTGTAAGCCATCATTGTAAATAAGAATTTGTTCTTAACTGACTTGCCTTGTTAAATAAAAAATACAATTTTAAAAATACGTCAAGGTCAGTGGCCCATTATCTGTCTGGAGAGGTGCTGTCCAACCAAAGACTTGATTAATGCCACACACAGATGTATTGAGCCAAAAGCAAAAGGTGGAGAAAAGCAAGTCAGTCATGTAAACATTGACTACAAGGCGTCCAGCAACCCCTACTAGAAGGCATACATCAACTACAAGGCATCTATCAAAATCAACTACAAGGCACCCTCTCCTTAGCAGCATACTCTAAATGTTATTTGTACGGTATGCGGCTCCACAGAAGCAAACACACCTACAGTGCAGGCTGAAACGAACTAACAGCAAAGGACTTGACTCTGTAAAAGCACTCTAGAGAATGACAGGTTGTTCAGTTGCAATGCAACCACTTGAAAAAACTGTATGTAGCCTACTGATAGACGGTTTCCCCTTCGCCTGACTAGAAGCTATAGACATTTCAGCAGTCAATTAGTCGATTCACAACATGCAGGATGAATAGGTGTTCAGGCAAGCACGTCTCAGCTGTTGCCTCTCGGCTGTAGTGAGTGTGTGAGACATCGTTGACAAGCCTGGTGGCAGCTCTCTTTGTGCAAACATGTTAAATAAAACAAAGACACACAAGCTTACTGGACTCCCACTGTGATGATTGAGAAAGGTACAGTAGCAGTCATTTGGCTATGTATGGGAAAGCCCTCATCTCGTACCATAATCTACAGTACATTATGCAATGTGGAACAGACCAAAATACCTATATTAGATGATCATCAACAGACTTCAGATATATGGAAAATCCCTCTGAAAAGCTTTTGTCTTTCTGGTGATGTTAATATTAGCTGATCCTGATACTGTTTAAGATGTGAGTTAGTGTTTCATTGACATTGTAGCATTGACACCCCAAAGCCACAAAGCTACAGTGTTATGAGATGGAGCCTCTGGCAGTGACTCAACAGATATGAGTTAGGGCCTACCATACTGGCAGTCATTAAATCTTGTTTTTAATGTGCTGTCCTTACTCACTTCACGCTCCACAGCCCTTGTTGGCCGCACAATTGACTGGTTTATACTTGCCATTAAATTATCTTAATTAAATTTAATCATCCCATATGTTTTACGTTTATATGGAATCAAGAGCAAACAGCCAAACAGCATAAGCGGTCACAGTGAAATTGGACATTAGTTGTCCTCAATGTAACTGTTTAACACGTCAAAAGGTTTGGCGAATGGTATCACTTGTACGTTGTTGTTTACATCAATGCAGAGGGCCTTTGCTTCACTAGGAGTTAATTAAGTAAAAGTTAAGTAAGTCATGACATCTATGCATGTGAGTAGCTGTGGAGGCTCCTCAGAGGAGGAAGGGGTGGATCATCCTCAGTGAATTTCATAAAAATAAAAATTGTAAAACAGTTATCCTTTTTACATTAAACTACACTAAATATATTCACGTCACCAAATAATTGATTAAAACACACTGTTTTACAATGAAGGTCTACAGTAGCCTCAACAGCAATCTGTAGAGTAGCACTATGGTGTAGCTTGAGGACAGATAGCTTCCGTCCTCCTCTGGGTACATTGACTTCAACAAAACCAAGGAGGTTCATGATTCTCACCCCCTGCCATAGACTTACACAGTAATTATGACAACTTCTGATGAACGTCCTCCAACCTATCAGAGCTCTTGCAGCATGAACTCATATGTTGTCCAGCCAATAAAAAAGGATCAGTGAATTTAGTACTGAAAGCATAAGCTACAGCTAGCTAGCACTGCAGTGAATAAAATGTGGTGAGTAGTTGACTCAAAGAGAGAGAAAGACAATAGTTGTACAGTTTTGAACAAATTAATTTCTTCCAAAATGAATGAGAAGCAAGAGAGCGATGGAGAGAAAGATTGTCATTCATTTTCACGTCCTCCCTCATGTTAAACGGCACTGACTGACACTGGTGAGTAGCCATAGCACCACAGCATCTGACAGCTACTGTACAGTCTAGCTGTCAAATGCTCACCAGATAATATCAGTCAGTTAACATCACCTTTATGAATTATGAAGCCTTTAGGTGCTTTATGTGCTTGTTTTGACTACATACTGTAAATGCATCAAAATTCACAAAAAGCGACGTTAGCGGATGAAGATTATGCCATAGAATGAAACAAATAAGATTTCCTAAGCCTGTGTTTGGGGGCAGCAGGCAGGGGCGAAAATCTTATATCAACTTTGGAGGGGACAATTACATGACATTTTCTCAAGAGCAATTCCTGAGGGGGACACCAAAAGTAGTGCTGTAACACAGCCTACGTTATAATATGTTAAATGTATATTGACGAACCATAATACTGGATAATTGATAGGTAGTTAACTGAAGGGTTGTCCCAACTTGTTCAAATGTTTAAATCATTATAATACTACTACAAATAATAGTTATAGCAGTGTTCCTTATCAGTCCAGTAATATGCAGGCATTTGTATTTACAACCAGCAATACCAAGAAAAGCCAGTAGGTAGCAATGGTACTGTACATTGTGTATGGGTGCAGTTTTCATAATTATAATGAGCATGGTGTGATCTCATCTAAAATAATCTCCATTGAGAACCAAAGTTTGTCTCAGTATTGAATTTACGTTTTTATTTGACTTTTTCTGATACATGTATATGGTCATTAAATATGTGCTACTGGCCTGAATCTACTACAATAGATTTACAGGAACAAAAAGCTCAAAATAAGTACAATTCTAAAAGCGAAAGAACTACTTCAATGAATAACCCAAATAAATCAAATATCCTTCAAAAATACTTATTTATTGTTCATTCTGTGTCTCAACTCTTCAAACAACAGCTATGGACAAGTTCATTACCGTTCAAAAGTTTGGGGTCACTTAGAAATGTCCTTGTTTTTGAAAGAAAAGCTATTTTTTTGTGCATTAAAATAACATCCAATTGATCAGAAATACAGTGTAGACATTGTTAATGTTGTAAATGACTATTGCAGCTGGAAACGGCAAATTTTTTATGGAATATCTGCACAGGAGTACAGAGGCCCATTATCAGCAACAATCACTCCTGTGTTCCAATGGCACGTTGTGTTAGCTGACCCAAGTTTATAATTTGAATAGGTGTCACGAGAATGTCTATCCCAATGCTCTAACTGAACTATTTTATATCTCTGTCTAATTCCTGAAGGTTGTAAATCTCCAGTTCAAAGAAATAGACAGACAGTCTCAGCCTGCAATAGATCAATTCTTTATTCAGAGAGTGCTCTGCCCCCCTAGTGCAGAGCAAGTCTTTTTATACACACACACACACACACACACACACACACACACACGTTTCTTATCATAGGCTACTCCCTGCTTAGACAGGCAGTATTTTCCCACTACCCCCATACATAGTTATCTCGTCTCACAGTTGCTCCCTGCTTGCATAGCTACTGTCACGCCCTGGCCTTAGTTATCTTTGTTTTCTTTATTATTTTAGTTAGGTCAGAGTGTGACATGGGGGAAGTTTGTGTGTTTTTGTCTAGTATAGGGTGTTTGTATTGTCTAGGGGTTTTTGTAGAGTTCATGGGGTTGTGTTCAGTGTAGGTGTTTATGTAAGTCTATGGTTGCCTGGATTGGTTCTCAATTAGAGACAGCTGTCTATCGTTGTCTCTGATTGGGAGCCATATTTTAGGCAGCCATAGGCATTAGGTAGGTTGTGGGTAATTGTCTATGTCTTGACGTTAGTTGCTTGTGTCTGCACTTTCGTTTTGTAGCTTCACGGCCGTTTGTTGTTTTGTCTAGTTTGTATTAGTGTTCGTTTCATCTTCAAATAAAATATGTATTTATATCACGCTGCGCCTTGGTCCTCGCTTTCACCCGAAGACGATCGTGACAGCTACAAAAGAATACAATGCCCTAGTTATAATTCTAACCAAGCTACACACATCATCAGATTATATTCTTATGATTCTAACACATTTCACACGGTTATACAGTTTCATGGAATACTTCAGTCATTATCTTAAACATACAAATTCTTCGATCAATAGGCTAATTGATCATTAGAAAACCCTTTTGCACTTATGTTAGCACAGCTGAAAACCGTTGTTTTGATGAAAGAAGCGATAAAACTGGCCTTCTTTAGACTAGTTGAGTATCAGCATTTGTGGGTTCGATTACAGGCTCAAAATGGCTAGATACAAAGATCTTTCTTCTAAAACTCATCAGTCTATTCTTGTTCTGAGAAGTTAAGGCTATTCCATGTGAGAAATTGCCAAGAAACTGAAGATCTCGTACAACACTGTGTACTACTCCCTTCACAGAACAGCACAAACTGGCTTTAACCAGAATATAAAGAGAAGTGGGAGGCCCCAGTGCACAACTGAGCAAGAGGATAAGTACATTAGAGTGTCTAGTTTGAGAAACAGACGCCTCACAAGTCCTCAACTAGCAGCTTCATTAAATAGTAACCGCAAAACACCAGTCTCAACGTCAACAATGACGTAGTGACTGTTTTATTGTATTGAGTGGTAGAAGTAAAGAAATGTCGAACATAATATCCTTTGTTTGAACTACTTAATGGAGGTCAGGATCAAACCATTGTGAGGCAAAGGGTGGGGGTTCGCAATCTTTTGAAAGTTAAAACACGCTATTAGGTGTCTAATCATCACAAGTGCTTTCATTGCATATTATTGAAATTACATAGTTATGTTACCAGTGATATATTGTGGGGGAGAAATCATATTTTTCCCAGGATGGGGGGGCCGTGTCCCCCACGTCTCCCCTGGGATTTCCACCTATGGCGGCAGGTAGCCTAGCGGTTAGAGCGTTGGGCCAGTAACCGAAAGGTTGGATCGAATCCCGAGCTGACAAGGTAAAAATCTGTTGTTCTGCTCCTGAACAAGGCAGTTAACCCACTGTTCCCCGGTAGGCTGTCATTGTAAATAAGAATTTGTTCTTAACTGACTTGCCTAGTTAAATAAAAGGTTAAATAAAAAAATACCACATACCTTGTTTTTGGCATTTATCCACAACCCCTACAGAAACCCGTTAATTTCCCCATAGGCTTTGTCCAACGAACAATGGCAGAGTTAGTGCCTACAAAAAGATGACATTACTATTGCGCTCTATAGCTACACTGTTTAGTACAGTATAAAATGAATTAAGAGGAAAATGAACAAACGGCAGCCTATGTTTATGTGCATTCTTCCATGAATAAACTGAACTGACAGACATCATACATTCTCCTGATGTGACCTGACTTAGTCTATAGCTGCTCGAGGCTGACATAACACGATCAAAAGTAACCTGAACTGAGGTCTGACCAAACATGAGTAGTACAGAAAGCAGAGTTGTATGTGATCCCTCCCATGTTGGGATTACAGTAAGATTAAAAATGTATCACTAAAGACTCTAGACCTTTTGAAAGTCAGCCTACACAGTAGGCCTACGTCTAAAATTTAAACTACGGATTACGAAAAACAATCATGCATACTTTTCAAGCATTCTTTAGAGCGAAAAATTATTTTTGATTTATAATAAATTCTTCACTTGCACACGAGAAAAACAGGATTAAAAATGATTTACACTCGTTATTCAACATCACCTGTTCCTCAGCTCACATAAGAATGAAAACTTCAGTAGCTTTTCGCTAATCTTCCGGGGCTGCCCCAGATTGATTTAACCCCGCTCTGATCAGTGTTCACATAGCATAGCATCCAACTAACACATCCATCCAAAAGAGACCTGGCTCTTAATGAACTTAGTATGGTTCCATCATGGAACAGCTTTGAGTGTTTCAATTTTGCTTCAATTAAAAGGAATCCATCATTTTTCATTGACTGGATTTGGGGTCTGTGGTCAGTGAGCAGCAGAATTACTCCGATCTTTGTCAAAGTCATAAATATTCTTTGTTGAAATAACCATTCGTGTGCCAAAATGTGGTTCATTTCAATTTGCCCAGAGCGTACACACAGATATTGTGTTAGAGGTAAAAGTTAAAGAGTATAGTGTATTTACAAGTCTCCAAGTCTTTTTTCTTAGTAGGCTGTAGCACACTTTCAGCGCTCAGGTACACAATTGGACAGTGATCGTAATTTCACGTCATCACTTCCACGGCCAGACCCTTTAAAAACCCCAACATGTTTTCTGAGGCAGACTAATTTTATTTTGTGATGCACTGACCAAACTAAAGGAAGGCTAGCTCCTGGCCAGTGTTCTCTGATGAAGACACTGCTTGCGTCTTCATCAGTATTAATGCAGGTCACGTGGTGGAGGTCCATTATGGGTTACCACACCCTGCTACTGTAATTCAACGGCTCAAACACGAGACCTATGTGGCAGGGTCTACAGTCAATCACGGATTAGAAAAAGAAAACCAGCCCCGTCGCAAACACCGACGTCTTGCTCCCAGACAAATTAAACAACTTCTTTGCTCTCTTTGAGGACAATACAGTGCCACTGACATGGCCCACTACCAAAACCTGTGGGCTCTCCTTCACTGTGGCCAATGTGAGTTAAACATTTAAACGTGTTAACCCTCGCAAGGCTGCCGGCCCAGACAACATCCCTAGCCGCGTCCTCAGAGCATGTGCAGACCAGCTGGCTGGTGTGTTTACAGACATATTCAATCAATCCCTATTCCAGTCTGCTGTGCCCACATGCTTCAAGAGGGCCACCATTGTTCCTGTCCCCAAGAAAGCTAAGGTAACTGAGCTAAACGACTATCGCCCCGTAGCACTCACTGCTGTCATCATGAAGTGCTTTGAGAGATTAGTCAAGGATCATATCACCTCCACCTTACCTGATACCCTAGACCCACTTCAATTTGCTTACCGCCCCAATAGGTCCACAGACGACGCAATCGCAATCACACTGCACACTGCCCTAACCCATCTGGACAAGAAGAATACCTATGTAAAAATGCTGTTCATTGACTACACCTCAGCATTTAACACCGTAGTACCCTTCAAACTCTTCATTAAGCTCGAGACCCTGGGCCCCGCCCTGTGCAACTGGGTCCTGGACTTTTTGATGGGCCGCCCCTAGGTGGTGAGGGTAGGAAATAACATCTCCACCCCACTGATCCCCAACACTGGGGCCCCACAAGGGTGCGTTCTCAGCCCTCTCCTGTACTCCCTGTTCACCCATGACTGCATGGCCATGCACGCCTCCAACTCAATCATCAAGTTTGCAGACGACACTACAGTGGTAGGCTTGATTACCAACAACAACGAGACGGAGTGTGGTGTCAGGAAAATAACCTCACACTCAATGGGAGCACCCCCCTATCCACATCGACGGGACAGTAGAGGAGAAGGTGGAAAGTTTTAAGTTCCTCGGCGTACACATCACGGACAAACTGAAATGGTTCACCTACACAGACAGCATTGTGAAGAAGGCGCAACAGCGCCTCTTCAACCTCCAGAGGCTGAAGAAATTTGGCTTGTCACCGAAAACACTCACAAACTTTTACAGATGCGCAATCGAGAGCATCCTGTCGGGCTGTATCACCGCCTGGTACGGCAACTGCTTCGCCCACAACCGTAAGGCTCTCCAGAGGGTAGTGAGGTCTGCACAACGCATCAATAGGGGTCAAACTACCTGCCCTCCAGGACTGCTACATCACCCGATGTCAAAGGAAGCCAAAAAGATCATCAAGGACAACAATCACCCGAGCCACTGCCTGTTCACCCCGCTATCATCCAGAAGGCGAGGTCAGTACAGGTGCATCAAAGCTGGGACCGATAGACTGAAAAACACCTATCTCAAGTCCATCAGATTGTTAAACAGCCGTCACTAACATTGAGTGGCTGCTGCCAACACACTGACTCAAATCTCTTGCCACTTTAATAATTAATTATTGAATGTAATAAATGTATCACTAAACACTTTAAATAATTCCACTTTATATAATGATTACATACCCTACATTACTCATCTCATATGTATATATTGTACTCTATACCATCTACTGCATCTTGTCTATGCTGCGCGGCCATCACTTATCCATATATTTATATGTACATATTCTTATTCATCCCTTTACACTTGTGTGTATAAGGTAGTTGTTGTGAAATTGTTAGATTACTTGTTAGATATTACTGCACTGTCGGAACTAGAAGCACAAGCATTTCGCTACACTCGCATTAACATCTGCTCACCATGTGTATGTGACCAATAAAATTTGATTGGATTTGATCTATCTCCCACCCCATCAAAGAGCAATGAACAGACAGAGAGGGGGGAAGATAATAAGAGACGCGCATTCCTAAAGCCAGTATTGTCTGCTTCAGACCAGTCTCCTGCTGAGAGCGTGACGGCTCTAGAATCTGAACCCCTTTCATGCCCGGTAGCCCCTCTCATCCATACATACAACCCCCCTCTATAATAATCAGCCACGATGAATGGTTTTCAGAAAAACACATTTTACAGCGCAGAATGCATGAAAACAAGCTTTATGTTTGTTTGGGTTAGCAACCTGGACTCGGGTAGACTAACATGGTAAATGTGACTCGTTTCAGCGGGTCACTACTTCACAGGAGAGCCATTTGAACGTAAACTTCTTTTTTTAATCAAAATGCATTTTTTGGGGCAGAAAAGCTTCCTGGAACATGTGAACGTTCATGTGCCTTAATAACAAACTTGTATGCCATCTGTAAATACGAATACAATTGTTAAATTACGAGCCTAGTTGGTTCAGCCACAGTCGCGGTTTTGTCTCACCAGGGGTGATGGTCGGATTCACGTTTATCGTTGAAGGAATGAGCGTTACACCGAGGCCTGTACTCTGGAGCGGGATCGATTTGGAGGTGGAGGGTCCATCATGGTCTGGGGCAGTGTGTCACAGCATCATCGGACTGAGCTTGTTGTCATTGCAGGCAATCTCAACTCTATGCGTTACAGGGAAGACATCCTCCTCCCTCATGTGATACCCTTCCTGCAGGCTCATCTTGACATGACCCTCCAGCATGACAATGCCACCAGCAATACTGCTTGTTCTGTGCGTGATTTCCTGCAAGACAGGAATGTCAGTGTTCTGCCATGGCCAGCGAGGAGCCCGGTTGATCCGAGTGTTCTGTCCTAACAGCAGTCAAGCACCAAAGCTGTTATACAGGATTACCTACACATACTGACCAGCTCAAATAGACAGAAGCGCACTACATGGCAAACCAATAGACGCATAGAGTTGAGATTGCCTGCAATGACAACAAGCTCAGTCCGATGATGCTGTGACACACTGCCCCAGACCATGATGGACCCTCCACCTCCAAATCGATCTCGCTCCAGAGTACAGGCCTCGGTGTAACACTCATTCCTTCAACGATAAACGTGAATCCGACCATCACCCCTGGTGAGACAAAACCGCGACTCGTCAGTGAAGAGCACTTTTTGCCAGTCCTGTCTGGTCCAGCGACGGTGGGTTTGTGCCCATAGGCGATGTTGTTGCCAGTGATGTCTGGTGAGGACCTGCCTTACAACAGGCCTACAAGCCCTCAGTCCAGCCTCTCTCAGCCTATTGCGAACAGTCTGAGCACTGATGGACGGATTGTGCGTTCCTGGTGTAACTCGGGCAGTTGTTGTTGCTATCCTGTACCTGTCCCGCAGGTGTGATGTTCGGATGTACCGATCCTGTGCAGGTGTTGTTATATGAGTTCTGCCACTGCGAGGACGATCAGCTGTCCGTCCTGTCTCCCTGTAGCACTGTCTTTGGCGTCTCACAGTACAGACATTGCAATTTATTGCCCTGGCCACATCTGCAGTCCTCATGCCTCCTTGCAGCATGCCACATTCACGCAGATGAGCAGGGAGCCTGGGCATCTTTCTTTTGGTGTTTTTTTTAGAGTCAGTAGAAAGGCCTCTTTAGTGTCCTAAGTTTTCATAACTGTGACCTTAATTGCAGCATGTAAGCTGTTAGTGTATTAACGACCATTCCACAGGTGCATGCTCATTAATTGTTTATGGTTCATTGAACAAGCATGGGAAACAGTGTTTAAACCCTTTACAATGAAGATCTGTGAAGTTATTTGGATTTTTACAAATTATCTTTGAAAGACAGGGTCCTGAAAAGGGGACGTTTCTTTTTTTGCTAAGTTTAGTTGAAAAGTAGCTAAAAGGTCGTTTCTAATTAGCTAAAATGCTAAAGTTGTCTGTGATGAGATTTGATCACGCAATCTTTGGGTTGCTAGACATTCGTGTTATACGCCACCAAACCAGCCAACTTTTGTTTTCGCCTTAAGTAACCTTCTGTCTCATGTAACCATACCATACTAATTTGAGTGTGCCGAATTTATATTTACTATGTTACATCTAGCCTATGAGACCAGGCTGGTGTTAGTGCACTGGGGTGGAGTTGAGCAGCGGTGCTCGGAGGCATGTTGGCCCCTCTGTTAAGCTCCTGGATGTTAAAGCCAGACAGTCCAGGGTTCTGGGGGCAGCACAGTGGGGCATCCATGTCAAACGCAAAGAGCCACAGTGGTGGCCCAGTAGTGTTGGAACACAGCTAGCATGTAAACACTTTGGATGGAGCTGGTCTCTTCGATTGACTTCATATTCTTCTTCCCATTCACTCTTCTTCACTGGATTATTGTTACGCCTGGGGTCCTTTCAAACACTAGAGCTTGAGTGGTCACCAACCTTTTCGGAGTCAAGATCACTTTCTGATTCAAAATGCAAGCTGAGATCTACCGCTCAGATTGCAGTCAAAACACAGGAGCATACCGTAACTTGTGCACTGAGTGTACAAAACATTAGGAACACCTGCTCTTTTCATGACATAGACTGACCAGGTAAATCCAGGTGAAAGCTATGATTCCTTATTGATGTCACTTTTCAGGGACTAAATCCACTTCAATCAGTGTAGATGAAGGGGAGGAGACCGGTTAAAGGAGGATCTTTAAGCCTTGAGACAATTGAGACATGGATTGTTTGTGTGCCATTCAGAGGGTGAATGGACAAGACAAAATATTTTAGTGCCTTTGAATGGGGTATGGTAGCAGATGCCAGGCGCACCAGTTTTAGTGTGTCAAGAATTGCAACGAGTGGGGTTTTCACGCTAAACAGTTTCCCGTTTGTATCAAGAATAGCCCACAACGCAAAGGATATCCAGCCAACTTGACACAACTGCGGGGAAGCATTGGAGTCAACATGGGCCAGCATCCCTGTGGAATGCTTTCGACACCTTGTAGTCAATGCCCCAATGAATTGAGTTGTTCTGAGGGCAAAAGGGGGTACAACTCAATATTAGGAAGGTGTTCCTAATGTTTTGTACACTCAGTGTGTAACTTCGGGCTAGGGTAAGTGTACACTTGCGTAACGAAAGGCATTGACCCGATATCTGAGGAAAGAGCTTCAGCTTTGTTTTCACTAATTGTTCAAAATGCTGATGGGGATGGATAGGTTTCCCCTGAAATGAACAGTCAATTAATCTAGTCCAATCCTCTCATCAACTAAGAGACTAGTTGCAAGGATCATTGAGCACAATTGGTGCTTCACAAAGTGATTGGACCAATGGCTTTGTCTGGGTTGTCTTGGTAGCAGGAAGAAAAGGCACCAAAAAACAAACAAACAAAACCATTTGTGGGCACTAGTGATTTGTTATGAAAGGCAGTGACCTAAATGAGCAATAAATATCATCATCAATGCCAAAATCAGTTATTCAGCCAGAACATTGATGTTCCCCTGTGAAGATATATCTACAATTAAAAATCTATAGCCCTCTAAAGCCACAGGATAGTGTCCTATCCTTCAAGATACAGTACAATATACAGTATTTGAGCTCACAGAGTGAGTAGTTCCTCTCTTGTCTGATACTGGGCCCCATTCCATCATACAAAAGCATCACTCTAGTACAATTTTTTCATATTTTTCCAATTTTATTTTGTCACATTGACACCTAAAAACACTTTTTATATAAACATCTTAATTTTAAACAGATTGAAATGATTAGCATCAATAACAGTCTAAGTTTAACTCAAAATGAGAGATATGACAAAAATGCAACCGGTTTATTTAACTGATTTGATTGTTGTTGCAGTGGAATAGAGGCATGGAATAGACGGGGGAGTTTGTTTTATTGGATAAAGAAATATTAACACCACTTCCTGTGGTCTCTGTGTCCCCTACTGCTGATCCAGCCAGGCCATGAGCGTACAACAGTGTCCTGAAAGGAAAAAAAACATTGCTACAGTTATATAGTGAACATACTGACACCCTATACTAAACTTGTATACAGTACATGTAGAAGTAAATGGGGTTCAGCCAAAGGTAGGGCATAGAAATACTCACCACAATACATCAGAGACCACAGTTCAATAAATGTATGTTAACCTAACCAATTGGTTCCTTCACTGAACCTGCTCCACTCCCAACACAAATAAATCAAGTATCCTGTCATGGCAAGCTTTCCGTTAAGCAGTCAAAGTGGTGTAGATTCTGTGGCTTTTGGGTACACACAGTAAATAACCACAAATGGCCAGCAGAGGGATAATTAGAGCATGTGCATTGCCAATAAAAGTCTGCAGAGAGGAGATATACAAACACAGGCCCGCAGCTCAGTACACAGCTGCAACCAGGCAGGCAGCCAGCACAGTCAGAGCATCACTCATCTTCCATACACAAACCACCCTCTTAATGGAACCACTGAATAGACTTGTTATCCTCTCTCACAGTGGTGCAAGCACAGACTCCTTCAGGAGGTAGAATGGACACATCTTGGCAGTCATGTGAGAAATGCGGAGTGTGTTAAAGGTTATTATGATGTCATGCTCATAAATGATTCTGGACATGGTGGAAGGCATGCAAGGTTGACACAGCAGCCAGTTGGTCAAGACATGCGTGCCTGTGTCACTGGACCCTTTTAGTGCACCTGAATTATTTTAGCAGCACTGTGGCCTGCAATGCAGTCTCATTCCGTCAAGCACAGAAACCACTCAGTCTGAAATGTGCATACAGCATGCCCACAAGAGAATTGTATTACAATACAGGGGAAGTACTAATCAGCAGTACATTCTAGTGGTAGAGGAAGAGACCCTGCCGTGTTCAGGGAGGTGCTTTGCACTCTGGATAGGCAGGGTCTGGATAGGCCAAAATCCCATGAAAAGCAAGAGCCCCAGCTCCCATGGGGCAATTCCCTTACACTACCTGCAGAGATGTGCAATATATCCTCTACTTCTACAGTTCCATCCCAACTGTGTAACTTTAGAGGTCAACGCATAGATACAACATTTTTGTCAGGATTAGTAATAGGCCGTCATTGTAACTAAGAATTTGTTCTTAACTGACTTGCCCAGTTAAATAAAGGTTCAATTAAAAAAACGTATAGTAATGTGCTCAGGAGCTGTGCAGGCATTGGATTTGTTTGCTGTTTTATTGCTTTCTAGAATCATTTCCATGTAATGTGTTGCACATTTTCTTGTCAGTTAATATTTAAAATAAGTTCATATATTTGAGGTATTGTGCTATTATCATCTTGCATTAAGTTCAATTGCCTTTTTGCAGATTTGTACGGTCTTACTTGACAGCTCATTTCCCTGTTTTACACATCTTGGAAGCACTTTGCAAAGACGAAATGCTCAATTGCTCAGAAATACACATGAGTGGGTGTAGAAGCCGAATATGCAAGTCATTTGGCACAGGATAACCTTTCTCCTCCCAGACTGGTTTTGGTTACAGTGCCAGCGCCAGACATACATCACTCCTGTCAAATGTCAGATGTGTCCTTGGATTTCAGTAAGGCAGCATTTGAGGTCTAGGGAGACTTTTCAGCACAGGGAGTCAATGACGTGTTTCCAATGCTTACGTCAAATGTGCTGTCCCTTAATATAGCTATGTCCTTTCTTTGGTGCCAGTGGGCTCTCCATCTTTTACTCCTCAAAATGCAAAAGGCAGACATATTCAGAGCAAAATACTATTCCTTTTTTTTGCACGAAAAGCTACTGTTCGGGCATGCATCCATTTCATTACATTTGAAAGAGAGGGCATTATATAACATAGGGTTTGATCCAGGGACGGCACAAATAATGTTAGTCTACCCATTGGTTGTATGAGCATCTGCTGAAAATATATTCTGTAGAAGATCTAAAAGCATGTCTAATGTAAGCATGTTCATCATGTTCAGGAGAGTGGAGCAGACATGAGTCTATCCAGTATCACGGGTGTTTTTCTTTTTTTTCTGTCTGCCTGCCTGCCTGCCTGCCTGCCTGCCTGCCTGCTCGCTGTTGAGAGGTCTGTGAGGTGGATGCACATACTCAGGAGTAATCAGATCTAGAGATAGGAGAGCTGCCTCTGGTTTGATTTTTCTGCCCTAGTTCTCAGTGGGAGGCTCGCTGCCTGACTTCCCGAAGTTCCTCCTGAAGGCAAAATGGAAATCAAACTTGACTAAGTGCAACCGGGAAACACAAATTGATGCACATTAAAGCAAGTCAATGAAATGTGATTCTCATTCTTATCACAGGGTAGAGGTGCATGCAGAGGCGCTGTACTCTAAATCTGGCCATTACTAATAAGACTGTCAGACCTTATAACATTATTCACCATGTCTCTCTCTCTCTAGCATATGTTATCTATCTCAATCTGCAGCAGTCGGAAACTGAATGCACTTTGGCATCTCCTCCTGTACACACATAAGGTTATCACTGGCCATTTCTGTATAGTGTTACCCTTTGGCTTTGACTTTAAGTGCTGTGTTAGCGTGCGGTGCTCATACGGGGAGCCTCACCTTCTTTGAGCTGTGTCATATGTGTTCCATAGCTGCTGCTGAGATTTTCTTAAGCGATACCTTCCATGTGCGCCAGTGCTCTGCACTCTGCTATCACAGTCAAGATCCACCTAGGTGCAATATTCTGTTCCATTGTGGCCTTGCTCCAAACATGACTATGATGAAGCCGTTGAATTAGAAAAAATTACTTCTCATGACCTGGGACTTGTCATAAGAGTCCTGTGTGGCAGAGAAAAATGGAGGATCAATCAAGATCACATATTACACACTGAAATGGCTGAGAGCCAGTGTGATCATTTTATATGTGTATTTCAGCTCATCATCTAAAGTCTCAGAATGAGAGACTGAGGTGATGGACCTCTGATCAATGGAGAAAAAGAGATGCGATTAATGGAATGGAGAGTGGTTTCTATGTGGTGTGAGGCAGCTCCCTCTACAGTTCTCTCTACACCTTGCACATGAGAGACGTGACGGAAGCTTAAACAAGGCCTGCTCTCATTCCCTCAACTCATATTTCGATATAACATGGATTCCACTTGTTTCTTTCGCGTTGGCTGAATTACAATAGAACCCAATATTTTGTTGTACCCCTCCCCACTACATTTATAGGGTCCTAGACTACAGATTAACAATATATATATGCATTATAAGGTTTAATATTGTTCCACAGTTATTTTCTAGTCTCTGCCTCTTATAAAGAAACGGTCTGAGAGATGTGTGAGTTATTGCAGTCAAAACAGGGTGTCTGTGAGAAAGTGCCTCAAGGCTAAAAGAGATTCATAGACACAGAACCCTGCAGGGGAGTGAAAGAGATAAGAGACGAGTCAGACATACCACTATAAAGCAACTTGGGGAGTGGACATTTACTGCTGAGCCCTTATAAAACACTGGAACTATTGTATCTCCTGCAAGTTTGTAAAACTGTATATGCATGGGCTTGGTCTCATGAGTAGAAGGTATTGACATAGGCAGTTACATCACTTGGGGTTGACTGCAAGCATATTAAAAGCAACTTGGACTTTTCCTATTTTGCAGAACTCAGGAGAGACATCAGATGTATGTGTGATGTTTGATCTTTGACTTCTGTCTACAGCTGTATTTCGATTAAAATTGTTATGATTTATAAGTGCACATTTTGAGTGTTCCTTATTTGTTAAGTAAATAACGGAGCCCAGAAAAGTGGAACCAACAGGTTCAATAACCAAAATATTGTTTTTCAAACTCAGTGTCATATTTTAGCAGACACCCCATTCTTTCTGCAGACATCTTTGAATCTTTGTGTGAACTATGTGGGAAAGTAATTTTTCTAATAACCAAAGAAGAACCTTAAGGGAACGTTGCTACTTGATAGGGAGAATCACACAGTTCTGAGAAAGTTCTATTACCTTTGTAAAATAACGTTATTTTGTTGGAATTTGAGAACTTGTACATAACGTTCCCCACATAGTTGTAAAAAAACTATTCCCATAATGTTATGGGAAAGTTCTTTTTCTAAAAACCAAAGAGAACCTTTAGGGAACATTGCTATTTTGGTAGGGAAAATCACATAGTTCTGGGAATGTTCAATATAAAATGTATTTTGATTTGTTTAACACTTTTTTGGTTACTACATGATTCCATGTGTTATTTCATAATTTATGTCTTCACTATTATTCTACAATGTAGAAAATAGTAAAAATAAAGAAAAACCCTTGAATGAGTAGGTGTTCTAAAACTTTTGACCGGTGGTGTACATTCCCACAACTTCCAAGGAACCAAATGTGCTAGATGGGATTCTTTGGAAATCCCAGACCTGGCTGAAATATTATGGGAGGCAACCCATCTGTCTAGAAAGACTATTATGACATCTTCACTGTGTACTGATCCTCTCTGTAGTAAACTGCTGGAGATGTCTTAGAGCAGGGCTGCCCAACCCGCTTCCTGGAGATCTACTGTCCTTTAGGTTTTCAGTCCAACCCTAATTTAGCATATCTGATTCAGGTAGTTAAGGTCTTGTTGAACAGCTAATAAGTAGAATCAGGTGTGTTAAATTAGGGTTGGACTGAAAACCCACAGGACGGTAGATCATTGCCTTAGTTATATGGAAAGACAGATAGGTGGTCTGACTTTATTCAGTAGACTATTGAGATTCAATGGAGTGGTAAAGACTAGTGTAATGTCGCCCTCCAGTGATAGGAAAATATAAACCGTCAAATCACCAATATTATTTGTAGACACATTGCAGGTTTGGTATTTTGGGCCTATGAGGCATGACATGTAGCCTTTCATCAAATCATATATCAATGTCTTGGAACATGTGGCCTTGATGAAATATAAGAGAACATTTTGAACTTCCCCTTTGTAACAATAAATATTGTAATGTTTCCTAATAGGCCTACCAACAGTTTACAATTATTTATGTGGGCGTTGCCTAATGCGAATTAAAGCTACATCACAGATTATCCATTATATTGACCAGATACCCTAGTGGCCGCTCTAACAATGAAAATAATTGTCTTGAAAAATGGAAGGCAGTTGGAGGGAGAAGCCCCTGACTGCAGTGTGCAGTTTGGGGCCGGGCTCAATGTGGGCGGAGTCAAACGTCTGGGCCGGGCTCAATGTGGGCGGAGTCAATCGCGTTTAACCTGAACCCGTCCGGTCTCCTTCAAGGTCACCGAAGTTGAGGTAAACGTCGAAGGTATCACGTCAACGAAAGATAATCTTAATTGAACCTAACCTACATGGATAAAAATATAAACCATGGAAGTGAGACTGTCATTATGCAGTAATGTACTTTGTAATATTCATGTTATACCAGTGCAGTGGTATATTTTTATATGACCAACTACCGCACCGATGTTAGCATAGCATTAATTAGCACCCATTTGCACGTGAGCTAGCTAATTGCTCACAATGAGGGAATTTTATTTGGACAAATTTGCCTACTTGAGCAGTAAGCCCAGGTTTACATGTACAGTTATGTAATCGATTTGATCGTTGATTTTCTGTGTTTCTTCAATGTATGCCTTGTTGTGTTTGGCTGGCTCTAAATGTGTATCGTTGATGCCATTCCCTTAGTTACACATAGTGAGTCTACACAGCCTACACATAGTATATACAATAATGAAATCACCTGGTCCCAACATACATGGAAAGTCAAGAAAAGTAATTGTAACTTGTCCACACTGCAAACTGAAGTTTAATAAGAGAAACTTCAAAACACATTTACGAAGAAAGCATACACATTGCTTTGAAACAGTATCCAAGGAAAGATTTTTGGCATGTGAGCGCATTGATGTGAGAAATGGTGTGTTTGTTTGCAGTCTAAAATAAATTTTCTGGTCCAGCAACACTCAAACATGTTGTGAAAAATATTTGGGCTAATTCAGTTCCAACTGTGTTCAAAACTGTTATGCGTGCTGGAGTATAAAAAGCTGTTGAATTGTACTTTTTCTTTACTTTCACATACACTGTGTTCACAGAACCATTGCTTGGATCTTGTCCCCTGGACCTTGGAGGGCTTTTGGTGTGGATGATGTTCAGGTTAGATATTCCTTTAAATTATTCCACTGAACTGTACCATTTGATTGACATTCCTTTATTGAAAATTGTACCTTGTTCACACCACAAGGCCTACCAAAGCAAGGTTTCTCAAACAACTGGGGTGTTTGTTTTGATGGTAAGATGCTATTCAGTTTATTATATTAGTCCTATTTTCTGTTGTAACATATGTTATTATTATTTCTGTGCTTGCAGCCTGCAAAGCACACTATTGTTATTGCTCATACTTTTTCTTGTTTATTTTTCTTGACACTTTTTGGGACCAATTTCCTACAGTTTTTACACTACTTACACAATTCATACATCAAAAACTCCTGCAGAGCTGGATACTGATGTGACATGCTGTGACTTCTTGGGGGGGACGTCTTCTACATCCTGAAATATATTCCTGGGGGGTGGTATTATTATTATTTACTATTATCATTATTGTTGTTATCATAACTATCAAACTTAACAACCTACTCTTTCTTAACTTACAGTACGCTCTGTACATTGCAATGGAAGCACAGTGTGATTTCACTGAGGTATGTATAAATTATGAAATTCTCATCACTTGTGGACATAATGTTTTTTGTGATCCCCATCCGATTGTGTGATTTTCTTTTTCAAATGAAAACATGCAGCAAATTAGGCGAAGGTGGTGCCTAGTTCTCCTGCAGAACTTTCCCATGCAGTAAGTCTTGAACATTATCTTTTTAAATAATTTGCATCCTTAAAATCACTTGTTTCACTGTAGCCAGACTGACCTGAATATATTTTCATATTGAATGTATGTCATTCACTCACTAAGGTCTGAAGAAGAGAGGTTGAAAGATTGAAAAAGGCGGCGAAAACAAAACACACTACAGGTAGGTGTCATATGATGAATGGTATAGTCTTAAACCAATGTTTAAAGACTTAACCCCCCCTCTCATATGATGAGTGGTATAGTCTTAAACCAATGTTTAAAGACTTAACCTCCCCTCTCCAATATATTTCAGGATGATGCAGACTCGGTCTCAACCTTTAAGTCTTTACTGAAGACTTATCTCTTCAGTAGGTCATATGATTGAGTGTAGTCTGGCCCAGGAGTGTGAAGGTGAACGGAGAGGCTCTGGAGCAACGAACCGCCCTTGCTGTCTCTGCCTGGCCGGTTCCCCTCTCTCCACTGGGATTCTCTGCCTCTAACCCTATTACAGGGGCTGAGTCACTGGCTTACTGGTGCTCTTTCATGCCGTCCCTAGGAGGGGTGCGTCACTTGAGTGGGTTGAGTTACTGACGTGATCTTCCTGTCTGGGTTGGCTCCCCCCCTTGGTTTGTGCTGTGGTGGAGATCTTTGTGGGCTATACTCGGCCTTGTCTCAGGATTGTAAGTCGGTGGTTGAAGATATCCCTCTAGTGGTGCAGGGGCTGTGCTTTGGCAAAGTGGGTGGGGTTATATCCTTCATGTTTGGCCCTGTCCGGGGGTATCATCGGATGGGGCCACAGTGTCTCCTGACCCCTCCTGTCTCAGCCTCCAGTATTTATGCTGCAGTAGTTTATGTGTCGGGGGGCTAGGGTCAGTTGGTTATATCTGGAGTACTTCTCCTGTCTTATCCGGTGTCCTGTGTGAATTTAAGTATGCTCTCTCTAATTCTCTCCTTAGGACCATGCGTCAGGACTACCGGGCATGATGACTCCTTGCTGTCCCCAGTCCACCTGGCCTTGCTGCTGTTCCAGTTTCAACTGTTTTGCCTGCGGCTATGGAACCCTGACCTGTCCACCGGACGTGCTACCTGTCCCAGACCTGCTGTTTTCAACTCTCTAGAGACCGCAGGAGCGGTAGAGATACTCTTAATGATCGGCTATGAAAAGCCAACTGACATTTACTCCTGATTATTATTTGACCATGCTGGTCATTTATGAACATTTGAACATCTTGGCCATGTTCTGTTATAATCTCCACCCGGCACAGCCAGAAGAGGACTGGCCACCCCTCATAGCATGGTTCCTCTCTAGGTTTCTTCCTAGGTTTTGGCCTTTCTAGGGAGTTTTTCCCAGCCACCGTGCTTCTACACCTGCATTGCTTGCTGTTTGGGGTTTTAGGCTGGGTTTCTGTACAGCACTTCGAGATATTAGCTGATGTACGAAGGGCTATATTAAATAAACTTGATTTGATGTAGAAGAAGTCTCCAAGAAGTCACAGCATGTCACATCAGCATCCAGCTCTGCAGGATCAGGTACTGTATAGGCTATTAGCTAAAGTAAGGTGCATACTTGTACACACATCCCTAGAGGTTCCCTTACATTACTTAATGACCACAATCTGTTTTCTTTCTAGACAATACTTAAAACAAAATGCACGGCGAACTGGGAGCTGTGAACTGGGTATGTAGTCTACAGTGTGTAATGCTGAAGGCTTGATGCATGGCAAGATATACTAGTTGTGATGACTTGTTGAGTAGTTATAGATATCACTGAAAACCCCTTTAGTAATAGTAGATTTTGTTTGCGTGGTGGTATTGTGAAAGTGGGGTGTAATTTGTCTTGATCACCCAATGAGGCATTACTCTTAAGATTTATTCTTCCTTTTTCTTCAAGGAAGCAGATGTTCTTCTAAGGGACACCCTAGAGACAGCAAGGTGGTGCGAATGCCAAACATTGAAAGGCACTGTTTCCCTCCCTAGTGTAATTGGGATGGATGGGGAAGACCGCATTAACCCTTAAAGAACTACGGTTGTATGATGGCCTGGATGAAGAGGAACATTTTCTCCTCAAGGAGCCCTTCATGTTCCAGAGAGATTATGAGATGTTCTATGTGACAAGAAGAAAATGACTGTCTTTGCCTCTTTTGAGGAGGAGGAGCGAAGCCATTTCTGAGGAGTGATCAAACCTTGTTTTTGTCTGCTGTCTTAATTGTTAATTGTGTTATGTTTAGTAAAGATGATGTAGAAGTCACCCGAGTCTCTGATCTCTTTACTGGAGCTGGTATAACTTAATGTACAAAGCACATTCAGCTTATCAGTATGTCTATTTGGTATAGTCTGTCTCCATTCTCATGAGGAAAGTAAATAGCATTATAAATCAGGATAGGTAGTAACTGTATGTATGTGTGTGTGTGTGTATATATGTATATATATGCTCAATGAAATAATATAATTACAAAGGTATAACATTTATCAACACAATTTTAACAGTACATGACAAGCATAACAAGTCTGTTCACTGTAACAATATCTGTAGCTTGTCTCAAATATAGCATGAAGCAAAAAGTGTTACAACAGATCTGCTGGTACTTCATATAATATTTCTTACGATCTTCAAAAATGAAATATATTTGTATTCAACGTGTGCCTTGCGCAAACGTGTGTGTTTGGATTCAGTGTGTGATTGTTAAACCTCAGATGGACAAAAAAAAGGTGGGCGGGGTCGAACATTGGCCCCGGATTTGATTTTTTATATATTTTTTTAACCCGGCCCTGGTTTGCACACTGCAGTCAGGCGTACTTGGTCGGAGGAGGCAAGATGAGGTGGGACCATTCTAGCCAATGTTAGAGCAGATACGCGTGTGATCAACAGGCACAACGGTTTCCACTAGTTACCTGTCACAAAGTCAAAATATCGCGGCTATATCGTATAAAATTCATAACAACTAAATGTGCTTTGTGGATTTAATTCAAGGTTAGGCATACAGTTAGCTTGGTTACGGTTGGATTTATTAAAATCACATTTTAAAAAGAGAATTTATAGAAATTGGCGGCGTTTATGACTGTGGCTATGGTAACTACTGACGACCAGGCAAAACTCTGATATAACGTGTTTTTTTCTTAAAGTTGCCGTGTCCTACTTATATCAGTGCACTCGTAACAACATAATGATTAGGGGAAAAAACGATTTGGTCAAATAAGCCATTACATTTCTTGTTACACAAACTCCTCGCTTGATAAGCGAAAAACACGACAAACTCCACCTTCTAGAGAAGTCATTTTGGGCCGAGTTATCCCTCCATCCTCCACATTGAATACTCCCAAATTGTCCTTTAGGGTAATTATATTTCTATGCAGGTATCAAATAAGGGTGCGTTCGTAAATTCACTCTGGAACGCTCAGGGTGCGCTCTTAAATTCAGAGCTTTGTCAAATTGTCCATTCGTAAATTCAGAGCGTTTCGCTCTCCGAGTGTTTAGAGTGTGGCGGAGGAGTAGGGTTGATCCAAGCGTTCTGACCTCACAACGGCAGTCAAGCGCCCAAGCTTAATGGCTAAAGTTAGCTAGCTTGCTATCTACTTCCAGACATAAATGAGAGAACACCTCACTCTGACCATTGTACATAACGTTACCCTAGCAGAGCTGTTTTCATGTTATCCAGAGCGTTGGTGACTGTAACTGTGCTGCTGGCAACAATTTAATTAAGCTTTTTTTGCCAACGTTACTGACACCGGTCATATTCAACGGGTGTTGAGCGTTCGTAAATTCATCAGTTAAAGTCTGCGCTCTAGCACACTCAGACGAGAGTGCTCTGAAATCGGAGTAGATAGCCAGAGCGAATCTACGAACGCGTCCTACGTGTCACGTACCCCCCCACCCCCCCCCTTCCGAATGGTTGGCAAACTCGATGGTGAGGCTGTTGCTATAGTAACAGATACGGAGAGCAGACGGTAGTCTGGCTGGTGAGCGACAAACAGCGAAAGGTGTTGAGGGTTTCTGGATGTGGAGAAGTGGGGTGGAAAGACGTGTGGATAAGGAGGCTGCAAGAAAGGGGAGGTGACGGGTCTGTTTGAAAAGAAAGAAATGTCGGAGAGGATCGCTTCATCATGTGGGAACCTTTATGATACCACTTCACTCCTTCTCCAGTACTGCAATGGTGAGTTCACCTTTGACTTGGTGGCATCTTAGTCGACGGTGGTGGGACTAGGTTTTCGTGCACCTGTTTGCAGGTTTCATGCACCTGTTTGCAGGTTTCATACCAGTTTACACGAAACAGAGATGTGCCTCGAGCTACAGATTGTTGAATAGAATGTTAGCTTGCATCGTTAGAAATTATCTAGGATCTATCCATCCATCATAGAGCAGGCTGTCATGAACTTCATGTTCACTCACTGTTATTTTGTGATTGATAGGTGTAACCCAGAGCCATGTATTTAGAAACATATATGGCTCTGGTGTAGCCTATGGTCGACCTGCCAACCCTCTTTGACTATATGTAAAACATCCGGCTGGGGGGAAACAGATAGGCTATCTCTATGATATTTAATAGTGTTACTATTTGCATATTATGGTTTCACTGTTTCAGATTAAGTTGAATTGCCTTCGAGAGAAGAGTGACAGATGAAGTACACTGTTGTGGCTTCATCTCGCTGTGTTATAAATTAGAGAATGGTGTTCAATTTTTGAGGGGCAGCAGGGGCTGGACATGACTGTAAAGAGCGATCATAACATTACAGCTAATCAAAGAAAAGCTGATGCAATGATGCTGTAACTGGCCACATCACAAGACCAGGTTCATGCATGTCCAGTGTCCACTGTGTGAGAAGAAAACAAACACACTATAGGTAATGTCTTTTACTCTAAAGTATTAATTTATATTTCATGCACCCATGCTATCCAATGCATTTTCACATAGTTCACAAATCCACTTATGCATCAACACCTCGTTTGCCATGTAAGCAGTGTGAGAGTGAACATATGATATTTGATAGGACGTGTAGCATACCGAAATAGACGGTAGAAGGTTTTCAATGTATTGCTAAACAAAAATCTGTGAAACTCAGAGGTTCTGTGTATTGGGCTACATGCAGGTCTACATATAGCCTATAAGTAGAAGATAGCCTACTATAAAATCATATTCAGTGACAGGTGGACAGACATGGAGAGAGACATGTCATCTGTTCAAATGTCCAGGCTGTCCTGACCCTGTAAGCCTGGGTAGATAATTCCCATGGCAGGGTCTGGTATGCCCAGTACCCAGCCTAGGTGTCCTGCCAGGGTCTCCCATGGCCAATGCCTACCCAGCTAGCACATAATGTTCTAAGAACCATATGTTTCTTAGAGCTTGGTGAGAGCATGGTTGTCCTATGGTTATTTTGCATACAACCTTCCCACAACTTTCTGGGAATGGCGCAGGATAGTTGCTTGGCTTTGGGACATTCTCAGCACATTTAGGTAAATTGACCTAAAAAATGTCATTAATTTCTTGCTATTTCATTACTTTAAAAGAACGTTTCCTAAAATATCAAATATGGTTACATCTAATTTCAATGTTTGTAATGTTCTAGCCTCTTACGAACCATCCTGACCTCGCAAGTGTAACAGTATAACTTTAGTCCGTCCCCTCGCCCCGACCCGGGCGCGAACCAGGGACCCTCTGCACACATCAACAACAGTCACCCACGAAGCATCGTTACCCATCGCTCCACAAAAGCCGCGGCCCTTGCAGAGCAAGGGGAACCACTACTTCAAGGTCTCAGAGCAAGTGACGTCACCGATTGAAAGGCTATTAGCGCGCACCACCGCTAACTAGCTAGCCATTTCACATCCGTTACACAAGCTTACATTATGTTTCGCTACACGGATACAGTCTGGCCACGACAAGAGTCAAACCGTTTGAGCCCCTCCCTTCTATCCACCGTATGGCCGGACCACTCAGCATCCTCTAATAATCTGTGGATCGAGAACCCAATACTCGTTGTTGTCGCCCTTCATGGAGGACCAGATCAGAGAGGTTGTGAAGCTGGGGATCACTGCTGGGGATCCATGGACGTTGCCAGGTTTTCAGTAACCCAGAGTCTTGGTTGCTGAACAACAAGTGGTGGAAAATGCTGGCATCAACAGTGTATGGAGAACCTCATGAGGATTGTTGTGGAGGAGGTTCACGTTACATGCAAATGGTAACTATACATAATTTGATATTAATTAAGTCCACGCTATGTTGAACATTTATTGGACTCCTAGCTAACTAGCTAGCTAGTAGTGCATAAGTAAAAATGAAATGCTTGAAAATGTCCAACATATCTGAGAATATATTTTTATCATAGAAAACAATGAGATGGTACCTTTACAAATGGTTTACCATGATATTATAATTTTTTTATGATGTTTTTGAAATATCATTGTTCTTTTGTCATGTCTATTGCATTAACTAATATGTATTTATCATTGTCGTTATTACTTATTATCGCTAGTCACCATAGCAGCACCCACCCGTAGCACGCGTTCCAGCAGGTATATCTCACTTGTCACCCCCAAAGCCAATTCCTCCTTTGGCCGCCTCTCCTTCCAGTTCTCTGCTGCCATTGACTGGAACGAACTACAAAAATCTCTGAAACTGGAAACACTTATCTCCCTCACTAGCTTTAAGCACCAGCTGCCAGAGCAGCTCACAGATCACTGCACCTGTACATAGCCCATCTATAAATAGCCCAAACAACTACCTTCTTCCCCTACTGTATTTATTTATTTTGCTCCTTTGCACCCCAGTATTTCTACTTTGCACACTCATCTACTGTCAAATCTACCATTACAGTGTTTTAATTGCTATATTGTATTTACTTCGCCACCATGGCCTATTTATTGCCTTTACCTCCCTTATCTCACCTCATTTGCTCACATTGTATATAGACTTATTTTTCTACTGTATTATTGACTGTATGTTTGTTTTACTCCATGTGTAACTCTGTGTTGTTATATGTGTCGAACTGCTTTGCTTTATCTTGGCCACGTCGCAGTTGTAAATGAGAACTTGTTCTCAACTTGCCTACCTGGTTAAATACAGGTGAAATAAAAAATAAAAATAAAACTTTTTTGAATTTGTATTAACAGATGTCCCAGACTGTTTAATTCCCGACCACATCATTAGTGGTTCACCTGATGTAAAAAGGAGCTGGCTGCTTGCCTCTGTGTCACAAATCATGGACAGATTCATCATGTTTGGTGACATCACTGACATTGCAACCGGTGGCAGAAATATGTCCAGGGGCCAACCTCTACAGAGGAAGCATCTCTCATGCCGTATGCCAGGTTGCAGTTTTTCTTTTACTCATACAGAAAAGCAAGGGAGAACCATGAGAAAGAACATCATGACTTGGTAGTGGATTCAGTGCCAGATGCAACCAGGGGTTTAATCATTATGCCAATTCTGTTGCAAAATGTTTAGTCTGTTGCAAAACATTTTGCAACAAACTGTTTACTCCAATGGAAATTCTAATTGGACATTCTATTCTGGACATTCATTGGACATTCTATTGGACATAAACAGGTAGGTCCCTCCCCGTTTCGTTCCGTTTGCTCTGTTTGCTTCCATTTGGTTCTTAAATGGTAAACCGTTTCCGTAATGAATACGCCCAAGTCTAGTGAGGAGGACCACAAAAAACAACATACTGAGGCAAAACTCAGCTTTGGCTTCTTCCTGTCCAACATGTAGGGAGATGGGGAGATGTTGTTGTGGTTATACACTGTAGCTCTGTTGTTCTACAAAGCCTATGGTCATAGCCAATATGCCTACAGTACCCTTCTACTGACCTTGCAAGTCATTGCCACTCTTTCCCTTCGGTTGGCACACAGTCTTACCTGGAACAGGTTCTAGAATGTGAAGGGAAAGAATATCCCTCTTGACTTACACCTGGAACACCTCAGCTTCTTGAAGTAATTTTTGAAGGACCTGGGTCCAAACATGACTGAGCAAGCAACAGACAGGATTAGCAAGTCCATTGTTGTCTAGGACATGATGGACAGACGCTGAGTTAGAGGCATCAAAGTCTAGTGGCATCCATCATGCTGGTCGCCAGACCGGGGACATTCTAGCCTTTGTGGAGGTTGTCAGGGAGGCAGAGCTGTTAAAACCCAACCAGGCAGAGAGTTCACAGCATTCCCTGGTTTAAACAGAAACATTCTCTCTAAAGTGAAGTACAGTGAGTTGTTCCCGTTTGATTTGAAACAGCTTAGGTGCTAGGCTAGCTGGGGATGTGGTTGGTTTAATCTGACCATCTAACCCCGTCTAAGAGGACGGGGTAGAATAAATACACTGTTGTCACTGTAAATATTTCTTATTGACTTGTATTTATCAGTACAACTGTTTATCTGCTATTAGCTGTATAACTTTCCATGTATCATTGTTCTGTTGTCTACTGTAACAAAGTACAAATCTAACTTTGTATTATGCTTCTTGATTAATTCATAACTTAAAAGAAAATCCATAATGTTAAATTGAAATTAAACAACACCGCTGACAGTTATGATGGTTAGCATTTGAACAAGGAACAACATAATGATAGTAACAAATGCACATTTCATTCAGCTATCTAACTGCTATAGAACAACAATGTCCTCAGCTCAACAATGTCCCCCCCCCCCCCCCATTGTGCAAAATTTCTCTTGCGTGTTGTAATCAGAATACTGAAAGGTTGTTGACAATGTAGACACTGATGCTGTACCTGAAACACATACATTCACCAATAATAGCAATTATGACAGCCTGCATTTCGGGAAAGTTCTCAAAACCTGTGTCATATCTGATGTTTTTGAAAATATTGTAGAAACACTGCAGCGTTTCCAGATGTAATATTTTTTCAACAATCATCTTAGTGTCACGTTCTGACCTTAGTTCCTTTTTTATGTCTTTGTGTTAGGTTGGTCAGGGCGTGAGTTGGGGTGGGTAGTCTATGTTCTTTTTTCTATGTTGTTGTATTTCTATGTCTGGCCTGGTATGGTTCTCAATCAGAGGCAGCTGTCGATCATTGTCTCTCATTGAGAATCATACTTAGGTAGCCTGTTTCCCCCATTTTGGTTGTGGGTGTTTATTTTCTGTTTTAGTGTCTGTTCACCTTGCAGAACGGTTTCATTTTCTCATCGTTGTTATTTTGTGTAGGGTTCAGTTTTAAATTAAAATATGACGAACACTTACCACGCTGCATTTTGGTCCTCTTCTCCTTCACCAGACGAGAATCGTTACAGAAACACCCACCAACAAAGGACTAAGCAGCGTGGGAACATGGACTCCTGGACATGGGAGGACATTTTGGACGGCAAAGGACCCTGGGCACAGCCGGGGGAGTATCGCCGTCCGAAAGAGGAGCTGGAGGCAGCTAAAGCGGAGCGGCGACGCTATGAGGAATTGGCGCAAGGAAAAGTGCACGAGAGGCAGCCCCAGAATGTTTTTTTGGGGGGGCACACGGGTAGATTGGCGGACTCAGGTAGGAGACCTGAGCCAACTCCCCGTGCTTACCGTGGCGAGAGAGTGACTGGGCAGGCACCGTGTTATGCGGAGAAGCGCAAGGTGTCCCCAGTGCGCACGCATAGCCCGGTGCGCTACATCGCAGCTCCTCGAATCGGCCGGGCTAGAGTGGGCATCGAGCCAGGATGGATGATGCCGGCTCAGCGCATCTGGTCTCCAGTGCGTCTCCTCGGCCCGGTGTATACTGCACCAGCCCTATGCACGGTGTCTCCAGTTCGCCAGCACAGCCCAGTGCGGCCTGTTCCAACTCCCCGCACTTGCCGGGCTACAGGGGGGATCCAGCCAGCACGAGTGGTGCTAGCTCTGCGCTCGAGACCGCCAGTGCGCCTCCACGGTCCAGTGCATCCGGTGCCTCGGCCAAGGACAAGGCCTTCCTGCATGTCTCCCCAGCCTGGTGAGTCCTGTGCCTTCTCCCAGAGCCAGGCCTCCTGTGTGTCTCTCCATTCCAGTGATAATCCATGGCACGAAGCCTCCAGTGATAATCCATGGCACAAAGCCTCCAGTGATGATCGATGGCAAGAAGCCTCCAGTGATGATCGATGGCACGAAGCCTCCAGTGATGATCCATGGCACGAAGCCTCCAGTGATGATCCATGGCACAAAGCCTCCAGTGGTGATCCATGGCAAGAAGCCTCCAGTGATAATCCATGGCACGAAGCCTCCAGTGATGATCCATGGCACGAAGCCTCCAGTGATGATCCATGGCACGAAGCCTCCAGTGATGATCCATGGCAACGAAGCCTCCAGTGATAATCCATGGCACGAAGCCTCCAGTGATGATCCATGGCACGAAGCCTCCAGTGATGATCCATGGCACGAAGCCTCCAGTGAGGATCCATGGCACGAAGCCTCCTGTGAGGATCCATGGCACGAAGCCTCCGGTGAGGATCCATGGCATGAGGCCTCCAACGAAGGACATCAGTCCGGAGCCTCCAGCGACGCCCTCTAGTCCGGAGCCTCCAGCGACGCCCTCTAGTCCGGAGCCTCCAGCGACGCCCTCCAGTCCGGAGCCTCCAGCGACGCCCTCCAGTCCGGAGCAGCCGGAGTCTCCCTCCTGTCCGGAGCAGCCGGAGTCTCCCTCCTGTCCGGAGCAGCCGGAGTCTCCCTCCTGTCCGGAGCAGCCGGAGTCTCCCTCCTGTCCGGAGCAGCCGGAGTCTCCCTCCTGTCCGGAGCAGCCGGAGTCTCCCTCCTGTCCGGAGCAGCCGGAGTCTCCCTCCTGTCCGGAGCAGCTGGAGTCTCCCTCCTGTCCGGAGTAGCCGGAGCCACCCGTCTTGAGCTGCCGGAGCCGCCCGTCTGTCCTGAGCTGCCGGAGCCGCCCGTCTGTCCTGAGCTGCCGGAGCCGCCCGTCTGTCCTGAGCTGCCGGAGCTGCCCGACTGTCCTGAGCTGCCGGAGCCGCCCGTCAGTCAGGAGCCGCCGAAGCCGCCCGTCAGTCAGGAGCCGCCGGAGCCGCCCGTCAGTCAGGAGCCGCCGGAGCCGCCCGTCAGTCAGGAGCCGCCGGAGCCGCCCGTAAGTCAGGAGCCGCCGGAGCCGCCCGTCAGTCAAGAGCCGCCGGAATCGATCATTGTCTCTGATTGAGAATCATACTTAGGTAGCCTGTTTTCCCCATTTTGGTTGTCGGTGTTTATTTTCTGTTTCAGTGTCTGTTCACCTTGCAGAACTTTCGTTTTCTCATCGTGTTATTATTTTGTGTAGTGTTCAGTTTTAAATTAAAATATGACGAACACTTACCACGCTGCATTTTGGTCCACTTCTCCTTCACCAGACGAGAATCATTACACTTAGCTAACACTATCCACCCCGACCAACTACCCTACTTTCGTTTTTACAGAAGTAACCTTCTGTCTTATGTACAGTGTCTTCAGAATGTATTCATACCCCTTTACTTTTTCCAAATTTGTTTGTGTTACAGCCTGAATTGAAAATGTATTACATTTAGATTACACACAATACCCCATAATGTCAAAGTGGAATTATGTTTTTCGATTTTATTTACAAATGTAATAAATGAAAAGCTGAAATATCTTCAGTCAATAAGTACTCAACCCCTTTGTTATGGCCTAAAATAAGTTCAGGAGTAAAAATGTGCTTAACAAGTCACATAATACGTTGCATGGACTCACTCTGTCTGCAATAATAGTGTTTAAAATGATTTTTGAATGACTAATACCTAATTTCTGTACCCCACACATACAATTATCTGTAAGGTCCCCCAGTCGAGCAGTGAATTTCAAACAGATTCAACCACCAAGACCATGGAGGATTTCTGATGCCTCGCAAAGAATGGCATCTATTGGTAGATGGGTAAAACAACTAAACAGACATTGAATATCACTGAGCATGGTGAAGTTATTAATTACACTTTGGATGGTGTATCAATACACTCAGTCACTACAAAGATACAGGCGTCCTTCCTAACTCAGTTGCCGGAGAGGAAGGAAACCACTCAGAGATTTCACCATGAGGCCAATGGTGACTTTAAAACAGTTACAGAGTTTAATGGCTGTGATAGAAGAATGGTACTTACTCCACAAAGCTAACCTAATTCACAGAGTGTATTTGTACAGAATACAAATATTTCAAAACATGCATACTGTTTGCAACAAGACACCAAAGCAATACTGCAACAAATGTGGCAAAGTAATTACTTTTTTTTCTGAATAGAAAGTGTTATGTTTGGGGCAAATCCAATACTACACATTTCTGAGTACCACTCTCCATATTTTCAAGCATAGTGGTGGCTGCATCATGTTATGGGTATGCTTGTAGTCGTTAAGGACTGGGGAGTTTTTCAGGATATAAAAAGAAACATAATGGACCTTAAGCACAGGCAAAATCCTAGAGGAGAAGCTGGTTCAGTATGCTTTCCACCAGACACTGGGAGATGAATTCACCTTTCAGCAGGACAATAGCCTGAAACACAAGGCCAAATATTCACTGGAGTTGCTTACCAAGAAGACTGTGAATGTTCCTGAGTGGCCGAGTTACAGTTTGACTTAAATCTGGTTGAAAATCTATGTCAAGACCTGCAAAACACTTTGGGACTATATCAACAATGGACTAATCAAACAAATGCCAAAATATCGCTTTGGTGTTTTCCTTTAGGTGTGTTGTCCCGTGCCCACTAATTGGCCACACCTGATCTTTAACGATTGCTAGTTTCTTTTAAAATGGGGTCTGTTTGAAAATACTAAGAATGAACAGTTTTGTATGCTTAAAAAAACATGGTATGCTAGCTCCATCCTGGTGGCTCAGTTGACTAATTCCCATGGCTAGAGAACAGAAGATTATAGGTTTAAATCTCACTGATACTGTGTTGCTATAAAAAAATAAATGTTTGCATGAATAATGCCAAAGGTAATGAATTTCCATGTGTCCTATCTGTGCTCGAAGTAAAAAAACAATTAACCTCAAATAAGCTCGCAGTGTTATCAAAAGTCCTATTGAAAAAAGGAAGTTTAATGAAGTTAAACCTCTACATAATCTATCATTTCTGTTCTCAGAGCATTAATAAAACATTTTTTTTGTCACATACATGATGTTTGATTGTCACATACACCAGATAGGTGCAGTAAAATAAAGGAACCAGATTAAAACATTCTCAGAACCTCACAGCAAACTAAAAGTAAACGTTCCCAGAAAAGGAGAAAACATTTTAAAAGGGATCAGTTTTACCAGGTCATGAAACATATGGCTTCGATCCTGCAACCAATGTGAAACCAAAAACATATGTTCCCACGACTTCCAAAGAACCAAATGTGCTAGCTGGGTAGCCTGGATGTGCTGCAGACTTAGGATCGGTTCCAGGCTGCAGATCACCCCAGACGGTGGAATACGGAGGGGAGCAGCTCAGCTTCTCTGCCAAAGGGAGGTAGAATTGACTTTGGAGCCATCTTGGTCAGGGTTGACCTTTACTGTAGATTGGTTGCTGCCTTTGTGTCTGTGACCAAAGCTCTAGTCTGGACTCTGAATGGTCTGGTGCTGGTGGTGACGGTGACAGTTTAGCTCCTACAGTCACTATAGGTTAAGCACTTTAACAGCTGAGATAGCAATTGTGTACAGGTGTATTTTATCCCACAACAAGCTATTGATTATCATGAATGCAAACAATAGATAGTAAAAGGCTTGCAAAGGTAAATACACTAACTTGTGACCATCTGGCCCATTTGTGTTATTGACTGCCTCAGACTTCGTGCAACAATCATGGCTCATCTGTCATGAAATCTAATACCTACAGGTCAGCGTTTAGGTGTATTAACCATTGGCTCACATGGTGTAACAGCAGGTAGTACGATGCCCACTCTAGGGTTTGCTCACATTGTTACTCATGTAGACCCTGGTCCCAGTGGTGTGTGTGTGTGTGTGTGTGTGTGTGTGTGTGTGTGTGTGTGTGTGTGTGTGTGTGTGTGTGTGTGTGTGTGTGTGTGTGTGTGTGTGTGTGTGTGTGTGTGTGTGTGTGTGTGTGTGTGTGTGTGTGTGTGATTGATAGAGAAGACCTCAGTGACTTCCTTGGAGATGAAGGCAGGGGGCTGAATTGTGTCTGTCATTCTGTCAATGATATTATGTACAGTATGATTCCAGCCATGCCATGGTGTGCCTGATGTGAGCACATTCACATTTATCTCTCTGCATGGGTGCATTTGTGTGTCATGAATGGAGGAGACTCGGATCCCACCCACTGCAGTCTCACTTCCTGGTTGTGCCTGGCTGTTTCTGCAGCGGTGTAAATGTCTGGCCCGCAGCCAAGCCAGCCTCGGGCTGCATCCACTGCTGCTGCCGCTGTGGAGGCAGGACTGCCGGGAGCAGTGTCCTGTTACAAACAGTGACTCGCCTGTCTCTTTGTGAGCCGCATGTACTTCTAGAAAGGAGGAGGAGAATAAGTAGAAGGAGGGAGGGGTTGGTCCAGGGAGAGAGAGGCAGAACAGGCACTGGCTGTAGAGGAGACGAGGGGAAAACCCTACATCAGAAAGAAGCCCATCCTTGGCATCCCGGGACCCCCCAAGAGAGCTAAGGAGAGGAGAGCAGGCTGTCAGACTGACTGAGTGACTGGCTGACTGGTTGAGTGACTGAGCATGACAGGTAGGGGAAGGCAAGCAGACTCCAGAGCCCAATGAATATTTCAGCAGGCTTTGCTTTTCGCCCTGACCTCCATTGTCCTCTCGCATCACACAGGGGTTCATCCCTCTCCACCTTACGCCATAGAGCTAACCTTCCCTCCTCCCCTCCCATTCCCTCTCCCCATTTAGTCATTTTCAAATTATATCATTAGTAGCCATGCTTTTTTTTTACACAGCTGCCACCTGCTTTAACTGTGCTAGCTGTAATTGTCCTTTGCCTGTGCTGTGTCATCTGCTGGAGGCAATAAAGAGAAAGTTATTGAGTATGCATCATAAGCCTGCAGTCTGTCGGACAGCTACTGCGTGTAAAGTGCGAGGGGGAAGGTTGTTTCATTAACAAAGTAATGGGATGGCATTCCTGTGGAAACGTTGTTGAAAAATTAGGTAGGTATAAATGAATGAATGATCACACTTAATTCATTACCAGAAACAATTCAAACTGTTTTTTTTTTAGTTTGACATGGGGATGGGTGGAGTGAACATCCGTAGATGTGGTTGTTTCGTACCTTGGCCATTCAGAGGCAGTGTAATTGACATTAACTGCAGAGGCGATTTAAATCTTATCAATGCTTTTACTCAGCAGATTTCAAATTGTGACTAAGGTTATAAAGCACGCCATGGTTAATTGACAGCGTCAGCCAAGTAAATAGGTATTTGTTTATGTATGTCGGAGTAGGTATTTGTTATGTCGGAGTATCCAGTATGCATAGTCACTTTAACTATACATTCATGTACATACTACCTCAATTGGGCCGACCAACCAGTGCTTCTGCACATTGGCTAACCAGGCTATCTGCATTGTGTCCCGCTTTTACGCTACTGCTACTCTCTGTTCATCATATATGCATAGTCACTTTAACCATATCTACATGTACATACTACCTCAATCAGCCTGACTAACCAGTGTCTGTATGTAGCCTCGCTACTTTTATAGCCTCGCTACTGTATAAAGCCTGTCTTTTTACTGTTGTTTTATTTCTTTACTTACCTATTGTTCACCTAACACCTTTTTTGCACTATTGGTTAGAGCCTGTAAGTAAGCATTTCACTGTAAGGTCTACACCTGTTGTATTCCTGTTGTTTTCGGCGCACGTGACAAATAAACGTTGATTTGATTTGAGTTTGACATGTTCTTTCATTTCCCCTCCTGCTGAATCAAAAACATCTAACAGATGTTGGGATTCTTAAAGTCAAACGCTCAACTATGCCCAATTTGAATGTGTGTTCTCCCACAATCTTTCTGACTGAGAGATGAAATAATTGGTTCTACTGGGTCAGGCATGTTACAGGCAGAGTAAATAGGCATGTCAGTCAGGGCAGCATTATCCTAAGAAATCTTGTTGGTAGTACTGCATATCCTCCAAAGACACATTAATCTAACAATGTTCTCTTGGTCATTTGAATGGCATCAGTGGTGTAAAGTACTTGAGTAAATATACTTTAAGGTACTACAGTACTTAAGTAGTTTTTTTGGGTATCTGTATTTTACTTTACTATTGATATTTTTGCAACTTTTATTTTTACTTCACTACATTCCTAAAGAAAATAATGTACTTTTTACGCCATACATTTTCCCTGACACCTAAATGTACTTACATTTTGACAGGAAACTTGTACAATTCACACACTTATCGTGAGAACATCCCTGGTCATCCATACTGCCTCTGATCTGGCGGTCTCACTACACACAAATGCTTCGTTTGCTGGAGTGTGCCCCTGGCTATCTGTCAATAAAAATAAAATAAAATTGTGCTGTCTGGTTTGCTTAATATAAGGAACTTTAAATTATTTATACTTTTACTTTTGATACTTAAGTACATTTTAGCAGTTCCATTTACTTTTGATGCTTAAGTATATTTAAAACCAAATACTTTTAGACTTTTACTGAAGTAGTATTTTACTGGGTGACTTTCATTTTTACTTGAGTCATTTTCTATTAAGGTATCTTTACTTTTACTCAAGTATGACAATTGAGTACTTTTTCCACCATTGAATGGGATATGACGATAACAAGCACTGGAATTTTGTCAAGTGGCAAACAGTCGTCAACTCAACATTATAATGTATGTACAGCATTCTGTTACATTGTCACAAAATCTGTTTTAACTGCATTGTTTTGTTGAAAGACATTTGAAAGAATTGTCAGACCTTTCAGTTACAGGGCATCCTATCTGATATTGCACAGTTAAGCATTTGAGCTGGAACAGAGGATTAAATTGGACTGCCAAATGATGTCATCCCAGTGAAGGACGAGAGGTTACGGTCTAGCTGGCGAAGGTGCATAATTGACATCAGAAATGACGTCATTGTTTTCGCACTATTCACTGAGTTTTTAAAGTACGACGCGTGACATGGTTCAACGCGCTAATAAAATCAGCACAATATTCTTTTTCAAATTGCCGCCGGAGCTAGAACTGAGCTCAGGTATAATGTGCTAATGACAACACATAAAAGAGTAAAGTCTTCAAAATGGGGTTGGCCTCAATTTTGTTTCAAGCAAATACTGCTTTTCATTAATGTCAGAACTGCACTGTAATTTTTGTTCTTTGCTGTAGGAATTTAAGACCAACATATTGTTTGTCAAGGAAGTAGCCTAGTGTAATCTTTATTAGCAAAAACTAACACATAAAGCTTGGAGAATTATGCAAATTCCTGCTTTTGTACTGGGTGAACAACAAAACATCTTTGTTCCATCCCCCTGACACCATCTCTGTCTCTGTCCGTTTTTCCTTCTCCCTCTCTTTCCTCTCTCCCCCTCCCTCTAACCCCCACTCTCTCTCCCTATCTCTCAGATGACAATGTGTCTGCGGGCAGCACCATGGAGGTGGACGACCGCCTATCGCACCTGGAGCAGCGTGTCCAGTTGCAGGAGGATGAGATCCAGCTGCTGAAGGCTGCACTGGCCGACGCGCTGCGCAGACTGGGCAGCTGTGAGGAGCTGACTCAGCCTGGGGCCGGCGCGGGGGGGAGGAGGCCTACCTTGGCCGCACCCACCAAGGGTGAGGAACTGGGAGGCTGGGACCACGTTAGACCAACGTAGTCTCGTCAACATACAGTACTAGCTGTAATAGGAGAGTCTAGAAGCTTCTACTGAGGAGGTTGCATTATAAACCTGACGCACAAGGCGTGGAGAGTGTTGGTTGCCAGCCAGGGGAAATTGTTTTAAGATGTTCATACCCAGGATAATTTAGCTATTTGATTTGGAATTTTAGGACCCCTTAAAGTATCAAAAATATATATACAAAAATTATTTGATTAAACATTTAATTTGGCCCAAAGAAACACATTGAATAAAGAAAGTCAAAAATATATAATTTAAGAAAGTTTGTTCTGAAGTGTCTGTCCTATTTCTGAGAGATATAAGAAATATCAGGATACAATTTATATATTTTTTTTACATGTATTTAAAGCTTGCAATGGAGAGATACACCATGTACTGTATGTAGTTTTTGGTAAGAATTTGCACTGTTGATTTGTAAAAACTTCAACAACAAAGGTCTGTTTACTGAACCATTCTTCTTTCCCTCTTTTGATGCCAGTGCGCCAACTCTTGCAAGCCTTACCATCCAAGCCTCTCACTCTCAGCAATGGTTATGTCCAGCAGAAACATATGGGGGGATACCCTTCCTCCCCCTCTTCTCCCAAAAAGGAAGTGATGCTGTCCATCAAAAGGTAAGACATCCAAATGTGTGGATCTAATACTGTTTTTCTTGGTATCCTTCTATTTTGCATTTCCAAGCCCTTCCTTAGGGTGGCAGTGTGGCGTTGAATCTACAGTCTGCACTGCAAACTTATGACCGGAGACATTTCATATCCCTCTCATTATCCTTGTTCACTCTTCGCCCTCCCCCTCTTTCCACCTCTCGTCTTTTTCCTCTCCCTCTCACCTATTCTCCCCCACCAGGAAGAGCATGTCGACGGAGCGTCTGTCCACGGTCAGGAGAGAGATGGTGTCTGACAGCAGAAGCAGAACCACCTCGTCAAGCAGCTCCACATGTGGCAGGAGCAGGTGATTGTCTGATACAGCACAGACACCGCTAACCCCCTAAACACAGACACTGACTCAGCTAACCCTCAAAACACTGACACACCAAACACTCCTGCTCCATCTGTCTAACTGAGAGAGCATAGTGTGCAGCCAAGTAACCCTCTGACTGACAATGATGTAGTCATTGACCAGAGAAGACCAAAGCAGCAACTTAGCGTTGCATTCTCACATAAGTTTATGCTTAGGCAGCTCGGTGTTACAGTTAACTATGATTTGTTCCCCGTTAGCACACATCAATGTCCCTCTTTTATCCACAAGACATCTGTGTCCGTAGCTCACATCGGTGTTAATATACAGTACCAGTCAAAAGTTGACACACCTACTCTTTCCATAGTTTTTCTTCATTTTTACTATTTTTCTACAGTGTGCAAAGTTGCCATCAAGGCAAATGGTGGCTACTTTGAAGAATCTCAAATATAAAATATATTTCGAATTGTTTAATACTTTTTTGGTTACTACATGATTCCATGTGTTATTTCATAGTTTTGATGTCTTCACTATTATTCTAGAAGGTAGAAAATAGTAAAACATAAAGAAAAACCCTTGAATGAGTAGGTGTGTCCAAACTTTTGACTGGTACTGTACATCCATGCATACCTTATACATCTGTGAAGTCTACCCAACATCTGAGAATGGGTATACAGCTCATCTCTGATCTGAGGAAAATATCAAGACAGCTTGTCACGTCCTGAGCAGCCGTAACTGTCTCACTTGCCAGATAAAATACCCTTTCTTTCTCCCTGTTCGATCAGACAGGTGACATATGGTGTGGGTCTGTGTTCTTCTCAGCTATTCCTCTGGCTGACGTATTCTGAGAGTAGAGGTGCCAAGGTCTCAGGGGGTTTTGTTGACGTCCAATTTAGGACACTGATCGTTGTTTTTAACCTCTTGCTGTTCAGATCAGATGACAAATGATCCTTAAACACTTGTGTGAATGCACCAGTGATGCATTGCTTTGTAACACCGTGGTGTTGTATTTCTATGGAGAGAGCAGGTGAATGGACGCTGGATGTTTGACTGGCTTGAATCATTTAGACCCCTGTATGTGTAATGTCTAGGGAGGAGAGGAGACGGTTGGAGGTCATATGACCTCTCTATGTCGTCTACATACATATAGAAATTCAGATCTACTGATGTGTTTTTAACATGTACTTCCATAATTTTAGTCCGGTGCAGTGTTATGTAGGCTACTGTATTTAACAGCATCAGTCGTTTAATAAAGGAAGATGGAACAGTGTATTCACAGTCAAATGCATGGATGGTTGATTGTACCAAACAGAAACGCCCCACACCTGCTCATTGTTTGAATAGCAGATAACAAGATCTGATTGGTTTTATGGAGGTGCTATTAAGCTTTGAAAGACAGATGGATACAGTCAGTCCGTCCACTCCCTCTTCCCCCAATGAGCTCACTGCTGAGGGTGTCAAATTTCAGGGGCTTAGGTAACGGAGGTGTGGTTACAGAGCAGAAGGGAGGTCCAGCAGAGTCAGGAAGTGCCTCCCCATTGGTGGAAAAAGTGCCCAGACTCCGGACACAGCTAAAGTTAACTGAATCAACAAGGAAGCCTGGTAGTTGTCGACAGGGTTCTGTTGTGTGAACCGCATTGCCAACACCGTGCTGTTACCTAACGGAAAAGTTACCATGAAGAGATCACCCAGGTAAATTAATACGTAAACATTTTGCAGTTAAGAAGGTGATTGTTTGACAAGCCATTTTGGGTCGATGGATAGTTTTTTCCAACAGGAAGCAGTAACTGTTTTTATCTTATGTAGGACCTTTTGATGCGTTATCTTTCAATGGGGTTTGGGGAGGGGCAGCAAAGAAACAAGGCCAGAATGATGCAAAGACCAATTGCGATTTACAACAAACTAAAGCCATAGATAACATGACTAAGAAATCAAAAGAAGTGCAAGTAACGTTACTTTCGTACTGTACAAATACCTTTCCATTGTATCGTCTCTTTAAGAACATAAGTGTTTGCATGGGGGAGCTTTGCTCTGGGGAACCCAAGGGAACATTCTGTCTTATCACTAGGGTTCTCAGCTGTAAGTATTGGCCATCAGCTGGGACCATGTGAACGGCAATCCCGACGCACTGTTTTACGTTTAGAAACGTTAATAATTATCGCGTGCGATACAGTTTTAGAAACACAAAGCCCTCTACTTTAACATCACATCAAAAGAATTTCACAAATACAAAAATATACACTTACTGTACACTGTTTTAACCATTTGTAACACAGTTGCAGCCCACTTTTTTTTCTCCAGTTGAAACACTATTCTGGCGTCCTCCTTCCGTTACTCACAGGTGTTCGGAGCGTGCTAGATAGCTAATTAGCACAGGTGGTCGCCTCTGTCTTCCGTAAACAAGCGCCGTGTGGGAACTCTAACCATATAAAGGTGTGTAGTTAATTTAACCTTTTGTTTAAAATAATAATCAAACCGATATGAAAGATAAGGTCCTTATGCTTCCAAAACTGTACCGCAAGCGATGCATGCTAATATTCAGACCGAGCGTCGGGACTCTAAAACCCTCCCCGAACGGAAGATACCTTTGTGAATATGCACTAGGGTTAGCGTCAATGAATAGGCTAAGGGGAGCTCTGTCCCATTCCAGTTTTAGCTAGATCCTTTACGAGTTTGCATTACGGATGTGTGAGTCAACAAACCAAAAAGAATGGCCATTTTTCTATCTGTGGTTGATTTCCCCCCCTTGCTGTTGCAATGTTTCATTGGGATTGTGGGTGGATGGGTAGCTTGTTTATCTGGATTACGGATTCCTCTTGCTCTGCAGAATGACTGTTGATTGGCACTCTTGCTCATCCACATGCATTAAACATCTCGACTGAGGCACCCTGATTGCAGACTGGCTTGATGGGATAGCTGAGCCTGAGGACGAGGAACAGATTGCATGTATTTGAATGGGAAATTTGATTCAGGGGTCTGAGTGCATGCAAATACTGGTTGAGGAAGAGTGAATGATGTCCTGTTGGACCACTTTTCTATCTCTTGCTCTTTTTAAAGGAGATGAATCAGCAATCTGTACCTGAAGTCGACTATGGATGTATTTGCATATTTTGTTCTCTGCATTCGGGTAGCACCTGGAATTTACTAGGTAGGCCTAATGATGGTAGGTTATAATGGGTACTTTAGTATTTACTTCATAGATTTCAACATTAACGTTCTACCAAATGGTACAGTGTTTCTTGTTTTGAGGAACCTTAAAGAAATAAACTGCGTTGTCGGAGGCCTTTCAAGCCACACCATTATTTATCTCCCTTGGCCTTCCTGTTGCCAGTTCCCATCAAGCCTGGCTTTAATTAGTGGTTTTGACTCTTTCAGCGGCTCTCATTGGACACAACAGGGCCTCTCCTCTTTTTGAAAAGCTGCATGCAGGGAGACAAACAGGCCTTTGTGGCTACTTTTTAAAGAGAGCCCTTCCCCGACTGTCTCTGTGGTTGTCCCACAAACAACCAGGCTCCAGATATAATACACTGTAGTGAATGAATGCTCAGCCAAAGACAGAAACATGAAAGCCTCTCAGTTTACTTGCACTTCTTCCCTCAAGTTTTCAGTCTGTCGATCTGTATTGGATCTTAGTGTGTGCTATGCCTTGCGATTAACCAAACTGGTATTTGCCCATATGTACTACTAATACGGTTTCAGTTTGAAGCATGATTTAATGAGACAAGCTGTCAAAGAAAGTAATCTGCAGTAGTATTGTAATTGTATCCAGTCTTCCTCCAAACTGAATAACCTACTGCTCTATACTCTCGGATTAGTTAAAATGCACAGATTGGCAATTAATGTTCCTCCTAGACTTTTCTCTCTTATCTTACTTACCATCACTCCTGTGACTGTGTTGCCATGGTAATCTCAAACTGTCCTAGCTAGGCAACCTTTCAGTGGCTTTGACAGAAACTCATTGCTTTTCAGCTGATGTAGGGGAGTGCTGAAGAGGCCACCCGACAGGATATTGACTGTCTGTGCTGTCTCTGTCACTCTCTCGTGCTCTTTATTTCATTCTCTATCACTCTCTCGTAACTGGCCTTATTTTCCATTTCATGGCACGGCACCAGTTGTATTTTCTGTATCATGAATACAGTATTTTCCCGTCCGCATTGTTTGAATACTGTATTTAATGTTTGTTGTCTATATGTTCTACAGTATGAACTACTACTTTTAATATTGCAGACTATTTGGATAATGCTCACCGTGCATTCTGGCGCAGGTAGATGGGTTCTAGTGTAGATAGAAAAGTCAGAGGCATAAAGGATGAGGTCACTGAATAATTTAGTCCATTGCAGCAACACCATGAGTTTAAAAACGGCATCTCAGAAAATCACTCTTCTCTTTTTCTCGTTTCAGCAAAGAATGCGCCGTCAATGCAGGTACGTCTTAGCACGGCAACAGGCCTGCGTGTGATTCCTTTACCATACGCGGCACCCTTTTTATACCTTATACCCCCTTTTTATACCTCAAGCATTGGCCAGTTTACTACACAGGAATCCATGAGCACTGAAGTACAGAATGAACATGTCCAATAAACAACAACCAATAGCCTGTCTGTTATTGTTGGGGTTGTGTTCATTTTTAACAAGCCAATTACCTGCATTTTCCCTTGTCCTCTCTGAGTGCTTGGGTAGATGATTCGGGACCACAGAGCTGCATGCTAAGAGCCAGAAAGGACAGCACACTGCTCCGTTAATGAGCTCAATTGACTGGTGTTATGGCAGCAGCCACAACACTATAATGCCAACCAGAACCGCAATTTGTTTTTAATATGACGCTATGTCAGCCAAGAGAGACCGTATTATGGGGTGCCCTGAGTTATAGTGCCTCAATGTCATGTTTTTGTGCAAAGCTTCAGAACCGTTTGAAATGACACACTGAAGCTGTGTCTTTTGCCATCATGCTTCAGTGATTCGACGCACAAATCCTACCTGTTATATGGTTGAGGGCACAGACTTTGTTGCCGTGCTTATGTACAAAAGACTTACATTTCACTATCTACCGTTCATGCTAGCAAGGAACGGTATAGATAGGAAGGGTTTCACCATTAAAAAAAAACAATTTCTCTCTCCTGCAAGTTCTTATCTCCCTGTTCTCTCCCCCTCTCCTTGTATCAGAGGATGGCTATGTGAGGATGTTCTTGAGGGGTCGGCCAGTCACCATGCACATGCCTGACCAGAAGAGGGACAGCTACAGACTGGACCACAAGGGTGCGCTGCCTGAGCACAAGCTCAAACTGCAGTGGGTGTATCCTTCTGTCGCTGACAAACAGAGAGTAGTGCTGCAAGGCATACAGGGGTGTATTCACTACGAACCAAACGGAAAACAAAACAGGGTGTAACCTACCTGAACTATTCCAATATAAGCTTGTTTTTGTTGCTTTTTTCCCCAGTTTGCTAGGGTTGGAGTAAGGATTACACCCCAGATGAGGCAGGGAAAGCTTGTGATGGACAATGGCTGCAGAAATATATTTAAGCAATAAGGCCACGGGGGGGGGGGGGGGTGTATATGACCAATATACCACGACTAAGGGCTGTTCTTAGGCCCCACGCAACGCGGAGTTTGGCCACATACCACAAACCCCCGAGGTGCATTATTGCTATTATAAACGGGTTACCAACATAATAGAACAGTAAAAATACATGTTTTGTCATACCTGTGGTATACGGTCTGATATACCACGGCTTTCAGCCAATCAGTGTTCCGGGCTTGAACCACCCAGTTTATAATGTGCATTTGTGAAAGAACATTTCAGTGCTGCAGTACTGTCATCACACCTGAATATAGTACCACATTACTATTTTTATAGTTGATTACATGTGTGTGAGTTTATGGCCTCTGGGGAGTAACTTCTTTGATTTGTATTGTACTTCCCTTCCATAAGTTCTGAGATTGCATCAGCCTCCTACTGTTCAACAGTATAATTGTTCAGACAGGATTACTGTTGTGGTCCTTAACCCTCGGTTGTCCAGGTATGGGTACAGGGGCAGAGACTGCCGCTCCAACCTCTACCTGCTCCCCACCGGGGAGATAGTCTACTTCAATGCCTCCGTGGTGGTGCTCTACAATGTGGAGGAACAGCAGCAGAGACATTACCTGGGCCACAACGACGATGTCAAATGGTAAGGCTAGTTGGTGTGCTTGGTTCAGCAGCTCCACCACCATAACCTTTTAAGATGACTGGTGCAAGCAAGCAACTTTTCTTCAGGAATTACATTTTTTCTTCTTCTTAGCCTTGACTCCAGATGGTGACACCCCACTGCATTTAGTGCAGCACGTAATAAGCTATGCAAAAGGCAAGATGTGTCATCTGGAATTTATTTAGCTAAATGTGATTGCACACTAGATGGCATTCACAGTTTTGTCTGATAATCATCAGCTATCGTTTGATTTAAATCGGGGCAAGGTAGTTTTGCATTTTCCGAGGCTAACTGCCAAGAGAACTTCCTTGAATGACACATTGATTCAGAATAAACTTTATTTAAATGAGGTCCCGTTTGAGGCTTAGTGTCTCCTGTGCAAACAAAGGTTGGGCTGGTATATGTTAATGTCCTACTTGCACAGTATCATTTTCATACATTTTGGGCTATAGCTAACTCTTTGATACACCTGACCAGAATACTCATTCATTTGTATTGTGAACTGTTTTTAGTGTGGCTATAATAATGTAGAATTTATCTTCAAAATGTGCAAATGTGTTCATGAAACTATTACTTATCACAACACTAATGCTTCAAGGGCTTTTCATACCAGTGTATTTGTTGTAGGGCCTGTTATTTGCTTTTTGAAGTATCATTGACTGTTTGTTTATTTCATGGGTCATTAATAAAGGGCTGAATAAATGAGTTGACTGTGACGGCATTACAGCCCGTTGTATACAGAGACGGGGAAAAATACACAAGAATTCCCCAGAGGACAGTGGGAAAGGTTAACTTGGCCTTATGACTCGCTACATCACTGTGACTGTACTGTCTTCCCGACAGCTTAGGCATCCATCCAGACATGGTCACCATAGCCACTGGACAAGTCGCCGGAACCTCCAAAGATGGCAAGGTACATTTTTAAAATCAACGGTTTTCTTCAATTCAATTCAATTCTGATTCTCTTATTGGAATCGTATGTGGGTCACAGTAGTGTGTATGTATGACTGCAGTGGTTCCAATTTCTCTCTCTCAGACCCACTCTTTCTCTCTCTTTCATTAATTTCATTATCAGCTGTTAGAGGGCAAGGTACATTTAAAATCAACAATTTCTGAAGAAATGACCTGTTATATCCTCTTATGGCCATCTTATATTGTATATTATTTATATTTCATTATAATGCATGACTGCACTTTATCCAATTTCTTTCTCAAACCCACTCTCTCTCTCAGCTGTTGCCTCCTCATGTGCGTGTGTGGGATTCGGTCAGTCTCAATACCCTGCATGTGATTGGGATGGGCGTGTTTGACCGGGCAGTCACCTGTGTGGCCTTCTCCAAGTCGGTAAGCCCTCCCCAACCTGCTTACAGACCGAACTTTGAGAAAGTCATTCATTAGTACTTTGAAAACATGTTCCGTGACAATAGCCAGCATGTATATGTTAAATATCTATAAATTGTCTGAAACAAATAGAGCCATTTATTTACATGATTACGTATGCCTCTGACTAATACCTGTTCTTCAACAGAATGGTGGTGCTCATCTCTGTGCCGTCGACGATGCCAATGACCACATCCTGTCTGTGTGGAACTGGCAGAAGGAGAAACAGCTGGCGGATGTGAAGGTGATGAAGCCTCAGATTTATCTACAATATGCATGAGGAGAGCTGCTTTATTTGGTATTGCATGGTATATCACTGCAATAAAGACTAGTCATGATTGATCACTGATCATAAATAAAGAAAAGTGAAGGCGTCAGCAGTGTAGGCCTCGGTATGATTAAGTGTTAGGTCTGTGGTGTAATCAGTCACCATCGTCTGCCAGTTCAGGGGTCTAATTCTCCTGTCATCCCCTCCAGTGCTCTAATGACTCAGTTCTGGCCGCAGCCTTCCATCCCATGGACGACAACCTGATCGTCACCTGTGGGAAGTCCCACTTGAACTTCTGGACCATGGATGGAAACACTCTCACCAAGCGCCAGGGCCTGTTCGATGTATGTGGATGAGCGAAAGACAACTTAACTTCTGCCTCCTGTTAACTTTTTAATTATAACGGAACTGTTAAACCTTTTCTTCCAGAAAAACGAGAAGCCCAAGTACGTGCTGTGTGTGGCCTTTGCTGAGAACGGAGACGCCATCACAGGAGACTCCAGTGGAAACATCTACGTCTGGGCCAAAGGTCTGTTTGAAGACCGTAGCCTTCTCAGCCACTGTAGCTTAGTGCTCTGCAACCAGTCGTTCAATTCACACATCCATTTCTTATATGAAAGCAATTTATTAGGAAAAAAAGTACACATCGCAGAAGTCCACCTCACGTCCCTCCTTGAAGCATATTATTTGACAGCGGTTTGTGATTGACAGGTGGGAACCGGATCAGCCAGGTGGTGGCGAAGGCCCACGAGGGCGGGATCTTCTCCCTGTGTGTGCTGAAGGATGGTACACTGGTGTCCGGTGGAGGGAAGGACCGCAGGATGGTGCTTTGGGACCACGACTATAACAAGCAGAGTGAGATGGAGGTGAGAGAAGAGGGTGTGGATGACTCCGAAGGTTGAGTAAACCTTATGCAGATAAGGACACACTGTACTCTTTATGACCCAAAATTGAGACTGCTGAGCTCATGGCTTCCCTTGACTTTTCCCCTTAGCACATAACAGTTACAAAGACCAAGTGTTTAACTGTATAGGTGTCCTTTGGGCAGCTGTAATTCTACTTGAGAATGACAGATGAGATGTATAGTTTTATGCTTGTTGCTGTCGTGTGTCCTCTTTCTCAGGTGCCTGAGGCGTTTGGGCCAGTGAGAGCCGTGACTGAGGGGAAGCAGGGGGAGCTGTTAGTGGGGACCACCAAGAACACCATCCTTATAGGCTCATTCCCTGAAACACTCAACCCTATAGTACAGGTACACAACCTGGCAATTGCCAATGTAACATATCAGTAGGAAGTATGTTTTTACCTGTAACCCCCATATTTCTCTTCTCTCCCTTCCTCTTTTACCGTTCTTCCTCATCTGTCTCATTTTGCTTTTTCTGTACATGCAATACCCTTTATCATCTCGCCTTCTCTCTTAATCTCTCAGGGTCACACAGATGAGCTGTGGGGTCTGGACATCCATCCTTCCATGGAGCAGTTTGTGACTTGTGGCCAGGACAAGCAGGTCCACCTATGGGACACCAACTCCCATCAGCCTCTCTGGAGCAAGACCACCGAGGTGCTCAATCTTCCAACTCTTCTCTGTAGCTACTCTCCTTTTGAATATACACCAGCTTCAAGAGGAGAGTTGTACTTGGTCCAGATCCGCACTTGGTTACCTTGCTGTAATGACCAAGGCACCTGCAACATCTAGCTTAGTGAATTTACATCAGTCCATAGTAGTTGTCCTGACTTGTATGTGATGGGCACCATGTAGCCCTGTTGATCCTCCATGTCTCCCTCCATCTTCCAGGACCCAGGGCGCTCTGCAGGGTTCCATCCCAGTGGAGCTGTGCTGGCAGTGGGGACCATGACAGGAAGGTACTTCAGATCCTCACGCATTGGCTTGACAATCATCTCTTATTGGACAATGAAATGCTAACAGCACAATTTAATTGGACAGGATGAAGGATTTGGTATGGAATTTGATTACATAGTATCAGTGCAATGACACCATCAAATAACCTCTCCTATACTTTCCTCATCCTGTCTGTAGGTGGTTGGTGCTGGACACTGACACACAAGACCTGGTGTACATGCACACTGATGGCAACGAGATCATCTCTAATGTCAAGTACTCCCCAGGTACCGTGCAAGAGTCATTTCCAATATTATAAATCCCACCTTAAATATACACGTTGTTTATGGCTCCAATAAGTGTAATCTCAAATGGCTGGCCATCTGTCTGAACTGAACGGTACAGGATTATACAGTGTTCTTATCCACCTCCTCCTACATCCACAATCACAACTAACCTAACTCTCCTGCTCTCAGACGGCAACTTCCTAGCCGTAGGTTCCCATGACAACTTTGTTTACATCTATGCCGTGATGGAGAATGGCAAGAAGTACAGCCGCGTGGGGAAATGTACTGTAAGTAATAAAGACAATCCCATTGATGGGAAATTAAATCCCTGTTTTAAAAACTATTACACTAACATTTTTGTGATTTTGTTTATTTATTTTCCTCATAGGGTCACTCCAGTTTTGTCACCCACCTGGATTGGTCCGTCGACAGCCAATACATTGTAACCAACTCAGGAGACTACGAGATCCTATTCTGTGAGTCTCTTTTGTCCAAACGGATAACTCTGTCTATAACTATAGTGTTGTGGTACATTCAAGCTTATCTTCTGTTTGTGGTAAAGGGGAAGCTTCCAGCGGCAAACATGTGACGAGCATGGACCTAGTTCGTAATGTGGAGTGGGCAACCTCCACTTGTGTACTAGGCTTCAGCGTCTTTGGTGAGTCACCACTTCCTGTTTCACTTGTGATATGGGGTAATGATGGCAAAACCAGACTGTAGCTTTATAAAGACAAGAAATGAAACTTCTATGCGTCATCTGTAACTGAGTTCTTTAAACAGTCGGTTCAGGTCACTCTAGAAATTGGTGATTGTGACAGCAGTCAATCATTTTAAGATGGAGCTGTTAGTCTTTGCAGTTGTATCAAGTGGGAGTCTATATTGTTTCCTGCCTCTGGTGTGGTTCTATCTAGTGGAGTAGTAGAGTGTTTACTTGCGTTTACCGTCTACCCACCTTTTGCGGAAGAATGCTTTGAAAGTATAAACACGTGACTTTTTTTTTCACCACGACTGGCGATCACAGTTTATCCAGCTATTGTTTCTTTACCACTACATCGCTGGTTCAATCTAGGTGTTTGGCCCGACGGTGCTGACGGCACAGACATCAACGCCGTGTGCAAGTCACATGACTCCTCCCTGCTGGCCTCTGCTGACGACTTTGGCAAAGTGCACTTGTTCTCCAACCCCTGCTCCCAGCCAAGGGTACGCTTGTCGTCATTTACATCTTATATGCTTTTATATTAGTGTTTTCACTTAAATTAACTTGTTTGCATCTAAACATATGTAAGTTAATCATTCAGGGGACATTTGACGGAAGTGGAAGTTAGGATTTGCCCCTCAGTGGATGAATTATGAACCTTCTCTTTGTTTGTCTCCCTTGTCACGCCATGCAGGCCCCGAGCCATACCTACAGTGGCCACAGCAGCCATGTGACCAATGTTGCCTTTCTCCACGACGACAGTCACCTGATCTCCACTGGCGGGAAGGACACCAGCATCCTCCAGTGGGTGGTCGCCTAGACAACTCTGCTGCATCAGTCTCCACCGTCGCCTCCTGCCCTCCAGAGGGCAGCACTTCTGTGCCTATAAAAACACCCACTTTAACCCTCTCCTCTCTGCACTCCTGTTTGTCTGATGGTACTGTCCTGAGGTGCCACTAGGTGGGGCACTGACTTCAGAGAATAAGCATGTCGAGCCTATTTAAGACTATTTAAACACAGTTGTAGCTGCTATTTATGTTGCAAAGGTCTATAGAAGTATATCTGAGTGGCTGTGCTATTCTAATATTAACTGTAATGTGGTGTGGCACCTACAGTAGCACTTGAAACATATTTAGGACTGAGTTTAAGCTGTGCATTGCCTTCATTTGTTTAATAAAGTTTCTAACCCGATCATGTTTGAATATTCTCTGTGACTGTATTTAAAGAGCTATCTATCAGAGGCAGTGACTCAAATGGTGTACTGCGACTTTAAAAGGTAGCGTTAAATAATCATGTTGAATGTAATGTAGAATTGCAAACATTTTGGGTCTTCTGACTTGCTTTGGAGCTACCGGTATGTAGTTGATCATCTACTACAGTATACTCGTATCACTTCCTACTTCCTGTTCTCTGTAGACTGTCGACATGCTGACGACCATAACAACCCTTTTAACCTATTTGTTTGAAGGCTCAAGGTCACCTGTTATTGGTCATGAGGCTGCTGTGGAGATGACCTGTCAACACGTGTCTGATTAGCAAGGAAGAAGGTCATAGTAAACCTCAAACAGCATTAACGTCCTATTTTTGTTTTGCCCTCTGTGGTTCAATCATGTGGATGAAGTCGTGTTTTTTCCTGTAAATCCTAGGTAAACAGACAATGTCCTTGATCATTGTCCATTTGCAATCCTATTTTACTCAGTACTTCAAAAAAACTTAGTCATAGTTGGTAAATACACTTTCAGGTACTTTGGTGTGTTTTGCACCAAAAACCTCTGCACTCCTACTTACGCATCAAAGTAATTGCTGTCCCGCTTAAAAGTAATCTGTCAGCTATTCAGAATACCTCACTCATCATTTAACAAACATTCCCGTGTGTTACTGAAAACAAACACGAAAATGGTGGTGCAAGTGGGTTGACTGTCTACATATAGCAAACGCTGCCGTACTGTATTATGTAAAACGGATCTCTACAAACCCAACCTCAAGCATGGAGGTTAGTGGATTTTAATCTTCAAAGAGGAAGTGCATATCTTGGGTAATTGGTTGCTGGGCAACAGCTGGGTTGATGCTGCTGTGTTGAAGCCCTGGCGTGTGGGAACACTAATCTGCGTCTTTCCAGGCCGCCTCAAACTGCTCCCTCCCTGGTGCTCACACTCACTGAGGTTGGGGGGTGGGGTAATAATATCGACTTCTTGGGAGATATCAAAAGTTATACAAAATTACTAACATTTCTAGAGTGGAATTAGGCAGATGAGACTCCCAGCAGCTGTGCCAAGCAGCCACTTGAGTGGCTTTTTTGTGTTTTCACTCAAAGATTAAAGCCCAGGCTCAAAATAGAACCACTCTAGTACTAGGAGGTCTAGATCTTTTACCCCACCTCTTCCCCTTGAAATTCCCTCTAAGATTGATGACAAAAATTTAATTATTTGTGGTATAAAGGATGATTGAGCAATTATGAGTAATTTGGTTACCATGAAGTAGGTCTAAATGTTTTGAAGTGCTTGCTGCTTATCAGCTGTCAGAATCGAGTACATCAAGACAATGAAGGTAAAATAAATTGAAATAAGATTTAAATGACTTGTATTAAGCCTTTTTTAAGGTTAAAAGAAGCAAAATGATCTACCAATGACGTTCAGATCATTTAGCTTGGCAAGAAAAGAAAAAACAAACACACCAAAAAAAACAAGTGATGTATTACTCTATATAAGATTGCTTACATTTAACTTTTTGCAGTGTAAATAAATCTGAGTTGCTTTTCTCTACTGTCTGGACCATGGGCTCAGATTCATTACCAACAAATATTTATCCATATTAAGCTCTAATACTAAACAGTCTGTGATAAACATAAAATATTCCAGGTTTAGGCATGAATCCAAATCTAAAAACTAACCGAGGAATACAAATATAAGAATGCAAATGTAATGCTATGCCTTTTTGTCTCAATTCACTGCAATTGGCTTGTCCTTGTTTCTTTTAAATTCTTTTGAAAACGTGTATTTAAAATTACACTGCAAGGTGCCTGTTGATGAAGAATTGATGGATTAACATTTGTAGACCTAAGAATGGCCACAAGGGGATTATGTCTCCAGTCCAATATCTATAAGGTGTGGTGCCTGTAGGATGTCCAGTAGTAATTCAAGTCAATAGCCAATTTGGAGGAATCATTGACCGGGTTGTCTCTTGAAACATTCAAGACCAGAATATTTCTGATTTATATCTCTATATAAATTATTCATATCCCTGTATAAATATAATTAGAATGAAATGAATCCTCTTAAAACAAAGTAATTTTTTTTAGTGGGAATAACTGTTTGATGTTTACCCCTTAGAGATGGTGATTCAGGACAGAAAATAAGCAGATGGGCCAAAACAGATTCCAAGTAAAACCGCAGCGGGTGGAAGAGTTTGACTCCGGTCTCCCACAGAACATAAAATGACGCTAGATATCTATTTGATTCTTTGACACACGTCTAGCCTGTGCTGAGCCTGTTTACCATACTTCTGATCACACTGTTCCCTTAGCCCACCACATGGAGAGAAGCCATCCTTTCTCCTCTCAACAAGGACCATTTAATTGATCACTTTCCAATACACAAGACTGGGAAGGCTGATACGGCATGTCTTTCTCTCTGGTCTTGTGTGGAGTATTTATGTTGGCCAGCATGAATCAATCTCCAGCTGGATATGCAGAAGAGATACACTGTGATTCCTTTTCCATTTGTGGCTTGCTTGTGAATTGTAGATGCACACTCACTTATAGCCCTGACATCCCATCAGACTGGATGAAAGACTAATTGGATCTCACACAATCACAGCGTAAACTCACAGGTCATGTGGACAGATGCAGGGATGTAGGTTCTACAACACACCCTAGTGACCACTGATATGGAAAGTCTACAGTGGGGTCTGAAATTACTGACAGCCTTGATAAAGATAGGCAAAAATGACTGTTTAAAAGAAATCATTCATATACTGAGCTATACACTCAAAAATATTTGGGATTATATAATTGTATACTAATACAATTGCGCAGAGAAAGAGATCTTGTTTAACCTTTAACCTCTAACCTCTAAATTGTTGTTAATCTAACTGCACTGTCCAATTTACAGTAGCTATTACAGTGAAAGAATACCATGCTATTGTTTGAGGAGAGTGCACAATCATGAACTTGAAAATGTATGAATAAACCATTTAGGCATATTTTGGGCAGTCTTGATACAACATTTTGAATAGATGTGCAATAGATCATTGGATTAGTCTAAAACGTTGCACATACACTGCTGCCATCTAGTGGTCAAAGTCTAAAATGCGCCTGAATAATTCATTATGGCCTTTCTTTTGCATTTCAAAGATGATGGTAGAATTTTTTATTTTTTTTAAACATGTTTTTTTATTTTATCTTTTACCAGATCTAATGTGTTATATTCTACTACATTGATTTCACATTTACACAAACTTCAAAGTGTTTCCTTTCAAATGGTATCAAGAATATGCATATCCTTGCTTCAGGTCCTGAGCTATAGGCAGTTAGATTTGGGTATGTCATTTTAGGTGACTATTGAAAAAAAAGGGGCAGATCCTTAAGAGGTTTTAACAAGTAATATTTTTTTCTCTCAAAAAGGTAGTGGTCAAAATTATTGACACCCCTAAAGATTCTTATAAAATAAAGTAGTCAAAAGTTTAGTATTTCGTCCCACATCCCATATCCCCACGCAATGACTACATCAAGATTGTGACTCAAACTTGTTGGATGCATTTGCAGTTAATTTTGGTTGTATTTCTAATTATTTTGTGCTCAACAGAAATAAATGCTAAATAATATAGTGTGTTATTTAGGAGTCATTTTTATTGTAAATAAGAATAGAAATTGTTACTAAACACTTCTACATAAATGTGGATGCTACTATGATTAGGAATAATCCTGAATGAATCATGAATAATGATGAGTGAGAAGGTTACAAGGGTCAAAGATCATACCCCTAAGACATGAAGAGACACAAACACAGGCACAGACACATGCATACACACACACGATAACATACACACTATACACACACGTACTCATGGATTTTGTGTTGTGGATATGTGGTAGTAGAATAGTGGCCGGAGGGAACACACTTGTGTTGTGAAATCTGTTGTGAAGTACTGTAATGTTTAAAAAAAATTATAAACTGCTTTAATTTTGCTGGACCCCAGGAAGAGTAGCCGCTGCCTTGGCGCAACTTTTTTAATGACGCTAACTTTTTATTCATCAATCATGACAGTCAGCCTATGCTATGAAGTCATGGTCAGTATAGGCTGTTATGTCTCTGTACAAGAGACTACAGCATCATTTCAACATGTGTTTTTTGTTTATGATTACAGATGCTTGAAGGCATCTGGCTGATCGGAATCAAAGCTTGGTGATGCAGCAGTGTGCTGTCCAACATTTTGTTTACAATTTGAGTGTATTACTGGAAAACTGTACTCTTAATAACATGCCCAAAAATAGCCTGGTTTTGGCCTGAGTCAAACCCCAGGCCGAAACAAAAAGACACAGCTAGGAATGTATGTCCAAAACAAAAATGAATTGACACTACAGGGATCCATAAATGCACAGGTGTGCTTTTGAAGTGGAATGTTGATGGGAGGAGCTCATATAGAATATGGAAAATAATTTTAAAAAATTATGGTGGAAAAACTTGCATCTAGCAAACAAGCATATGATCTGACGTGGAAATCTGTATAGGCTACAATGCATTGCTTCATAAGCTATTGTAGGTTGGTTACTATGACACCAGAACTGCATTTGACAAACCCCTTGCCTTTATCTGTCTTGTAGATTCTAATTCCCTGGCTATCTATCTCTGTGTCTCTTTGGAGGTTTAGTTTTATCAGAGCTGTTTGTGCTGTGCATTTGACACATTCCATTTGCCACAGTAGTGGGTCGGCAGAGCAGCGTGGGGTACACAACTCCCGCTCTCTCTCTCTCTCTCTCCCTCTCTCTCTCTCTCTCTCTCTCCCTCTCTTTATCTCTTGAGTTCGTCTGGTGTAACACATGAAATGGAGCTATGCACCGTAAAATGAGGAAGATGGCTCTTTTAATGGACTGTAATGACTGTTGTTGCTAGGATAGAAGCCTTTTAGTGTGATGTACGGAAAGAGGGGCCGTGATTTCAACATGTTTCATTTCACATTGGATCCCTCTTTTGATGTTGACCATTACTTTACAAGAATTTATGTCTTGTTCATGGCAGCAATTTAATCACTATCTCTCTCTCTCTACCCCCGCCACCTCATTACATAAGTGTTGGGATAACAGCTTATTTTAAGTATCCCCCTGTTGAAGTGAACCTGTAAATATTCCAATATTATGAATATGTCAAGAATGTGAAGTACTGTTTTCATTTAAAACAATGCCCTGGGATCCACCCTGAAACCCTATCTTGGCTGTGATGGTAACATCCTTGTTTAGTTGTTTTTTTCTCTGTTTATTTGAGGATTTTGTTCAGGGAACTTAAGAACTGAAACAATCAATGGCAATATGTTTTGCCATATCGAGTCTTAAAATCAACCCAAACACTTTATAGTGTTAGAAATAAAAGCTAAACGGTATTTCCAGCTCTCTAAAAAAATCACACGAGTGTAATTTCTCACCTCCACTGCTAGGATGGGGGCCTTTAAGTGTGATGTACAGACAGAGGGGCCATGATTTTAACAGGTTTCATGGCATCAATCTCTCTCTCTCTCGCACACACACACAATCTCTCTCTCTCTCTCTCTCTCTCTCTCTCTCTCTCTCTCTCTCTCTCTCTCTCTCTCTCTCTCTCTCTCTCTCTCTCTCTCTCACACACACACACACGCTCTCTCATATACGCACGCACTCTTTCTCGCGCTCTCTCTCTCTTCACTCTCCATTCTCGCTATCAATAACTTTTTGGGGTTTTTCACAGAAGTTAAAGAAATGTAATGTCCGATGATAAGCATCTGATTGCAAATATGAAGCATTCTGCCAAATAGAGACTACAGTGTGGCGATTGCAGACGCGTACCTTGAGTGCACTGTCCCAGTGGCGCCATCCACATAAGGTGAGCAAAGCAGAATTCGACATAGCGCCGTACTCAGAGGAGTGAGGATTACACCGTTTACTCAACGAATCAGTTGTACTACGGACAATATCGCGAATGTAAGTGTTTCACCTTGTATTTCATGTAAACTATAAATGCCAATTAAGACTTCAGAAGTGCGCGCGCCTGTTATCACCTGCTTGACAAAGGATGGGCATTTATTTTAGGCGCATGTTTTGTACCATAACTACATTTATCATTGCCTTTTTTTTATTAAGCTCTCTGTTTTGTATCTATCTATCTAATCTATTTAGAGTAGACCTATCGAAAGTAACGTACGTAATAGTGTGAATTCCTGATAAGATAACATTTACAATTGTTGATGGGTCTCGTGAAATGTGAAAATTGAACGGCTATATTGGCAGCATTTATAGTAACTTCATTTCACTAAAGGTTTTACTATCTCTACCGCGCCCACTTATTTGACAGTAGCAAAGCAGTTCATTGAATTGCTCTCCTGCTATAATAAATACTATTCCAACGAGTATTAACGGAGTCAATTCAATGCACATTGGGGGTCTTTTCTGTAAACATTCAGCACAATGGAACGTCTGTTCCTCCTTCAGAATTCTCCCCATTGGCTGCATTGATGGTTGTGGTATTTACAGCATAATCTCACCCTTTAAAGACTATCTGTTTTGTATTCAACTAATCCCCATTTCTGAACCAGTAGGAACGATCACCCTTTAACTGTTTGAGCTGCTGATCTTTAAGACTCACATATGACAATGTGGTTTGCTAAAAGCTCTGGAATTATTTACCCTGTCTTTTAGACAGTGTTTTCTTACCAAACCGCTGCAATTAACTGCGAACGCTCACTTCCCTTGCTTTTGTAAGCCATTTATTAAAACATTCTAGGCCTGTAGAAGTGTATAATCTCCAGTAGTTGTGCGTGTGTAAAATCAGTGGGTAAGCCAAGCCAGAAAAAAAGCCATATTACACCCTATGTGTTGTGATAATTGTGTTGTTTGCTCTAGAACCTGTTAGTTCATAAGCCTTGCAAGTTGCCACCTTGATATACAGGCCTAAGGCAGAGACAATAAAAAGACACAGTGGCAGAATAAATTCAACCACACCTTTGTTTCATTTCAAAACCGCAGCAACATCTGTCTGGTGGTGTCCACAAAGCATACAGTTACATGAAGCTGGCTGCAACCTGGTCTCAGAGCGTTTTGTATTATTCTGTATGTAAATCTGTGGTAATACATTTAGTATGCTTTGTTTCATTTCATATGGTATGTATTAATTTGTGGATGTCCATCACCCATTTCACATGATATGTTACGAATGATAATTCATAATATATGTAACAAATTTGCTATATGTACAATATGTTACAAATTTGCAAAAACAAACTACAGTCGTGGCCAAAGTTTTGAGAATGAGACAAATATACATTTTCACAAAGGCTGGTGCCTCAGTTTGTATGATGGCAATTTGCATATACTCCAGAATGTTATGAAGAGTGATCAGATGAATTGCAATTAATTGCAAAGTCCCTCTTTGCCATGCAAATGTACTGAATCCCCAAAAAACATTCCCACTGCATTTCAGCCCTGCCACAAAAGGACCAGCTGACATCATGTCAGTGATTCTCTCCTTAACACAGGTGCGAGTGTTGACGAGGACAAGGCTGGAGATCACTCTGTCATGCTGATTGAGATCGAATAACAGACTGGAAGCTTCAAAAGGAGGGTGATGCTTGGAATCATTGTTCTTCCTCTGTCAATCATGGTTACCTGCAAGGAAACACGTGCCATCATCATTGCTCTGCACAAAAAGGGCTTCACAGGCAAGGATATTGCTGCCAGTAAGATTCCACCTAAATCAACCATTTATCGGATCATCAAGAACTTCAAGGAGAGAGGTTCAATTGTTGTGAAGAAGGCTTCAGGGCACCCAAGAAAGTCCAGTAAGCGCCAGGACCGTCTCCTAAAGTTGATTCAGCTGCGGGATCGGGGCACCACCAGTACAGAGCTTGCTCAGGAATGGCAGCAGGCAGGTGTGAGTGCATCTGCACGCACAGTGAGGCGAATACTTTTGTAGGATGGCCTGGTGTAAAGAAGGGCAGCAAAGAAGCCACTTCTCTCCAGGAAAAACATCAGGGACAGACTGATATTCTGCAAAAGGTACAGGGATTGGACTGCTGAGGACTTGGGTAAAGTCATTTTCTCTGATGAATCCCCTTTCTGATTGTTTGGGGCATCCGGAAAAAAACTTGTCCGGAGAAGACAAGGTGAGCGCTACCATCAGTCCTGTGTCATGCCAACAGTAAAACACCCTGAGACCATTCATGTGTGGGGTTGCTTCTCAGCCAAGGTAGTGGGCTCACTCACAATTTTGCCTAAGAACACAGCCATGAATAAAGAATGGTACCAACACATCCTCCGAGAGCAACTTCTCCCAACCATCCAGGAACAGTTTGGTGATGAACAATGCCTTTTCCAGCATGATGGAGCACCTTGCCTTAAGGCAAAAGTGATAACTAATTGGGTCAAGGAACAAAACATTGATATTTTGGGTCCATGGCCAGGAAACTCCCCAGATCTTAATCTTATTGAGAACTTGTGGTCAATCCTCAAGAGGCGGGTGGACAAACAAAAACCCTCAAATTCTGACAAACTCCAAGCAAGAATGGGCTGCCATCAGTCAGGATGTGGCCCAGAAGTTAATTGACAGCGTGCCAGGGCGGATTGCAGAGGTCTTGAAAAAGAAGGGTCAACACTGCAAATATTGACTCTTTGCCTCAACTTCATGTGATTGTCAATAAAAGCCTTTGACACATATGACATTTTTGTAATTATACTTCAGTATTCCATATTCCATACATCTGACAAAAAATATCTAAAGACACTGAAGCAGCAAACTTTGTGAAAATAAATATTTGTGTCATTCTCAAAACTTTTGGCCACGACTGTATATGTTACAAATTTGCAAAACATATGATATGTTACAATTTCTATCTTGGTGCCTAGCGTTAGCTAGCTGGCTAACGTTAGCTATGCTAGGGGTTAGGGTTAAGTTTAGGAGTTAGGTTAACTGTTTAAGGTTAGGGTTAAGGGAAGGGTTAGCTATCATGCTAAGTAGTTGCAAAGTAGCTTAAAAGTAGTAAGTAATTGAAAAGTTGCTAATTAGCTAAAATGCTAAAGTTGTCCATGATGAGATTTGAACTCACAACAGAACTCACAACATTTGGTTTGCTAGATGTTCGCAATATATCCCCACCCATCCACCCCGACCAACCACCCTACATTTGTTTTTACCTTAAGTAACCATCTGTCTTATGTAACAATACCAAATGTAACATATCATACTAATTTGGGTATCTCGGATTTACATTTACTATGTTACGTCTAGTCTATGAGACCAGGCTGGACCTACAGCTCGGTCAATCAAGTTAATGTTTCCGACATTTTCGCAGTACTAAACAACTATTGATGTAGAACACAAGTGTTACCATAAGTCGCAAAGAAATAAGGAGCTGCCGCCACTATTCCAGCACCATTTCAACTTCAACATTTCAACATCATCAAATCACCTATGCTTAGTCTAATATAGGGACAACTAAAAGATTCCATAACAATTTAGTCCAATTAACGTAAGCTGAATATCATGTGACTGTCCATGGTATGGATTTCTGTGTGTGTGTGTGTGCGTAAGTAGAAAAAACATGTTGACTCACTCTATTTGTAGAGAAACGGAATGCCATCCTCCTCTCTTTCATGTTGCCAAAACAATCTATGACTATGTCACACAGTACATACGTTTTTAGTTTTTATTGTCCTAGGCTACCTGCCCAAAATGCTTGCTCGCTAGCTTAACTTCCAATCATGGGCAACGATGCGCCAGCTAGTTAACATTAGCCTACTACATCTAGCTACATATTGAACTTCCATTCTTTCAGGCCAGAGGTACAATGTATGAATTTATGGTTGGATCAGAATCGCCGTTATAATCATTGACTAGTACGGAGAATTAAGTAAAACCACAAGTCCAAATCCCTATCTCCATACATGGCTAAAGCTAGCTAGCTAGCTACCCGGAAGACAACAACACAATGAGATGCTACAATTCAAGTAATTTTTTTGTCAGTAATATTTGGCTTTTGATGTGATGTTATTGGTGTGAAGCCAAATCCAAGCTGGCTACCCTTGACACTTTTTGGGGGTGTGCCAGGACCATTCACAGTTGAGCTCACTCAGTTTAGCTGAATGCTGATTGACTATTATTGTATAATTTTCTTATCAAGAGAGGCCAAATGCTCGCTGGCTTCCCTTGCATTCAATGATACGGGCGGCAACAATATCATATTCTTTTTGACCAGACAGCATCAAATAGATACACATAGAGAGACAAAGGGGCGCTGTTTTGCTCACTCGGATGCTTTCTCCAGTGGGATACATTCAGCATCTTGCGAATTGAAGGACAATTTTGAAACACAGAGAGACGAACAATAAATTATTTTATGTTTTTTCTTTTATCTTGGTCAATTTTGTGGGAAAGCCTGGCTTCCCTGGGCATCCATGAATACACGCCACTAATACTCTCCAAAATACTTCATATTGTTTAATCGAGTGCAGCCGTTCAAACCACAGGGATAGATCAGCGGTTTTGCTCATTTTAAAATTTGTTCCCTTACCTTGAAAGTGGTCTATGGACAACGAATGACTGCAATCCACACTGCAAACAATTAGCAACATGAGCATTGTGGGATTAATGTTGCAGTCACTCCTTGTCCATAGACTGGAAACAAATATCTAAATATGTAAAAATGCTATCCCTTTAAAGTACAGTACCCTTCTTATACACTCAATGTGTATTGGGTTGCATGCTGGCACCACCGTACCTACTGTAGTGTACTGGACCCATTGAACGGGAGCTATGGAGGGTTTTACTGTCTCATTGACTGCATTTTCATGGCATCATATTAAATCATGTCCACACACAATGGCTGGTGGATGATCTTTTCCAGGTCAACCACTCATGAGGGTTCAGTAGCTAGTCCTCCTGCCTCTGCATGCCAGCTTGCGTGCCTGTTTCTCTGGGGCTGGGTCCTCAATATCCAGGGTCACTGAAGGGGGAAGCCCTAACACGTTTAATCTAGCCGAGCTAGCGCCGCGTAATTGCTCACGGTCTCACACAGGGGAGGTGTGATAAGCATGGACACTTAAAGCTGCAATATGTAACTTTTGGGCGACCCAACCAATTTCACATAGAAATGTGTTTTATAGATCTGTCATTCTCGTTGAAAGCAAGACAAAGAAGTGGTAGATATTTTCTATGTGCGCTATTTCTAGGTTTCCCGTTCTTAAGTTTCATTTTTGCGTCTTTTACTTTAGGTTTTGTACACCAGATTTTGTAGTTATGGAAAATATATTTCACAGCGGGTTTAGATGGTACTGTCACGCCCTGACCATAGAGAGCCTTTTTACTCTCTATTTTGGTTGGGTCGGGTGTGACTAGGGTGGGTGATCTAGTGCATTTATTTCTATGTTGGCCTGGAATGGTTCCCAATCAGAGGCAGCTGTTTATCGTTGTCTCTGATTGGGGATCATATTTAGGCAGCCATTTCCCCACTGGTTTTTGTGGGATCTTGTTTGTGTGTAGTTGCCTGTGAGCACTCCATGGCTTCACGTTTCGTTTATTGTTTTTGTGAGTTTCCTTTATTAACCTCTCTTGGGTACGTGAGATGTTAGCGTCCCACCTCTTCAACAGCCAGTGAAACTGCTGGGTGCCAAATTCAAATACAGAAATACTCATTATAAAAATTCAGAAAACAAAACATATTTTACATAGGTTTAAAGATTAACTTCTTGTGAATCCAACCACGGTGTCAGATTCAAAAAATGCTTTACGGCGAAAGCATACCTTAATATTATTTGAGAACATAGCCCAGCAGACAAATCATTACAAACAGTAACCAGCCAAGTAGAAAAGTTACACAAGTTAGAAATGGAGATAAAATGAATCCCTTACCTTTGATGATCTTCATATGGTTGCACTCAGCAGACATTCATTTACTCAATAAATGTTCCTTTTGTTCGATAAAGTCTCTTTATATCCAAAAACCTCCATTTTGTTTGCGCGTTTTCTTCAGTAATCCACAGGCTCAAACGCAATCAAAACAGGAAGACAAAAAAATCCAAATTCTATCCGTAAAGTTCATAGAAACATGTCAAACTATGTTTATATTCAATCCTCAGGTTGTTTCTAGGCTAAATAATCTATAATATTTCAACCGGACAATAACGTCGTCAATATAAAAGATAAACAAGAACACACTCTCTCGGTCTCGCGAATGAAAAAGCTCTGTGACACTTTAGGGTCCACTCATTCAGACTGCTCTTACTTCCTAATTTTTCAGAATACAAGCCTGAAACAGTTTCTAAAGACTGTTGACATCTAGTGGAAGGCATAGAAACTGCAATTTGAGTCCTAAGTCAATGGATACTGTAATGGCATTGAATAGAAAACTACAAACCCCCCCCCCCCAAACTACTTCCTGAATGGATTTTTCTCCAAATCAGTTCTGTTATACTCACAGACACTATTTTAACAGTTTTGGAAACTTTAGAGTGTTTTCTATCCAAATCTACCAGTTATATGCATATCATATCTTCTGGGCCCGAGAAGCAGGCAGTTTAATTTGGGCATGCATTTCATCCAAAATTCCGAATGCTGCCCCCTACCCTAGAGAAGTTAAACATGTGGAACCCAAATCACGCTGCACGTTGGTCTGAGTATATTTCCAGTTCGTACGACTATCGTGACAGAAGATCCCACCACAACAGGACCCAGCAGCGTGACCGGGAAGAGAAGGTATCCTGGGCTTGGGAGGAGATAAAGGAGGAGAAGACATCCAGGACTTGGGAGGAAATTATGGCTGGAGACGAAAGCCTTCCGTGGAAGCAGACGCAGGGAGAGAAGAGAGGACAGCGACGACGCCGGGGTTCGCGGCCTCAGAGTAAGCCCAAAAGACAGCCCAAATCTTTGGGGGGGAACACACGGGGTGGTCAGTGGAGCCGAGGAACGAGCCAGAGACCGTCAGGGAGTCGAAGGAGAAACTCGACGAAAGATTCCGGAGAGAGGTGGTGGCGATGAGAGTGCTGCAGCGTGGAAGTGCTGAGGAGCGTGACACCAGTCCGGTGTCATCTGCACCGGTTTCACGCATCTGGCCTCCAGTGCGTCTCCCCAGTCCGGTACGTCCTGTGTTTCCTCCACGTACTCGCCCTGAAGTGTGTGTCACCGTTCCGGTACAATTTGTGCCGGCCCTACGCACCAGGTCTCCAGTGCGCCTCCACAGCCCAGTACGTCCTACGCCAGCTCCCCGCACTCGCCGTTCGAAGTGTGTCATCGTTCCGGTACAATTTGTGCCGGTTCTACGCACCAGGTATCCAGTGCGCCTCCATAGCCCAGTACGTCCTGTGCTAGCTCCCCGCACTCACCGTGCAGAGTCTGTCATCGTTCCGGCACCATCTGTGCCAGCTCTACGCACCAGGTCTCCAGTACGCCTCCACAGCCCAGTACGTCCTGTGCCTCCTCCTCGCACTCTCCCTGAAGTGCGAGGCCCCAGTCTGGTACGTCCTGTGCCTGCTCCTCCTACTCTCCCTGAAGTGCGCCTTCCCAGTCAGGTACGTCCTGTGCCTGCTCCCCGCACTCGCCCTGAAGTGAGTGTCACCAGTCCAGTGCCACCTGTGCCGGCCCCACGCATCAGGTCTCCAGTGCGCCTCCCCAGCCCAGAGCGTCAGGTGACGGTCCCCTGTCCAGAGCTTCAGGCGACGGTTCCCAGTCCAGAGCTTCCGGCAACGGGTCCCCAGTTTATTTTTTTTATTTCACCTTTATTTAACCAGGTAGGCTAGTTGAGAACAAGTTCTCATTTACAACTGCGACCTGGCCAAGATAAAGCATAGCAGTGTGAACAGACAACAACACAGAGTTACACGTGGAGTAAACAATAAACAAGTCAATAACACAGTAGGAAAAAAATAGTCTATATACATTGTGTGCAAAAGGCATGAGGAGGTAGGCAATGAATAGGCCATAGGAGCAAATCATTACATTTTAGCAGATTAACACTGGATGATAAATCATCAGATGATCAATGTGCAAGTAGAGATACTGGTGTTCAAAAGAGCAGAAAAGTAAATCAATTAAAACAGTAAGGGGATGAGGTAGGTAAATTGGGTGGGCTGTTTACAGATGGACTATGTACAGCTGCAGCGATCGGTTAGCTGCTCAGATAGCAGATGTTTAAAGTTGGTGAGGGAAATAAAAGTCTCCAACTTCAGCGATTTTTGCAATTTGTTCCAGTCACAGGCAGCAGAGAACTGGAAGGAAAGGCGGCCAAATGAGGTGTTGGCTTTTGGGATGATCAGTGAGATATACCTGCTGGAGCGCGTGCTACGGGTGGGTGTCGTTATCGTGACCAGTGAGCTGAGATAAGGCGGAGCTTTACCTAGCATGGACTTATAGATGACCTGGAGCCAGTGGCGACTAGAGCATACAGGTCGCAGTAGTGGGTGGTATAAGGTGTTTTAGTAAAAAAACGGATGGCACTATGATAAACTGCATCTAGTTTGCTGATTAGAGTATTGGAAGCTATTTTGTAGATGACATCGCCGAAGTCGAGGATCGGTAGGATAGTCAGTTTTACTAGGGTAAGTTTGAGTGAGTGAAGGAGGCTATTTTTGCGAAATAGAAAGCGGATTCTTGATTTGATTTTGGATTGGAGATGTTTAATATGAGTCTGGAAGGAGAGTTTACAGTCTAGCCAGACACCTAGGTATTTATAGATATCCACATATTCTAGGTCGGAACCGTCCAGGGTGGTGATGCTAGTCGGGCGGGCGGGTGCAGGCAGCGAACGGTTGAAAAGCATGCATTTGGTTTTACTAGCGTTTAAGAGCAGTTGGAGGCCACGGAAGGAGTGTTGAATGGCATTGAAGCTCGTTTGGAGGTTAGATAGCAAAGTGTCCAAGGAAGGGCCAGAAGTATACAGAATGGTGTCGTCTGCGTAGAGGTGGATCAGGGAAGAGCAACATCATTGATATATACAGAGAAAAGAGTCGGCCCGAGAATTGAACCCTGTGGTACCCCCATAGAGACTGCCAGAGGACCGGAGCTTCCGGCGACAAGTCCCAGTCCAGAGCTTCCGGCGACGAGTCCCAGTCCAGAGCTTCCGGCGATGGTTCACAGCCCGGAACCTCCAACGACGGTCCACAGTCCGGAACCTCCTGAGACGGTCCACGGTCCGGAACCTCCTGAGACGGTCCACGGTCCGGAACCTCCTGAGACGGTCCACGGTCCGGAACCTCCTGCGACGGTACACGGTCCGGAACCTCCTGCGATGGTCCACGGTCCAGAACCTCCAGCTCCAGGGCAGGAGCCTTCCTCTGCACTGATGCCCAGTCCAAGGACGGCGTCCAGTCCCGCTCCATGGCAGGAGCCTTCCTCTGCGCCGATGCCCAATCCGAGCACGGCGTCCAGTCCAGCTCCATGGCAGGAGCCCTTCTCTGCGCCGATGCCCAGTCCGCACCTTTGGGGGGGGTACTGTCACGCCCTGCCCATAGAGAGCCTTTTTATTCTCTATTTTCGTTAGGTCGGGGTGTGACTAGGGTGGGTGATCTAGTGCATTTATTTCTATGTTGTCCTGGTATGGTTCCCAATCAGAGGCAGCTGTTTATCGTTGTCTCTGATTGGGGATCATATTTAGGCAACCATTTCCCCACTGGTTTTTGTGGGATCTTGTTTGTGTGTAGTTGCCTGTGAGCACTCCATGACTTCACGTTTCGTTTGCTGTTTATTGTTTTTGTGAGTTTCCTTTATTAAACATGTGGAACCCAAATCACGCTGCACGTTGGTCTGAGTATATTTCCAGTTCGTACGACGATCGTGACAGGTACAATGATTCTACTCTACACTATACTTGCTTGTTTAGTCACATAAACTGAAATTAGGAAATGGCGGAGCGATTTCTGCACAGTGCATCTTTAATAGCCTGACAGGTGAAGTGGTTATCGCCCAATAACGAGGGGGGAGCCTCAGCCGGCCCAACGACAGCTTGGTCTAATTGGATATTGTTTTCCAGGTAGAGCTGGATTGCCTGCTAAGGTGTTGTCATTGGACTGTAGTCTCTAATTTGCTGTGCAAGTCACTGAGGTAGACGTTTCACTGAGAATATGCCATGAAAAGGCTTTTGACATGTTTTTAGCTCTCTTGTGGAAGAAGTTGGATTTTCAGTTTAATGAAACCTTTCAATCCACATGCCTACTTGGCATCCTAACTATGAGCTCATATCCGTATATTTGCTGTACCCTCATAAAGCTAACTGAAATGTGCAATGCAACAATCCATCTATTCACGTCTCCTGTGCTTATTTGTGTTATATTGGTAAGGCAACCAAGCAAATATGTGTTTATTCAAGTCTGATTTTTCAGATTAGAGAAGTTAAAAGGTTTCACTTTGTTTTCAGTCTTGATGATCTTTGCTGCTGTTTCTGACATTCCAGGTTTAGCACCTTGGTAGGGGTCAATTCCATTTCAGCTCGTTCAGTTTAGAAAAGTAACTAATGCTGAACTGATTCAATTAACATTGGGATTAGGGATGTTAACGGTTAACTGTTAATCGGTGTGAAAATACATTTGACCGGTCATGTTTATCGGTTTATAGGTTAATTTAGTGTCATTAAATTGGCCACTAAATTGTATTTTAGTTAGTCGTCATGTATCTTATTCATCACACGCACACAACATACAGCATACATACAGAGCCTAGTTTGAGGAGAGGAATAGCCTATCACCTGCCAGACAGCACGAGAGTACCTTTTGAAAAAGCTGGTACTGGAGTGAAACGTGCTTTTATAAACTCAGTCATTGTACATTGCGCAACAAATAACTATTCTAAATGCAATCTTGTGTTAGAAACTGTTTTGATGGCCAGGATAAAAAGAGCTACTTGTAAATTCAAGCACCTCTCCCATTCGCCATTCGATATTATAGTCAACGGAAGGCAAGCTATCAGTGCGTCACCCACCACTTTGCAACGGGAGCTTGAGGAAAGGAAAGGAAAGGAGGATACCTAGTCAGTTGTACAACTGAATGCATTCAACTGAAATGTGTCTTCCGCATTTAACCCAAACCCTCTGAACGAGAGGTGCGGGGGCTGCCATAATCGACATCCACGTCATCGGTGCGCGGGGAACAGTGGGTTAACTGCCTTGCTCAGGGGCAGAAGGACAGATTTTTACCTTGTCAACTCGGGGAGCCGATCTAGCAATCTGCAGTATAATTGTTTGAAATCTGAACGATTTACTTTACTTCAAATAATGAGGCATGTCTTACTTTGCTTCAAAGTAGCCTAGCGGAAATCAAACCTATAGAAACTTGGAGGCAATTATTTTATAAAGACTTCCTCATGCCATGAACCAGAATTTCTCTACTGTTCTATTGGTTTTCATATCAACTTTCTTTCATTGTCCAGAAGCCAAAGGCACAATCCTAGCCATATTAGCAACCCATCCTAGTTGTTGCTATGAGATTGATTGGTGTAGTGCTGCAGAGATGGTTGTCCTTCTGGAAGGTTTTTGCTTTGACATGCACTGTCAACTGTGGGACCTTATATATGTGCCTTTCCAAATCATGTCCAATGAATTGAATTTACCACAGGTGGACTCCAATCAAGTTGTAGAAACTTCTCAAGGATGATCAATGATCGATGCACCTGAGATCAATTTCGAGTGTCATTACAAAGGGCCTGAACACTTATGTAATAAACTATGAAATAACACATATGAATCATGTAGTAACCAAAAAAGTGTTAAAGAAATCAAAATGTATTTTATATTTGAGATTCTTCAAAGTAGCCACCCTTTGCCTTGACAGCTTTGCACACTCTTGGCATTCTCAACCAGCTTCATGAGGTAGTCACCTGTAATGCATTTTAATTAACAGGTGTGCCTTGTTAAAAGTTCATTTGTGGAATTTCTTTCCTTCTTAATGCGTTTGAGCCAATCAGTTGTGTTGTGTCAAGGTAGGTGTGCTATACAGAAGATAGCCCTATTTGGTAAAAGACAAAGACCATATTATGGCAAGAACAGCTCAAATAAGCAAAGAGAAATGACAGTTCATCATTACTTTAAGGCATGAAGGTCAGTCAAGCACTTGTCAGCACTTTCACACAGACATCACAGAGGGAATACAAGCCTCTGAGTGGTCTGCACTCTGTCTGCACCTGCTACCAGCACTTTGCCTAATCTGCAGGCCTTCGATTACTCAGCGCTCTGAAAATGTAAGTGCATGTGGATGAAATATCATATAGGAAGAAAGCCTTGGGGTTAGAAGAGGAACATTTCTTCTTCTGTATTTGGAAAGTGCATAGCTCCAGGGTACTTTATCCATGAGCGCTGTTGTGACATACATAATGATTTGTATTTTGAATGTGAGGGCCATTGGATTGGCATAGCAAAATGGTTGGTTGAGTTTAGGTGAAAAAATAGTGGTTGAAATATACTAAATCGAATTTAGATAGAGTCGAGGGCTATCCTTCCTGTCAGAGGTTGTTTTTATTTCATATTCACTGGCAGGGGGACCGCTGCTTGTAAACTGGAGGATTTCCTGACTTGGAGTGGTGTTTTAAACAACAGATGGGAAAAACACACAGAACAAAACATGCCAACTTGAGTTAGTACTGCCTCAGATTCCTTTACACTTCCCAGAAAACCTTTATGGTGGGCTAGGCCTCTTTCCTCCTTTTAAGCAGTAAAAAATTTTAATAAAATATTTTTTATTTTTATTTTAACACTGTGAGGACAGAGGAAAGCTTGTTGGGGACTTGTTTTCTTGATCGTTAATTAAGTAATGTATGGTTAATTTTGGTACCCGTCCCGCATACTGGTCACCAGTATTATGAGGAAGGACTGTCTTCACACAAACAGTATGAATTCAAGCTTTGATCTGCAATAATTTAGTTTGGTTTGACCTTTTAAGACCTCATGGCAAGCTGCGTGTTTCCACCAGAAGAGTACTAATCAAGTAAACTAAACTAAGTTTGACAGAACAGGAAGTCACACAGGGACTGACAAATCCCAGCGGCACCCATACCTCCTCCACCCAGAGCCAGACCTCTCTTCATTGAAGTGATCTATTTGCACTCTGGCATTCACCTTGTAGCACTACCGTGTATTTCCTCTGGCAGGGCAGCTGTTTTTTTTGTTTAGGAAGTGTCAGTGGCATTCTTCCACTGTGTACTCTGGGTCTGCTGCCACTTCACGCCTGTCAACCAGCTGGCTGATAACAGTGACTAGTGGGACTTTGGCTCTGGGACTCTGCACAAAGCTTCCTGGAGGATTTCAAAGCCTGAATTCAGACTCAGAAATAAAACAGACTGTCATAAAGTGCTGGTGTTTACAAAAATCCCCCAGACCTTGTTTATCTGTGGCAACTTGAATGCCCCAGTGTGTCCCTGGAGGTGACTGATACTTCAGAATCCTACCTCAGAGGGAGAGGAGAGGGTGATACATCAGTTGTCTTGTAGGAACCTCGAAAGGGGTCGACAGGTCAGTGTGGCTATTGTCCAACACTCATTCATTCATTTCCGGTGCAACAAGCTGATTGGGCCAAATTAAGGCTCAGCCAATAAAACCCTCTGGTGGGAATTTGAGTGGAAAATGTGGCACTTTTATTGAAGTCATCAATTTCCCCTGCAGGACGCCTGCCCTGGGCTTTATAGAGACCCGAAGTTGGCTCTCCAGCCGAGCGTGAAATGAGCAGCCTGCTAGGCCCGGATTAAATACCTGCTCTTTGCTTAGGGCCAAGTGAAGGTTGCTGCGGCCGACACCGTACATGGGCTGGTCTCCCCCACATCAGTCACTGGCTGTATAAGTCACAGGGGTGATGCAGGGAGCTAAGGACACTGTGTGCTGCAATGGTTTACAGTGCAGACGTGGAGGCCAAGGCCGATGGCAGCTGACCTTGCCCTTCAACTCATGGACAGTACAGTATTTCACATCATAATGTCCGTCGAATGGGATAATGGAGCTAGTATAGGTAGTTTACCTCCACAATGTGTCATTCAGTTTAAATTGACAGACTTTGTCATGGTATGAAAGAACAGACTGCCACCAGCCAAATACAGGTCAGCATTCAAATCAAATGTTATTTGTCACATGCTTTGTCAACAACAGGTGTAGACTAACAGTGAAATGATTTCACTGGCCCTTCCCAACAATGCAAAGAGAAAGAAAATAGAGAAATTATAGAAAAGTAATAACATGTAATAATAAATACACAATGAGTAATGATAACTTGGCTATATACATGGGGTATATAGATATTGTCATGACTGTCCTGTGAGGATCACAGGTCAGATCAGCATGGCAATGGTTGACAATAACCAGACATTCTCTCACCCACAGAAGAGGTGAGGAGGGGACTGGGCCAGTTTGACAGTTCACACCCTGTTATAAATTGCAGGAGAAGGGAGCTCTTTCTCCCCCTTCAGTAAAATCCACCAGAAGAATATCTTTGTTAACAGACTTTTCCCGCCGAAACTATAACACGTTCAAATGTGGATACTGGAACAATAATTCTAACATAAAAATGTGGGGAATGGTCAGTAGGGAGCTAAAGAAAACTAATGTCACATTGGTTTTTATTTTGTGATGTCATTAAAAAGGTTATGAAGGAAATACTGTAACTTGAAAAGTATTTACACTACAGGTATGAAGTCTCCACCCATAACGTTGTATATGAAATATGAAAAATTATGAAATTATTTTAGTTAAGATAGGAATGTGATTTTAGGAGGTATAAGAGAATCTATCTCCTATAAACTGTGCATAGTAAGTAGCCACGCCTCGAGTGCGGTCGGCGAGTGTGTCAGACTGACGGAGCCGTCCCCTTTGGCCAGAGTGCATAAAAGGATTGCCCACAGAGATTAACATCAGACCAGGAAAGACTAGGAGTTGCAGCCCACATCTAAAGTGATTTAACCTCTCTTGGGTATGTGAGACGTTAGCGTCCCACCTCTTCAACAGCCAGTGAAACTGCTGGGCGCCAAATTCAAATACAGAAATAGTCATTATAAAAATTCAGAAAACAAAACATATTTTACATAGGTTTAAAGATTAACTTCTTGTGAATCCAACCACGGTGTCAGATTTTAAAATGCTTTACGGCGAAAGCATACCTTACAATTATTTGAGAACATATCCCAGCAGACAAATCATTACAAACAGTAACCAGCCAAGTAGAACAGTTACACAAGTCAGAAATAGAGATAAAATGAATCCCTTACCTTTGATGATCTTCATATCGTTGCACTCTGCAGACATTCATTTACTCAATAAATGTTCCTTTTGTTCGATAAAGTCACTTTATATCCAAAAACCTCCGTTTTGTTCGCGTGTTTTCTTCAGTAATCCACAGGCTCAAATGCAGTCAAAACAGGCAGACAAAAAATACAAATTGTATCCGTAAGGTTCATAGAAATATGTCAAACGATGTTTATATTCAAACCTCAGGTTGGTTTTAGCCTAAATAATCGATAATATTTCAACCGGACAATAACGTTGTCAATTTATAAGGTAAACAAGAAAGGCACTCTCTCGGTCTCGCGCATGAAAAGGCTCTGTGACACTTTAGGGTCCACTCATTCAGACTGCTCTTACTTCCTCATTTTTCAGAATACAAAGTGAAGTGGTCTGAATCCTGAACCCTGAGTAATCAACACGAGGTGTAGGCGAGAAGCTCACCTCCCAGACAATCACTGGTACGGCTGATTAGCTGTCCTAAGTCAGGTATCGAGAAAAGCTAATCTAAGTGAGACTATCCTACTACGCTCATCACCAATGGGAACCGTCGACACGGCTGGCTATCTCACGGCTGGCTATCTTCCAGAGTGAACAACAGTAGAAGAGATGGGTCCGGACCCTTCCGGACAATCAGAGCTTTACAAGCGTGCCGCTGAAAAGCCAACCCACATCCTTCCTAAGAAGGCCTGGTTCCACCAGAGATAAATGGCAAACAAGGCACTCACACGTAAATACATTCATGATTTCTTATTCCAAACGGGCAGCAGTTCATGTGCAAAGTATATGATTCATGTGAGAATAGTTCTAAAATGTATCCACGATTAGTGTCCCTTTTTCTCTCTCTCTCTCTTCCTTACCCTTTTTCATTCGTTGTGTACAAGCTGCCATATTTTATCACTCCACTAGGGACCTTTGTCTCATGTAAAGGTTGTATGTTTATTCTGTGTTATTATTTAGTTAGCTAGTACTACAGTAATTCCTGTAATTCCTGTAGTCCATGATCAGCTCCTTTGTCTTCCTGATGTTGAGGGAGAGGTTGTTGTCCTTCTCCCTGTAGGCTGTCTCATCGTCATCTGTGATCAGGTCTACCACCATCGTGTCGTCAGCAAACTTAATGATGGTGTTGGAGTCTAGCACGGCCATGCAGTCGTGGGTGAGTAGGGAGTACAGGAGGGGACTAAGCATGCACACCTGAGGGGCCCCCGTGATGAGGGTCAGCATATTTAAATCACAAGTCACCATTTTGGACGTATAAAGGTTGGTCAAATAGATATAACTGTGAACAATAAATCACAGTTATATTTGATATGATCAAATAAATAACTTACAGAGGTATGGATCAGTGTTTCTCCCGTAGCTTAGCTTCCACTTCATCTGACCATTTCCGTATTGAGCTGGGACTGTACTTCCTGTTTGAGTTTTTCCTTGTAACCATTTGCCAAATGGAGGACAAGGGGGAGCTTTGTAGGCGTTTCTGTTTGTGGAGTAAAGGTGATCTAGAGCTTTGTAGTCCTCTAGTTGCAAAGGTGACATGCTGGTAGAAATTGGGTAAGACAGATTTCGGTTTCCCTGCATTCAAATTAATTCTGTTTCGTAGGTACTGTAGTAGCCTAGGAGAGACAAATTGCGACAATGGTGAAGTAAGTTTGTGTGCTTGTGTGTGTGTGTGCTCTGCGTAGGAGATGTTTATGTTTGCTCTTAAGACCTTTACCGAGACAAAATCCTGACATAATCCTAATTAGGGGGCTAAGTGCATGTTGACGACTGAGCACACCACATAGTCTAGACGGTGATAACTGCCCTGACACCTAGACTACCCCTATGGTTAGCAAAGCTGTAATGATCTACTGTGCTGTCAGGCCTCCAACTCCCATTCTGAGCTGCTTTACATCGATGAAATAGGAACTGAAACCAGGGTGTCTACTGAGCAGCAAGCACATTGCTTTCTGCGATCTCATAACAGATAAACAGGATCTCATGCACATGAAACACATATGCTGACCCTATTGAGCCCACGTTTCAGATGATCAGTTAGTCAGATGAAACAAAAAGAAACAGATGAGACCATGATCAAAAGCCAGCCTCTGTAAAGTAGAGCGGGGCGTTGTTTTCGTCAGAAGAGTAGAGACTGGCTGGGTAATGAATGTGTCCCTGACTTGGTCTTAGCGCCTCTTATCCATCTCCCTTTCCCTGTTCTTTGCTAAATTGAATTTTCTTGCTCCTGGTTGGGTTGGGGCACTTCTTATCTTGATATTTTCACCAACCACCTCATCTTTGATTGAAATTTCAAACACACACATATTCACACATACACATACACACACAAAGCTTTGGTCTTATGACAGTCAACAACTCATACTTACAGTACGGTCAGAGTGAGTGACGATAATTATGATTATCATATATCAAGCGTGATAACTATCTCTTGCCCACCGTACTGGGTTTGGATTGCTGGTTTTGCTACCTATATTTTGGTCATGACTCTGTTATCATGTTTGTGGTTTTGTTTGGCCGTGTAATGTACATTTTCAACAATCTCTCTTATGAGTTCATTTTTCAGTTCCAGCTAGTGTACAGTTGTGGCCAAAAGTTTTGAGAATGACACAAATATACATTTTCACAAAGTCTGCTGCCTCAGTTTGTATGATGGCAATTTGCATAAACTCCAGAATGTTATGAAGAGTGATCAGATGAATTGCAAAGTCCCTCTTTGCCATGCAAATGTACTGAATCCCCAAAAAACATTTCCACTGCATTTCAGCCCTGTCACAAAAGGACCAGCTGACATCATGTCAGTGATTCTCTCGTTAACACAGGTGTGCGTGTTGGGGATCACTTTGTCATGCTGATTGAGTTCGAATAACAGACTAGAAGCTTCAAAAGGAGGGTGGTGTCACGCCCTGACCTTAGAGAGCCTTTTTATGTCTCTATTTTGGTTTGGTCAGGGTGTGATTTGGGGTGGGCATTCTATGTTCTGATTTCTATGTTTTTGTATTTCTATGTGTTGGCCGGGTATGGTTCTCAATCAGGGACAGCTGTCTATCGTTGTCTCTGATTGGGAATCATACTTAGGCAGCCTTTTCCTCTTTTGTCATTGTTGGAAGTTGACTTTGTTAGGGGCGTTATAGCCCAAGTTAAGCTTCACGGCCGTTTCTATGTTTATTGTTTTGTTGGCGACATCATTATAATAAAAGTATGTCCGCTCACCACGCTGCACTTTGGTCTTCCTTGAACAACGGTCGTGACAGGTGGTTCTTGGAATCATTGCTCTTCCTCTGTCAATCATGGTTACCTGCAAGGAAACACGTGCCGTCATCATTGCTTTGCACAAAAAGGGCTTCACAGGCAAGGATATTGCTGCCAGTAAGATTGCACCTAAATCAACCATTTATCGGATCATCGAGAACTTCAAGGAGAGCGGTTCAATTGTTGTGAAGAAGGCTTCAGGGCGCCCAAGAAAGTCCAGCAAGCGCCAGGACCATCTCCTAAAGTTGATTCAGCTGCGGGATCGGGGCACCACCAGTACAGAGCTTGCTCAGGAATGGCAGCAGGCAGGTGTGAGTGCATCAGCACGCACAGTGAGGCGAAGTCTTTTGGAGGATGGCCTGGTGTAAAGAAGGACAGCAAAGAAGCCACTTCTCTCCAGGAAAAACATCAGGGACAGACTGATATTCTGCAAAAGGTACAGGGATTGGACTGCTGAGGACTGGGGTAAAGTCATTTTCTCTGATGAATCCCCTTTCCAATTGTTTGGGGCATCCGGAAAAAAGCTTGTCCAGAGAAGACAAGGTGAGCGCTACCATCAGTCCTGTGTCATGCCAACAGTAAAGCATCCTGAGACCATTCATGTGTGGGGTTGCTTCTCAGCCAAGGGAGTGGGCTCACTCACAATTTTGCCTAAGAACACAGCCATGAATAAAGAATGGTACCAACACATCCTCCGAGAGCAACTTCTCCCAACCATCCAGGAACAGTTTGGTGACGAACAATGCCTTTTCCAGCATGATGAAGCACCTTGCCATAAGGCAAAAGTGATAACTAAGTGGCTCGGGGAACAAAACATAGATATTTTGGGTCCATGGCCAGGAAACTCCCCAGACCTTAATCCCATTGAGAACTTGTGGTCAATCCTCAAGAGATGGGTGGACAAACAAAAACCCACAAATTCTGACAAACTCCAAGCATTGATTATGCAAGAATGGGCTGCCATCAGTCAGGATGTGGCCCGGAAGTTAATTGACAGCATACCAGGGCGGATTGCAGAGGTCTTGAAAAAGAAGGGTCAACACTGCAAATATTGACTCCTTGAATCAACTTCATGTGATTGTCAATAAAAGTCTTTGACACTTATGAAATGCTTGTAATTATACTTCAGTATTCCATAGTAACATCTGACAAAAATATCTAAAGACACTGAAGCAGCAAACTTTGTGGAAATTCATTTTTGTGTCATTCTCAAAACTTTTGGCCACGACTGTACATCTATATACAAGCACAGCTGGTAGGATGTAGGATGTATCCAAACACCTAGTTATCAGTAATCTAAAGGATGCATATACATCATGCATGTAGAAATGGTAGCCTAACATTTGAAATATATTCCTTGTCAGCTCTGGTATCCAGTGATGCCTTGTGCAGTTCTCACTACCCTCTGGAGAGCCTTATGGTTCTGGGCGGAGCAGTTGCCGTACCAGGCGGTGATACAGCCCGACAGGATGCTCTCGATTGTGCATCTGTAGAAGTTTGTGAGTGCTTTTGGTGACAAGCCGAATTTCTTCAGCCTCCTGAGGTTGAAGAGGCGCTGCTGCGCCTTCTTCACAACGCTGTCTGTGTGGGTGGACCAATTCAGTTTGTCCGTGATGTGTACACCGAGGAACTTAAAACTTTCCACCTTCTCCACTACTGTCCCGTCGATGTGGATAGGGGGGTGCTCCCTCTGCTGTTTCCTGAAGTCCACAATCATCTCCTTTTTGTTGACGTTGAGTGTGAGGTTATTTTCCTGACACCACACTCCGAGGGCCCTCACCTCCTCCCTGTAGGCCGTCTCGTCGTTGTTGGTAATCAAGCCTACCACTGTAGTGTCGTCCGCAATCTTGATGATTGAGTTGGAGCCGTGCATGGCCACGCAGTCGTGGGTGAACAGGGAGTACAGGAGAGGGCTCAGAACGCACCCTTGTGGGGCCCCAGTGTTGAGGGTGGAGATGTTGTTACCTACCCTCACCATCTGGGGGCGGCCCGTCAGGAAGTCCAGTACCCAGTTGAACAGGGTGGGGTCGAGACCCAGGGTCTCGAGCTTGATGACGAGTTTGGAGGGTACTATGGTGTTAAATACTGAGCTGTAGTCGATGAACAGCATTCTCACATAGGTATTCCTCTTGTCCAGATGGGTTAGGGCAGTGTGCAGTGTGGTTGCGATTGCATCGTCTGTGGACCTATTGGGTCGGTAAGCAAATTGGAGTGGGTCTAGGGTGTCCGGTAGGGTGGAGGTGATATGGTCCTTGACTAGTCTCTCAAAGCACTTCATGATGACGGAAGTGAGTGCTATGGGGCGATAGTCGTTTAGCTCAGTTACCTTAACTTTCTTGGGAACAGGAACAATGGTGGCCCTCTTGAAGCATGTGGGAACAGCAGACTGGGATAAGGATTGATTGAATATGTCCGTAAACACACCAGCCAGCTGGTCTGCGCATGCTCTGAGGACACGGCTGGGGATGCCGTCTGGGCCTGCAGCCTTGCGAGGGTTAACACGTTTAAATGTTTTACTCACGTCGGCTGCAGTGAAGGAGATTCCGCAGGTTTTGGTAGCGGCCGTGTCAGTGGCACTGTATTGTCCTCAAAGCGAGCAAAGTAGTTATTTAGTCTGTCTGGGAGCAAGACATACTGGTCCGCAACGGGGCTGGTTTTCTTTTTGTAATCCGTGATTGACTGTAGACCCTGCCACATACCTCTTGTGTCTGAGCCGTTGAATTGCAACTCTACTTTGTCTCTATACTGACGCTTAGCTTGTTTGATTGCCTTGCGGAGGGAATAGATACACTGTTTGTATTCGGTCATGTTTCCGGTCACCTTGCCCTGTTTAAAAGAAGTGGTTCACGCTTTCAGTTTCGCGCGAATGCTGCCATCAATCCACGGTTTCTGGTTTGGGAATGTTTTAATAGTTGCTGTGGGTACGACATCGCCGATGCACTTTCTAATGAACTCGCTCTCCGAATCAGCGTATTCGTCAATGTTGTTGTTGGACTCAATGCGGAACATATCCCAATCCACGTGATCGAAGCAGTCTTGAAGCGTGGAATCAGATTGGTCGGACCAGCGTTGAACAGACCTGAGCGCGGGAGCTTGTTGTTTTAGTTTCTGTCTGTAGGCTGGAAGCATCTAAATGGAGTCGTGGTCAGCTTTTCCGAAAGGAGGGCGGGGGAGGGCCTTATATGCGTTGCGGAAGTTAGAATAACAATGATCCAGGGTTTTACCAGCCCTGGTTGCGCAATCGATATGCTGATAGAATTTAGGGAGTCTTGTTTTCAGATTAGCCTTGTTAAAAACCCCAGCTACAATGAATGCAGCCTCAGGATATGTGGTTTCCAGTTTACATAGAGTCAAATAAAGTCCGTTCAGGGCCATCGATGTGTCTGCTTGGGGGGGAATATATACGGCTGTGATTATAATCGAAGAGAATTCCCTTGGTAGATAATGCGGTCGACATTTGATTGTGAGGAATTCTAAGTCAGGTGAACAGAAGGACTTGAGTTCCTGTATGTTGTTATGATCACACCACGTCTCGTTAATCATAAGGCATACCCCCCTGCCCCTCTTCTTACCAGAAAAATGCTTGCTTCTGTCGGCGCGATGCGTGAAGAAACCAGCTGGCTGCACCGACTCCGATAGCGTCTCTCGCGTCTTTTCACAATTTCACAGTGTTATTAAATAAGGAATGCCCTTTTATATATATATATTCCAGGATTTTTCTTTATTTTTTGCTATTTTCTACATTGTAGAATAATAGTGAAGACATCAAAACTATGAAATAACACATGGAATCATGTAGTAACCAAAAAAATAATTTATCTACTTTTCTATTGGTTTTCATATCAACTTTCTTTCATTGTCTAGAAGCCAAAGGCATAATCCTAGCCATATCAGCAACCCATCCTAATTGTTGCTATGAGATTGATAGGTGGAGTGCTGCAGAGATGGTTGTCCTTCTGGAAGGTTCTCCCATCTCCACAGAGGAACTGTGCTCTGTCAGAGTCACCTCCCTGACCAAGGCCCTTCTTAACGGATTGCTCAGTTTGGCCTGACGGCCAGCTCTAGGAAGTTTGGGTAGTTCTAAACTTCTTCCATTTAAGAATGATGGAGGCCACTGTGTTCTTGGTCACCTTCAATGCTGCAGACATTTTTTGGTACCCTTCCCCGATCTGTGCCTCGACACAATCATGTATCGGCGCTCTACGGACAATTCCTTCAACCTCATGGCTTGGTATATGCTTTGACATGCACTGTGAACTGTGGGACCTGAGATCAATTTCGAGTGTCATTACAAAGGGTCTGAACACTTATGTAAATAAGGTATTTATGTTTGTTTTTTTAGTACATTTGCAAAAAATTCAAAAATCCTGTTTTCGATTTGTCATTATGGGATTTTGTGTGTAGATTGATAAGGATTTTTTTTTAAATCAATTTTAGAATAAGGCAGTAACGTAACAAAATGTGAAAAAAGTCAAGGGGTCTGAATACTTTCTGAATGCACTGTATATTGTTTGTATATGCAGTGCCAGTCAAAAGTTTGGACACACCTACTCAAGGTTTTTCTTTATTTGTACTATTTTCTACATTGTAGAATAACAGTGAAGACATCAAAACTATGAAATAACACATATGAAACCAAAAAAAGTGTTAAAGAAATCAAAATGTGTTTTATATTTGAGATTCTTCAAAGTAGCCACCCTTTGCCTTGATGACAGCTTTGCACACTCTTGGCATTCTCTCAACCAGCTTCATGAAGAATACTTTTCCAACAGTCTTGAAAGAGTTCCCACATATGCTGAGCACTTGTTGGATGCTTTTCCTTCACTCTGTGTTCCAACTCATCCCAAACCATCCCAAATTGGGTTGAGGTCGGGTGATTGTGGAGCCCAGGTCATCTGATGCAGCACTCCAAGACTCTCCTTCTTGGTCAAATAGCCTTTACACAGCCTGGAGCTGTGTTGGGTCATTGTCCTGTTGAAAACCAAATGATAGTCCCACAAAGCACAAACCAGATGAGATGGGGTATTGCTGCAGGATTCTGTGGTAGCCATGCTGGTTAAGTGTGCCTTGAATTTGAAATAAATCACAGACAGTGTCACCAGCAAAGCACCCCCACACCATCACACCTCCTCCTCCATGCTTCATGGTGGGAACCACACATTCGGAGATCATCCGTTCGCCCACTCTGCATCTCACAAAGACACAGCGGTTAGAACCAAAAATCTCAAATTTGGACTCATCGGACCAAAACACAGATTTTCACCGGTCTAACGTCCATTGCTCGTGTTTCTTGGCCCAAGCAAGTTTCTTCTTATTATTGGTGTCCTTTAGTAGTTATTTATTTGCAGCAATTTGACCATGAAGACCTGATTCACGCAGTCTCCTCTGAACTGTTGATGTTGAGATGTGTCCGTTACTTGAACTGTGTGAAGCATTTATTTTGGCTGCAATTTCTGAGGCTTGTAACTCTAATGAACTTATCCTCTGCAGCAGAGGTAACTCTGGGTCTTCCATTCCTGTGGCGGTCCTCATGAGAGCTAGTTTCATCAAAGCGCTTTATGGTTTTTGCGACTGCACTTGAAGAAACTTTCAAAGTTCTTCAAATTTTCCAGATTGACTGACCTTCATGTCTTGAAGTAATGATGGACTTTTGTTTCTCTTTGCTTATTTGAGCTGTTCTTGCCATAATATGGACGTGGTCTTTTACCAAATAGGGCTATCTTCTGTATACCCCCCCTACCTTGTCACAACACAACTGATTGGCTCAAACACATTAAGAATGAAAGAAATTACACAAATTAACTTTTAACAAGGCATACTTGCTAATTGAAATGCATTCCAGGTGACTACCTCATGGAGCTGGTTGAGAGAATGCCAAGAGTGTGCAAAGCTGTCATCAAGGCAAAGGGTGGCTACTTTGAAGAATCTCAAATATAAAATATATTTTTATTTGTTTTAACACTTTTTTGGTTAATACATGATTCCATGTGATATTTCATAGTTTTGATGTCTTCACTATTATTCTACAATGTAGAAAATAGTACAAATAAAGAACAATTATTTACAGTATATATAAACACCAGGAAACCACATTTTTGATTGCAGTGGGCCTTTTAAATGACTTATTTTGAGAATGAAAATATGAAGCATTATTTAATATACTTCCTGTTACCTAGTCACCTTACACTGTCCTGAAAAAGGCAAAGTCAAATTTGTCACTATATGAATAGTTTGAATGTGAACATTGTGAGGCTTGTATAGTTGTGCACCGCTCTGCTTCCTTGTGAAAAACCAAACTACGTGCTGTGAGCAGTTCTTAATTTGAACAGATGTTGTGTTGACCGTTACAAAAAGGAGAACATTAGATCACTTCAAAGTCATCACCAGGCCAGTGAGGCCACACAAAGTGCCTGTGTCTTCACATCTGAGTTTGGCCTCTGGCAAAACATACTCCAAACAGTGGTGACAGGGACTCTTGAAAACAGATGCCCTCGACAGTCAGCTAGCTCGGTTCAGTTGAGTTCGGTACAGGACATTGTGTGACACCAGAGACTCAGCACAGTGTGGCCTCTCCACCAGCTGGAGGAGCAGGATTCCCCAGAGAGCACAACAACATATGAACTCGAATGTGTTGAACCTAAAGAAGCTTTCGACTCTTATCCACATTCTGTTGATAGCATTGCTGTGTTATGGTACAGTACACTAAGAAAATAACACCCACACATTCTTATGGCTCTTATACAATACATGTAATAGATACCAACAGTTTGACAGGTATGCTTCCCTCATCAGGGTTTCATCTTGTACAGTATATGTTGTGATGTCACAATAACTATTTCCAATGGCAGTTGGACTTGAGATGGCCATGTGTTGGCCTAGTGTACAGCTGCATCCTGTGGGTTTAGAATCAGTGAAGCAAGTAATCCCTCTAAAGATGATTTTATTATCTTACGACTTTCATTTCTTTTGATGAATAATATGTGTGATTAATAGCTAGATGTATGAGTGGCAGCATCTGTATTATGTTGGTTCGATATTATTTTTCCACCCCACCAGTTATTGTCAGCAGCAGCTGCTAGCTTGAGATATCTAATGTCATTACCTACCCACCCGGCACACACTGGTTGAATCAACGTCGTTTCAATGTAATTTGTCAATGTCTTGTGACGTAGAATCAATGTGGAAAATACATTGGATTTGAAAAAAGTTATCAACCAGCACTGTTTTCATCTGATTTCAACCTGCGTTGTAAACGTTGAAATTAGGGTAAAACTTCAACTTAAATATATTGACTTAACCTGACTAACATGTTGTTGCATCAATCTAATTTCAACATAATCATCAGAACTATGTATACGTTGAAATTCCACGTAGAAACGTAAAAAATATTTGACATCCTATATTCAATATACACTGAGTATACAAAACACGAAGAACACCTGCTCTTTCCATGACATATACTGACCAGGTGAATCCAGGTGAAAGCTATGAACCCTTATTGATGTCACTTGTTAAATCCACTTCAATCAATGTAGTTAAAGAAGGATTTTAAAGTTTTGAGACAATTGAGACATGGATTGTGTATGTGTGCCATTCAGAGGGTGAATGGGCAAGACAAAATATTTGAACGGGGTATGTTAGTAGGTGCCAGGCGCACCGGTTTGTGTCAGGAATTGCAATACTGCTGTTTTTTTCCACACTCAACAGTTTCCCGTGTGTATCAAGAATGGTCCAAAGGACATCCAGCCAACTTGACACAACTGTGGGAAGCATTGGAGTCAACATGGGCCAGCCTCCCTGTGGAACGCTTTCGACACTTCGTAGTGTTCATGCCCCGACGAATTGAGGTTGTTCTGAGGGCAAAAGGGGGGAAGGTGTTCCTAATGTTTGGTATACTCCGTGTATAATGGGATGGTTGGAAGTATGTAGAATTTCACATTTGATTAGACATATTTTATTTGAGTTAGAGGAGTAACTTTCAACGATTCAATGTTATTTAAGTAGTCTACGCAAATGAGTTTGGAAGCTGATCAATGTCTAAATGTGTTGACATGATAGCTCAGCTTAATCAAACACACCTTGTTTCCATAGATAAGCAGGGTACATAGAGGAAGGCATCTGGATGGTGGACTAGTTCACACTGAACTGCATTACCAGTAGGAGTCAATGTTCAGGCTGGAATCGTTGAACTGTGTCTTCACATTTTATGTCAATATACAGTACCTTTTTATTTAGGTTGATGGCATGACGTTAAAACAATGATGTTGATTCAAACATAGCATTTTACTATCAACATCGAAACAAGATCAAATAATGTGTCTAATCAAAATAAAAAATGAAACACAATCTCAACCACCCCAATATAGGCTATTTTGAATATACAGTAGGATGAAAAATATTTATATGGTGAATTTTCATTGGAATTTAAACGTATACATCGTTCTGATGATTATGTTGAAATTACAACCTGTTAGTCAGGTTAAGTCAATGTATTTAAGTTGAAGTTTTACCCTAATTTCAATGTTTACAACGCTGGTTGAAATGAAAACAGTACTGGCTGATAATGTTTTTTAAATTCAATGTATTTTCTGCGTTGACCCCACTTCACAATAGGTTGACAAATTACATTGAAACAACATTGATTCAACCAGTGTGTGCCCAGTGGTATAGGCGCCTGAGCAATGGAGCAAACGAAGCGGCTGCACCCCCACTTTCAAAATGAACATGACCCAGTGGGTAATTTGTTATTTTCAATAATTAGTCATGTTTTGAGCTAATCTGTTTTACAATAGATATGTCCATTTTATATATGATATAATAATTAACAGATTGCATTTTGCACCCGTCGTCGCCTTAAGATGAATGGTTTTGACCACTCTAAAGTTTTGCTCCGCTCCAGCGCGCCACTGTTTTGGTTCAGTGCAGTTAGAAAGCGCTAGTTGCATCACTGGTGTTTAAAATGAAAAGGCACCTGCCTAAATATATATTTTGTTGTATCGTTGTTTAATTTTCCGATGCACTCAGGGTGTTGTTACATATCGTTTTAGTGGCGTGCACCAAAAGCAAATTCATTGTATCATTTCACTTCGCCTGTAAGAACTATGATGAGCCTGGCAGCCTGGCATGTCTGATTAGGCTTCGCTGTATCGCTGCCTCTGACTCTGGGTAGCCTGCCCTTCCATCAGCCTACCAGAAAACTGCATGCTCAGTAGTTGTGTCTGTATGCGCCTATGCACAAAAGGGAAAAGTACAGGATATTTGTATCTCTATAAAACAGCTCTTCTTGGTTTGGTAAGTCATATCGACCAAATAAGCCATTTCTACTCTCGTTGCATCAAATGTGTATGATGCTGAGACAAGTTCATTTGAAACATTGTCATGGTGACACTGTAATGTGACAGCACTTCAAACAACAGCACAAAAAATCGATGTCGGGGGAAAAGGAGGGAAAGCCGGACGGTCATTTAATGTGCTTGTTGAGACTACCCTTTGGTTATTCCCCATACTTTTCATGATTATTCTGTTTCTTCACGATTTGTCGTCACCTATGTAGCCTACTGTGTTGTTTAAAAGGCTTTTATTAAACAGAATTACAAGTGAAAAGAATTGGAGAATCATTTATAGTAGCCTAGTCCTGTAACTGCAGGCTACATATTTGTTCAAATATAAAACCCTTTTATTTCCTCATCTTAAAATGGAAATATTTATGAGGTAGGCTACAGTAAAAATGATTTTTGTTCAAATTGTGTGGTTTTAAGAACCAAAACGCAATTACAGTATGCAGTGCTGTTCATTGTTTCTAGTCATCAAATTAGGCCCACACAATAACAAAATATGCAGGCTGTATATGAGTAGCATGGTAAAAAATGTTTTGGTATGAGGTAGGTTGGAGACCCTTGCTCCAACCCAAACCGTTCAAAAATGACCCATATTGCCAGAACTTTATTATTTCTATTGCAGATTCAGGGCAGCAATTTATGTATATATATAGCTGGTAAAAAAACAAACATTTTAGAATGATACATTCATAATACGTTAGTAATATTATTTTTATGTGACCAAATTTAAATGCAACACTCTAGTTTGCATTTTCAAGTTGACAGTTCTCGTTCAATGCCCTTTGACCTTTCCCTGTGCCTTACGCATTCAGTTGAATACAAATAAACCTTAGCTGACCCCTCTGTTTGTTGCCTGTTTAGGAGACCTGCCAAGCCCTCTCGTACTGTAGTATCCTCTCACTAATCTGCCCTAATGAATGAATAATCATGCAGCTCAATTCTAGACCCGTCATCCTCGCTCTCTCTCTCGTTAAGTGAGGGGGAAACAGAAGCGCCTCTCTCTCTCCCGGGCATTGCTGGTGGCTGATTAAAAGGATGCCAGGTTCGTGCTCACCACCCCCACTGTGTTTATTGTTATGAAACTGATTCAATAACTCAGGGTCTTTCCCACCAGACCTCAGGGAGTTGACAGAGAAGGGTCCTCGCCGAGGCCATCGGGAAGCCTATGTGTTTAGACTCATTATTAAACTGGGACCAACTGGGCCGTCCACTGGGACGCCTGTCCAAAACACAGACTTGCGAATGCCTGTGACACTGTCCAACTTGTAATGTCACTTGTCCAACTGGCTATGTTCCAGGAAGGGAACAACCATCCTTACCATTTGTCACGCCCTGACCTTAGTTCCTTGTTTATGTCTCTATTTTGGTTTGGTCAGGGCGTGAGTTGGGGTGGGCATTCTATGTTTTGTAGTTCTATGTGTTTTGGCCTGGTATGATTCCCAATCAGAGGCAGCTGTCAATCGTTGTCTCTGATTGAGAACCATACTTAGGTAGCCTGTTCCCACCTGTGTTTGTGGGTAGTTATTTTCTGTTTAGTGTTGGTTGCACCTTGCAGAACTGTTTCGGATATTCTTTTTGTTATTTTGTATTCAGTGTTCAGTCAGTTAAGCGAATAAAGATGAACACGTACCCCGTTGCATTTTGGTCTGACGATTCCTCTTCTTCTTCCGATGAATGCCGTGACACCATTACTAATATTAAGTGATGTTGGGTCATTGTGACGGTATAGATTGCCTATCTGGAGTGAGGTCGATCTACTGTTGAGGTAAGGAATGGACTAGGAAAAAACTGATCATAGAATCATATATTACCTGGAGTGTATTCACCGTGTCATTTGTGTCAAAGCAATTATTATTTAGATAGTACAGAAGTTTATCACAATCTCAAAGTTTCCCTACGAAAACAAGTCATAAGCTAAATAAATCGATTATGAACTGTCTATTATGGCGCTAGCTTCTCAATTGTCCGTTCACCAAAAGGGTTACTCTTCTGTCTGTCAGAAAAATTATAGTTTGAATGTGCTTCCCATCCCAATCCAAGCAACACTGACAATTTCTCCCGGGCTGAAATAGATCAAATTATGATATTATGGTAACTGGTTTTCAGGCTTAACAGTGTTAGGCAGTTTTAAGTATATGTGCCGTTTGAACATTGGCCAGGGGGCCCTGTTAATTCAGTTGAACAAATGCACCGATTCATGTGCGGTAAAGTGGCGATTGTTGTTGAATCTAAAGATCGCGAGTCACCATTACGAAACGTTTGAAGGTTGGTCAAATAGATATACAGTAACTGTGAACAATAAATCACAGTTATCTGATATGTTTAAAATAAATAACTCACAGGTGTTTGGAGGTCGCTGTTCTTCCGCTGTGTGAATCCTGACTAACCTGAAGCTAATGCTCCACTAATCCTAAATTAACCAAAGAAACAAAGAAAGGCCAATGTGTTTAGTGAGTTCAATACTGTGCAATCTCTGTTTTCATTGGCATTAGGATTAATTAAACAAAGCTAACCAAATAAATGCTAATCTCAATAGATGTATCCTAGTGTTTTTCCTGTGGCTACATATCATTTTCACTAGTTCATGATGGTATAGTATAGAGTCTAATGAGTTAAGATTAAGATTGTTCACAGTGTTTGTTCTGATATAATTAACACTTAGCTCTAAGTATAAGCAAGTGCAAGCAAACGAGCTGCGAAGAGGTAGGCCTATTCCTTCAGCACTTTCGAAATGAACAGCGACAAAAATTCAGATAGATGTTGAGGCCTTAACTTTACTATTCTTTAAGGAGGAGAGAGAGAGAGAGAGAGAGACTCCGCTATTAGCCTACCGTTTTACATATTATATTAGACCTATGTGGTCTAAAGGAAGGACAATACAATCACAAGGATCCACTTTTGTAGACAACATTACAGACGCACTGGCAGCGCATTGCGCAAACAAAACAGCCCTCGCAATATGAACTGGAATTACATGGGTCTATTACTGAACTTTTTGCTGAACAAAAGTATTTGAATGGGAAGAGACTGTCACTGGCAACTATGGTTACGAGGGGATACTGTAATAGAATGTTGTTGGGTCTATAACTTACCACCCTCTTCGTGGAGAAAAGCGCCAGAGATTATTATAACACACAAAGTAAGAAAAACAATGAAATGCATCATTCTAACATTGCCTAAAATTATGAATAAGATAGTAATGAGATAGACCTATATAAGCAATATAACAATGCCGATGTACAAACTATGGCATATATGACGATAAGCGGTTAAGAGGCAAGCCGTAATTTCATTAAGACATGCGCAAACTGAGACGGATGTAGCCTATATGCCACCTATTTGTTCAGCACTTTTGAAATGGACAGCGATATAATTCAGAATATGGGCTGTTCTTAGAGTATTCTGACTGTACACCAAGTCCGAACCGTAGGATAAATAACGGGGGCACATAAGCATACAATGAAAGCTGTTACAATGGGGTCAGGTAAGCAGGCAATGAAATCTGTTACAATATTCAACGATGACATTTCTCTAAAACTGGCTACAGGCTAGATGTGCACCACCAAGTCAGAACAGTAGGCTAAGTTCTAAGGAGGGAAGGGACAACATTCTTAGGGTGAGGCACATGGGCTACTAACTGCTTACTACACAACATACTTAGTATTACTTTCTTAGCCACAGTATACATATCTCCCTGGCATATTACATCACTTATGCAGCAGCATACTAGACATATTTATGGACTCATCATTGTTGTGCTGTGCTGTCTTGAACAGGAAGTTGGCAAGGCGGTCCTTCTCGTGGGCAAACTTCTCAATGACTTAGTCATCAAAGTCTGGCATTCTCTGGATAAAGTCATGCTGGTTTGACAGCATGGCCCAATGCATTTAACCTTTTCTGGCCCATGGAGTAGCGTGTTGTTTTTATCCTTTTAAGGGGGGAAAGGTTTCTCTCTGACTCGGCGGTTGTCATTGGAGTGGTGATGATGATTTTGAGAAGAGAGACCCATCTCAGACAAGGCCTCCCGCAGGTTGTTCTCGTTGAGTGATTTAAATAAAGAAAGTGCTGTCTTACCCGTGTGCAGCTCAGAATGCCAGTAGAGAGTGGACAGCTCCGTTTTCAACTTCTCCTGGTTGCCCAAAGGCCATAGTTTGGTAGCACACTGGAGTTCTGCGGTCAGAAAGCAAAATACATACTGGGAGAAAAATTAGCTGTCCACCAACTTTGCTGCAATTAAGTGGTTATTTTCAGAAAACCTTTCTTACACATGAGCAGCGATTGTGTCGCATGCCTCCTTCATCATGGATGCAGTGTTAAGTTTGCTCCGCCTTGGTTCAGTGGCATCAACATGTCCTTTGGCCAGTGTATTAGTTTGCTCGCAAATATTTTGAATGTTCACCTTGAAGTTGTTGATTGCTCTGGCGATTCCTTCTGCATCAATGGTTCGTTTCTGCATTATGTTATACAAAACATCCACCTCTGGCATGACCACGGAAAATTCTCGAGCAGTTGCAGAAATGTGGGATCCTTGAGTTTCATGGACAGGCCATAAGCCTCGCTGATGATGATCTCATCCCATCCAGGCTGCGTTTGGATGTCCTCCATGCACTGGGCCAGTGCCCCACAGTCCTCCCACACAGCATTGACGGTTTTGAAGTTCCATCGTGTACTCCGTGGCCTGGTGACCTGTCTGTTCGTTGATTCCGCGAGAGCAGAAAGTCTTTCGGGTGAGCCCGTGAAAAAGGTGGAAAAGGAGGATTGGTCTGCCAAAAACACTTTAAGCACGCTCACTCTCCCTGCACAAAGTTGCTGAAGTGTTAGATTCAGTTGGTGTGCCGAAACAGTGCACAAATTGCGCGTTTGGATAAGTCTCCTTCAGTAGCGTTTGGACACCATGTACTTTACCACATACATTTGTACAACCCGCTTGTCCTTGATATTCAGAGTCGCGTTGGTACTGGTTTGATAGTGTTGGAGAGGCCAACACCGGTTTTGTCCTTCACCTCTACAAACTCCAAAAACCTCTCACACACAGTGTGGTCTGGTAACATGTAGCGCAGCACTATTACCATCTGCGATTTACAGGAGACGTCAGTGGTCTCGACTGCCTGTACAGACACAAAATGAGTCTCAGACACCTCCTTAGCTATAGCTTCTCTGTACACTTCATACATACAATCCAAAAGTGTGTTTTGGATCGTGCTTGATGTACCCTTAGAAATTGGTTGGTCGTCATAATGCCTTTGTAGCCTGTAATCTCCTTCCCGAAGGAGCTGGGTGAACGGTGGCCAGGTATAGGTCCAGTTGTAAAAGGAAACCCTGGCACTGTGCGGCCGTCCCATCGTACTCCCTGGGAAGGGAGAGATGCATCCCACTGGAGCTGGATCCGTACGGGACGGGTAGAGGTAACCCCGTTTGCGCTGGTCAAGACTTCCTGTCTCTCCCAGCAGTCCATGGTCTGGACAACGCGATCCATCATGGCACCGAGATGATGCAGCATTGCCGAGTGTTCCTGGATGCTCTCCTCGACTCCTCTGACCGGGGTACCTGCTCCTGCTGACTCCATGGTAGGTGTGAGATTCTGTCATTGGTGTGTGTACTGGGAGCGGAGTCAGGTGCAGGAGAGCAGAGTTGTGAACAGGCGCACACTTCATTTAGGCAGGAGACACCAACAAACGGACAACACTGCGTCAAACTCCAGCCAATTGGCAAACGCGCAAACAGTCACAATAATATGTACAAACAAATAAACATACCTCGTGAAATAAAACACGGAATAAACACATACCAGTATAGCGCGTCAAAATAGACACGTAACACAAAACAATCTCACACAAAGACATGAGGGGGACCAGAGGAATAAATACATGTAGTGTGATTGGGGAATGAAAACCAGGTGTGCAGGGAACAAGACAAAACAAATGGATAAATGAAAAATGGAGCGGCGATGGCTAGAAAGCCGGTGACGTCGACCACCGAACGCCGCCCGAACAAGGAGAGGTGCCGACTTCGGCGGAAGACGTGACAGTTAGAGCACTTGTGTGAGTTAGGACATCATGATAACTTCAACACAAAGGTGACACCAAGATCGTGGTGGGGCTCACAATGACATTGTGAAATTAGACTTAGTTAAGTTGGGATCCATCATTCATCAAGTATCCACATGAATGTTTTCAATTAGTTTCAGTTACACACTGTATTATGGTGTGAGAACACACTCTCACACAAACTATAGCTGAATATACCCAGGGAAAGACATCCTACATATACACACTTGACAATGGACACCTGTGACACAAAAGTAAACAAACGAGCTACAGACTAAAATTAGTTGAACGGAAATTACATTTGTAAGAGTCAGCAAAAAGTGTGAGCTAAGCACATTTATGGGAGCGGGGGGCAAATGCGTTGTGCGGGGGTGCTGGTTGCGACAGCCAATGTGGCAGGCTTCGTGTGGCGGGGCTTCGATAATCCTAGCTGGCAGCTGATCAAACGCCACGCCTTTTTGCACGATGTGTTCCAGGTTAGCACAGGCTCCCCTAGTTCCCCCTGCTGCTCCCACTAGAATCTACAGGCTGCGTGGCCAATAATGTCCAGCCCTCACAAACTACTGGCTAGCATAACGTCCAATATGGCACAGGTTTATCCAGAGCACAATTCCATGTGTCATCCAGCCAATCAGGTCTCTGGGCTTGACTGACCAGGTAGGAGAACACAGGACAAAACACCCTTCTGATGAGTTACGTCATACAGGCTGAGGCTCATAAGCCAAAGCGAGCTGTTGGCAGACGTTGAACCTGATGAATGTCGCCAGGACGCCTGCAACCTTCAAAAGACTATCGCAGGTGTGCTGATAACATCAGTGTGGTCACTGAGCCATGAAGGAAGAGTTGTCAACACAGTCTAAGTAAAATAATAATAACAACACAGTCTAAAATACAATAATAATCACCAGGGTGTGTAACCTACTGGCTTCATTAAAGAACATGAATAGAATAACCTGTGCATGACTAACTTCAAAGTCAACCAAATACTAAGCATGTTAAGTCCAGTTTGTCCCAGGGTTAGGTAGAGGTCACAACTACATTATATTGTAGTTGACATTGCAGTGTTAAGATTCCTCCCTCGCATCCAAATACTCTGAGATAAGCATTTGACAGTAAGCACAAACCACATTCTTCAGTGTCAGTGTTCATATTTGTTTCCTAGAAAGGAACCAGATCAACGTAAGCGTCAAATCTGTGAAAACTTCGAAACAAGTGTGTGTGGGGATTATATATATTTTTTACTCGGTGAACGTTATTTTTGCACACATATAGCCTTGTGCACTTGATCGACGTCTATACTGGCCAGTATAATAGAGCAAAAATAGAATGCCTGTGTCACGTGGGACTAGGTGGGTGAAGGAATCAGACGCAGAGAGAGATCCACTTGGAAAAAATATTCCTTTTACTAATGCACAAAAAATGATAAGCCCAAACATCCAGGGCGCAGAGAACAACTTGATAACCCAAAACACAGGGTACCAAGTAAATAGAAAAAATAATACACCTCTACCTAAAACACACACACATAACATAAAGACAATCCCGCACAAAACAAGGGCGGGTCTACCTACTAAATATAGGGAAGCTCATTTACGAAAACAACAGAAACACAGGTGAAACTAATAAGACAAAACAAACAGACAAACGAAAAAGGGATCGGTGGCGGCTAGTAGGACGGTGACGACGACCGCCGAGCACCGCCCGAACAGGCAGGGGAGCCAACTTCGGCGGAAGTCTTGACAGCCTGTTTGTTTCATTCTATTCTATTCTACTTTATGATGTTTTTTTCCCCAAGTGCAATATTCCTGTGTGTGGTCACAAGTGTTCTGTTCTAAAGGCTGTCATGGTAACAAGTGTTCTATTATAAAGGCTGTCATGGTAACAAGTGTTCTATTATAAAGGCTGTCATGGCTAACTGCAATATTAGTGTCTTGTTTTTTCTCAAGACTTGAGTGTCATTTGCAGTAAAGTCTAGGCAACAAATACAATTGGATTGCTTTCTTGATTTTTTTTTAGCTGTGAGTTAGGTTCACATGAACCACTTTTTATTTTACACACAGAGACTGATCATGTAGATCATATTCTTTGTTGTTGAATTAGTTCAAACCTGCATTTCCCCCTAGCAGGGATTTTTTGTACGTTTCAGTGCAACAACAAAAAAGTGTCACCTTTTTAGGCCCTCAGCAGTTATCATCCCTGAACATTGTGTGATAGGCTGAGAGACTTTCAATTATGTAAAACATTACGCTACCCCCTTCTTAAACTGAACACACCCTGTTTAATAACCTGGACAAACACACAGAAAATACCCTCTGAGAAGTATACAGTAAGCAAACACATTCAGAATGCTTTGACCGTGTGAAAACTCAAAACAGGCCTCCTAATAGTTATTTGGGCTCCAACCACATGACCCATGTGATCTTCTCAAAGGAGACACTTTCTCTTGCAGGTGCACAGGGCAACTCGGTGTTCACCTCCGTTTGTGTGGTATAAGTCTCTGTGTCTTTGACTGAGCTTTCAGTCCTGACAGTGTTCCGTTCCGCTGAGGTATTAATATCCCTTGGAGCCCACAGTCTCACAATGTCCACCACCCTTCTCCTGAAGGGTAACCTAGGCAACATTGGTTGCTTTTTCCTCAGAGCATCCTGTTTCCTTGAGAGGTAGTACGACTGACTAGGCACAAATGAGTCAATGCTCAACTCAGTCTCTTGTCCCGTGCCAGGGACCTCATGCTCTGAAACAACCCCAAAGTAAGGTTTGATCCTGTTGTAGTGTACCACGGCATGATAAGGTCCATTACACTGTACTACTTCATACAGCACCTCTGACAGTTTCTTTGCGATTTTGAAAGGATCTTTGAGTTTCTTTATCAGTTTGGGTGACAACCCCTTTTTCCTCTGGTAGTCTCTAAGTCAAACAAATAAATTTTCCTCGTACCTCTGGGGTGTCACATTCAGATCAAAGTATTGCTTTTGTTTACCTGTGGCTTTTAGGTGATTTCTCTTTACAGCTTCCCTTACAGTGCTAAAATACCCTTGCACCTTACTGAAAAACATACTGTTTCCCTTCATTTTGTTGTGTTCCCATAACCACATCAAGCGGTAAAGTCATTTCAGTACCAAACAGCATCCTGTATGGTGTGAACACCGTGGAAGATTGAACACTACTCCTGTATTCCATCATCACATATGGGAGTATCTCATCCCAATTTCTTTGATTGTCATCAACAAAAAGTGACAGGATATTGAGTTCTGTTCATTCTTTCCACCAAACCATCTGATTGTGGGTTATACGGAGTGGTTCGTGTTTGGTTCATTTGTAAAAGATTGCACATCCCTCTAAAAAGAGTACATTCAAAAATGCTCCCATTGTCGCTATGGATAGAGAGGAACGCCTAGCTTCAACACAAATTCCTCTACCAGTTTCTTGGCCACTGTTACTGCATCCGGATTGGGTATGGCATATGCCTCTGACCACTGAGTAAAGTAATCTGACACAACCATAATGTGTTTGTTACCTCGTTCCGTCTCTGTAAACGGACCCATTAAGTCTACAGCTATCCTCTCAAAAGGGCGGCCTGTGACAGATCTTGTCATACCATCCTGGCCAATAAAATCTTGCTCTAATTTTACTGGCGAGTTTTTCAACTCCTAAATGGTCTCCTGTTCTATCATTGTGGATATAGCTACAGTTGAAGTCGGAAGTTTACATACACCTTTGCCAAATACATTTAAAATTCGTTTTTCACAATTCCTGACATTTAATCCAAGTTAAAAAAAATCCCTGTTTTAGGCTCACCATTTTATTTTAAGAATGTGAAATGTCAGAATAATAGTAGAGAGAATGATTTATTTCAGCTTTTATTTCTTTCATCACATTCCCAGTGGGTCAGAAGTTTACATACACTCAATTAGTATTTGGTAACATTGCCTTTGAATTGTTTAACTTGGGTCAAACATTTTGGGTAGCCTTCCATAAATTTCCCACAATAAATTGGGTGAATTTTGGCCCATTCCTCCTGACAGAGCTGGTGTAACTGAGTCAGGTTTGTAGGCCTCCTTGCTCGCACACGCTTTTTCAATTCTGCCCACAAATGTTCTATGGCATTGAGGTCAGGGCTTTGTGATGGCCACTCCAATACCTTAACTTTGTTGTCCTTAAGCCATTTTGCCACAACATTGGAAGTATGCTTGGGGTCATTGTCCATTTGGAAGACCCATTTGCGACCAAGCTTTAACTTCCTGACTGATGTCTTGAGATGTTGCTTCAATATATCCACCTCATTTTCCCTCTTCATGATGCCATCTATTTTGTGAAGTGCACCAGTCCCTCCTGCAGCAAAGCACCCCGACAACATGATGCTGCCACCCTCGTGCTTCACAGTTGGGATGGAGTTCTTCGGCTTGCAAGCCTCCTCCTTTTTCCTCCAAACATAACGATGGTCATTATGGCCAAACCGTTCTATTTTTGTTTCATCAGACCAGAGGACATTTCTCCAAAAAGTATGATCTTTGTCCCCATGTGCAGTTGCAAACCGTAGTCTGGCTTTTTTATGGCGGTTTTGGAGCAGAGGCTTCTTCCTTGCTGAGCGTCCTTTCAGGTTATGTCGATATAGGACTCGTTTTACTGTGGATATAGATACTTTTGAACCTGTTTCATCCAGAATCTTCACAAGATTATCTAAGATGTGCAGACGTGGTTTGTCGTCCTCTCGTTTACTTTTTGTATTTTTCGTCTTTTTTGTATATATTTCAATTTATTTTTCAATCTCTTTTCCATTTTAAAATTAAATATACCTTCCGGTAACCCGCCTCACTCAATGTGACACGGATCCACAATTTTTTTTAGACCTTATAGCCAAAACGTTCACCAGAAGCTAGCCATCAGACACTAACCAGCTAATTTGCTACTAGCTATTTAGTCAATGTTAGCCACTGCTAGCGACCTTTACCCTCTGCACAGGCACCAGGCGTTTTTTAGCCTGTATAATACCTGCCAGCCTCGGACTGTTTTACTCCACTACAATGCCGGCTTCCTGCCGTAAACCCTGGACCATTACTCCTGATCATCACAGCTAGCTAGCTGCCACCGAGTGACCCAGCCCCGATGCTAGCCCTGAGCCAGGCGCATCTCCCGGCTAGCAAATGAAATTACTACAACTACAATACCTCTTTCGCCATCTGGCACAGTCCCTTCGTCGACACGGCGACCCGCCGTACCACCACGACTGGTCCGCAGACGTAATTCCATCCGCTGTGCCCTCAACCGGCCTTTGCCGGACGTCGGAGTAGACGCTTCTACCTACCCCGGCCTGCTAACTCTAATCGCCGTGTCTCCCGCATGCTAGCGTAGCAACGACTACCCCGCAGCTTCCTTGATCCATCTATTGCTGTTCACTGGACCCTATGATCACTTGGCTACATAGCTGATGCCTGCTGGACTGTTCATTTATCACGGTACTCCACTTTGTTTATGTTTGTTTCTGTCGGCCCTAGACCTGAACTCAGGCCCTGTGTGTAGTTAACTGACCCTCTCTGCCCAGTCATCGCCATTTTACCTGTTGTTGTTGTCTTAGCTGATTAGCTGTTGTTGTCTTACCCGTTGTTGTCTTAGCTATCTCTCCCAATCAACACCTGTGATTGCTTTATGCCTCGCTTTGTCTCTCTCAAATGTCAATATGCCTTGTATACTGTTGTTTAGGATAGTTATCATTGTTTTAGTTTACTGCGGCGCCCCTAGTTCCACTGTACATGTCTCAGATACCTCCTTTGTCCCACCTCCCACACATGCGGTGACCTCACCCAGTATAACCAGTGTGTCCAGAGATGCAACCTCTCTTATCATCACTCAGTGCCTGGGCTTACCTCCACTGTGCCCGCACCCCACCATACCCCACCTTTTGTTTTCTGTACCCAATGCACTAGACGACCAGTTTTGCTAGCCTTTAGCCGTACCCTCATCCAACTCCTCCACTGTTCCTCAGGTGATGTGGAGGTTAACCCAGGCCCTGCGTGTCCCCAGGCACTCTCATTTGTTGACTTCTGTAATCGAAAAAGCCTTGGTTTCATGCATGTTAACATCAGAAGCCTCCTCCCTAAGTTTGTTTTATTCACTGCTTTAGCACACTCCGCCAACCCTGATGTCCTTGCCGTGTCTGAATCCTGGCTTAGGAAGGCCACCAAAAATTCTGAGATTTCCATACCCAACTACAACATTTTCTGTCAAGACAGAACTGCCAAAGGGGGAGGAGTTGCAATCTACTGCAGAGATAGCTTGCAAAGTTCTGTCATACATTCCAGGTCTATACCCAAACAGTTCGAGCTTCTAATTAAAAAAATTAATCTCTCCAGAAATAAGTCTCTCACTGTTGCCTCCTGTTATAGACCCCCCTCAGCTCCCAGCTGTGCCCTGGACACCATATGTGAATTGATTGCCCCCATCTATCTTCAGAGTTCGTTCTGTTAGGTGACCTAAACTGGGATATGCTTAACACCCCAGCAGTCCTACAATCTAAGCTAGATGCCCTCAATCTCACACAAATGATCAAGGAAACCATCAGGTACAACCCTAAATCCGTTAACATGGGCACCCTCATAGATATTATCCTGACCAACTTGCCCTCCAAATACACCTCTGCTGTTTTCAATCAGGATCTCAGCGATCACTGCCTCATTGCCTGCATCCGCTATGGGTCCGTGGTCAAACGACTACCCCTCATCACTGTCAAACACTCCCTAAAAAACTTCTGTGAGCAGGCCTTTCTAATCGACATGGCCCGGGTATCCTGGAAGGATATTGACCTCATCCCGTCGGTCGAGGATGCCTGGTCGTTCTTTAAAAGTAATTTCCTCACCATCTTAAATAAGCATGCCCCTTTCAAAAAAATTTGAACTAAGAACAGATATAGCCCTTGGTTCACTCCAGACCTGACTGCCCTTGACCAACACAAAAACATCCTGTGGCGGACTGCAATAGCATCGAATAGTCCTCGCGATATGCAACTGTTCAGGGAAGTCAGGAACCAATCCACATAGTCAGTCAGCAAAGCAAAGGCTAGCTTTTTCAAACAGAAATTTGCATCCTGTAGCTCTAACTCCCAAAAGTTTTGGGACACTGTAAAGTCCATGGAGAACAAGAGCACCTCCTCCCAGCTGCCCACTGCACTAAGGCTAGGTAACACGGTCACCACCGATAAATCCATGATAATCGAAAATTTCAATAAGCATTTCTCTACGGCTGGCCATGCTTTCCTCCTGGCTACCCCAACCCCGGCCAACAGCTCTGTACCCCCCGCAGCTACTTGCCCGAGCCTCCCCAGCTTATCCTTCACCCAAATCCACATAGCAGATGTTCTGAAAGAGCTGCTAAACCTGGACCCGTACAAATCAGCTGGGCTGGACAATCTAGACCCTCTCTTTCTAAAATTATCCACCGCCATTGTTGCAACCCCTATTACCAATCTGTTCAACCTCTCTTTCGTATCGTCCGAGATCCCTAAAGATTGGAAAGCTGCCGCGGTCATCCCCCTCTTCAAAGGGGGTGACACTCTAGACCCAAACTGTTATAGACCTATATCCATCCTGCCTTGCCTTTCTAAAGTCTTTGAAAGCCAATAAACAGATCACTGACCATTTCGAATCCCACCGTACCTTCTCTGCTGTGCAATCCGGTTTCCGAGCTGGTCATGGGTGCACCTCAGCCACACTCAAGGTACTAAATGATATCATAACCGCCATCGATAAAAGACAGTACTGTGCAGCCGTCTTCATCGACCTGGCCAAGGCTTTCGACTCTGTCAATCACTGTATTCTTATCGGCAGACTCAATAGCCTTGGTTTCTCAAATGACTGCCTCGCCTGGTTCACCAACTAATTCGCAGACAGAATTCAGTGTGTCAAATTGGACCTCTGGCAGTCTCTATGGGGGTACCACAGGGTTCAATTCTTGAGCCGACTCTTTTCTCTGTATACATCAACGTGGGTGATTGTGGGTGATTCCCCGATTCACCTCTACGCAGACGACACAATTCTGTATACATCTGGCCCTTTGTGCACTGTTAACTAACCTCCAAAGGAGCTTCAATGCCATACAACACTCCTTCCGTGGCCTCCAACTGCTCTTAAACGCTAGTAAAACCAAATGCATGCTTTTCAACCGTTCGCTACCCGTGCCCGTCCGACTAGCATCACTACTCTGGATGGTTCTGATCTAGAATACGTGGACAACTACAAATACATAGGTGTCAAATCAAATCTAGAATCGGCTTTCTATTTCGCAACAAAGCCTCCTTCACTCACGCCACCAAACTTACCCTAGTAAAACTGATTATCCTACCGATCCTCGACTTCGGCTTCTACAAAATAGCTTCCAATATTCTACTCAGCAAACTGGATGCAGTCTATCATAGTGCCATTCGTTTTGTTACCAAAGCCCCTTATACCACCCACCACTGCGACCTGTATGCTCTAGTGGCTGGCCCTTGCTTCATATTCGTCGCCAGACCCACTGGCTCCAGGTCATCTATACGTCTATGCTAGGTAAAGCTCCGCCGTATCTCAGCTCACTGGTCACGATAACAACACCCACCCATAGCACGCGCTCCAGCAGGTATATCTCACTGGTCATCCCCAAAGCCAACACCTCCTTTGGCCGCCTTTCCTTCCAGTTCTCTGCTGCCAGTGTCTGGAACGAATTGCAAAAATTGCTGAAGCTGGAGACTTACATTTCCCTCACTAACTTTAAACATCAGCTATCTGAGCAGCTAACCGATCGCTGCAGCTGTACATAGTCCATCTCTAAATAGCCCACCCAATCTACCTACCTCATCCCCATATTGTTTTTATTTACTTTTCTGCTCTTTTGCACACCAGTTTCACTACTTGCACATCATCATCTGCTCATCATCATCTGCTCATCCATCACTCCAGTGTTAATCTGCTAAATTGTAATTACTTTGCTACTATGGCCTATTTATTGCCTTATCTCCTCACGCCATTTGCACACACTGTATATAGACTTTATTTTTTTCTATTGTGTTATTGACTGTACGCTTGTTTATTCCATGTGTAACTCTGTGCTGTTGTTTGTGTCGCATTGCTTTGCTTTATCTTGGCCAGGTCGCAGTTGTAAATGAGAACTTGTTCTCAACTAGCTAACCTGGTTAAATAAAGGTGAAATAAATTTTAAAAAAGGTCCTTTGCTGTTGTTCTGGGATTGATTTGCACTTTTCACACCGAAGTGCGTTCATCTCTAGGAGACAGAACGCTCCTCCTTCCTGGGCGGTATGACGGCTGCGTGATCCCATGGTGTTTATACTTGCGTACTATTGTTTGTACAGATGAACGTGGTACCTTCAGGCATTAGGATATTTCTCCCAAGGATGAACCAAACTTGTGTATGTCTACAATTTTGTTTCTGAGGTCTTGGCTGATTTATTTAGATTTTCCCATGATGTTAAGCAAAGAGGCACTGCGTTTGAAGGTAGGCCTTGAAATACATCCACAGGTACACCTCCAATTGACTCAAATTATGTCAATTAGCCTATCAGAAGCTTCTAAAGCCATGACATAATTTTCAGGCATTTTCCAAGCTGTTTAAAGGCACAGTCAACTTAGTGTATGTACTGGAATTGTGATACAGTGAAATAATCTGTAAACAATTGTTGGAAAAATTACTTGTGTCATGCACAAAGTAGATGTCCTAACCGACTTGCCAAAACTAGTTTGTTAACAAGAAATTTGTGGAGTGGTTGAAAAACAAGTTTTTAATGACTCCAACCTAAGTGTATGTAAACTTCCGAACTTCCTGATGGCAACTGTAAGTATCTCATATACGAGCTCATCTGGTACAACCCCTCTCCAGATGGTGTCATCTGTCTCATAGTTTTGACTCTTAAGGCATAACACCTTATTCTTCACATGTAATGCCCCCCACACTTGTTTGAAAAGCCTAAACTTTGGCTCCGATTGCAACTCCACAGGGAGCTCTGCTCTACCCTCTTTTTTCCATGTCTTTAACTGGGTGACCACTGGGTCACTATCCTGTGCTTCCAAAAGGAAAGCTGCATTTTTGAGTACTGCCTGGCTTGTTTGAGCTCCAGCTACAGGCTCAATAGTGACATCCTGAGGCTTGTTTACGATGGCTCTCAGATTGACAGTGGCCTCCTGTGAGACAGCTGTGTCCACACTCTGGCTGTGTGTGTCGGCGTGACACACCATCAGCATTACTGTGGAGTCTTCCTGGCCTGTGGACAATATCATAGTCAAACTGATCCAGTTTCTCTAACCATCTAGCCAACTGTCCCTAGCCAACCTCAGTGAGCTGTGATCAGTTCTCAGTAGAAATTTCCTCTCCAGAAAAAAGTGTTGGAAACACTACCACAGCAAGAAGCTCCTTCTTCGTACTTGAATAATTCATCTTCTGTTTTGACAGTGCCCGACTGGCATATGCTACTACTCTCTCTCTCTACCCCTGACTGTCTCTGTTTTCATGGGGTCAGTGGACACTCCCTCAGCCCAAGATGATGTGTCCCAGGTAGCTCACCTGCGACCTGAACATGTGGCACTTAGATGGCTTCACCTTTAAGTCCTGCCTGCTCCAATCTGCTGAAAACCTCGTCTAAACGCTTCACATGCTCTTGGAATGTACAACCAAACACTGATGTCATCTAAGTACACCAAACATGTTGTCCACCCTAAATCAGCCAAAACCAGGTCCATGAGACGCTGGAAGCTGCTTGGAGCATTTGTCAACCCAAACCCCATGACCTGGAATTCGAAAAGCCCTCACTGGCATCTCGACTTGCCAGTACCCATACAAACACACACACGTACACACGAGCGTACTTGTGAACTGATGAGAATGATTTACATTATTGGTCCCTCGCCACCATGACAGTGTCATTATCTCTCCTATTGTGGGTACTAACAGGAGCCGTAACGCTTACCACTTTTGATTATGGCTTGCTGACTACGTGTTTTGTGACCCAGTTATTCTGCTGAATATCAGAAGGATCGTCCCCATTGAACTGCATCCTTCCTTTCACAACAAAGACTAGCATGGTATCTTTCATGGTCGTAATTACTGTTCAAAACCACTGAATATTATACTGCTAGTGATTGGTGTAGTTTCCATAAGAATTGTGACTAATTGGACCAATCATGACAGGTGGATTAGAAAGGGCTGTCCCTTGTGTCCGTCTGTATTTCTGTTCAAGAAGGATGACCTTGGAATGTGGTTAAAAAGTAAACACTTTCGTATCAAATATGTATTTATACTCTTGTGTAAAGCATACACTATGAGTAAAAACATAAGAGTGTGAGAAAGACCATTGGTCAGACCGGAATGTTCTAAGAATAAATAATAATGGCTTCAACATGAAAACAAGCAGAGAGGTGAGGAGTATTGGAAGTTCAAGGTTAGAGTACATACCAGAAACAATAGGTACAGAAAGCTGATATAGAGTAACTTGAAAAATTAATGGATCTGACCATTCCATCCAAGTGCATAAACATCAACTGTATGTGAACAACTAACTGGGTTGGAAAACTGAAACAAATTAAAATTGGCAATACACACTATCTCACACACTCTCCTTTCTTCTGTTTTAGATGGGCAGTGCCGAAGAGGCCTGAGTTAACAGATCGCCTGCTGCTGCTGTGTGCGTGGCATGGATCGTCAGTGACAATCTTGGAGGAAGGGTGTGTTGTTTGGCCTTTGAAGAGCTCTCATCCAGCAGAAGAGCTCTCATCCCCCTACACCCCATCAACCTCCCCACCTCCCTCTCCACAGCTAGCGACAGACCTTGGACAATAATCTCTCCAAGATTTATGATGTCCTTGTGCCGGAGTGGAGGCCTGGCTCTTTGTTCATAAGAAGGGTTTTATATCACCACTTTTTTTTTCTCTCATCTTCTTCCTCAATTGAAAAAGGAGTGGGACCAGCCGTGAAATGGGAAACGTCTGTTTGACATGTGAAGCCCATCTGGAGAGAAAGTGTGTTTTCAGGCCTGGATATAAGGAATTACTAAACAAAAAGGAAACGTCACTGTACGGAATGTCGTTTTCCCTCTTTCCTTCTCATTAACAACAACATGTCGGATTGTTCTGGCCCTTTAAACGCTTAGTCACAAAATAAACGATGCACCTACAGAATATGAGGACAATGTGCAACATTTCCTTCTGTAATGTGGACTCGAAGATCGACCAGTACTTCCAGCCTACGCTGTACATCATTGTCATCGTCCTGGGCCTGCCCACCAACTGCATGGCTCTGTGGGCAGCTTACTTGCAGGTGAAGCAGAAAAACGAGCTGGGCATCTACTTGATCAACCTCTCCTTGGCTGACCTCCTCTACATCGGCACCCTGCCCCTATGGATCGACTACTTCCTCCAGCACGACGACTGGATTCATGGCCAGAATTCCTGCAAGCTCTTCGGCTTCATCTTCTACACCAACATCTACGTCAGCATCGCCTTCCTCTGCTGCATTTCCATCGACCGATACCTGGCCGTGGCCTACCCGCTCAAGTTCGCCAAGGTCCGGCGGGTGAAAACTGCCGTGCTGGTCAGTTCCGTGGTGTGGACCATTGAGATAGTGGCCAACTCTGCGCCACTCTTCCACGACGAGCTCTTCCAGGACCGTTTCAACCACACCTTCTGCTTCGAGAAGTACCCCATGCAAGACTGGGTGGCGGGCATGAACCTTTACCGGACCTTTCTGGGTTTCCTGGTGCCCTGGCTGATCATGCTGGGTGCGTACCGGGGCATTCTGCGGGCGGTGCGTGGCAATGTGTCCACGGAGTGTCACGAGAAGGCGAAGATCAAGCGCCTAGCGCTGAGTCTAATCCTGATCGTATTGCTGTGTTTCGGGCCATACCACGTGCTCCTGCTGTGTCGCAGCATCCTCTTCCTCCAGAAGCCCTGCGACTGTGGCGCAGAGGAGGACCTGTTTGCAGCCTACCACGTGGCGCTGGCGCTCACCAGCCTGAACTGTGTGGCTGACCCCATCCTCTACTGTTTTGTTAACGAGGGCGCACGACATGACGTCGGTCACGCACTCACCACCCTGCTTGGCGTCTTCAAGCGGAACTCGCCCGCGCCAGCTGACGCACTGGCAGCTGGATCTTTCACCTTGGAGACACCACTGTCCACCAAAAAGCAGCTGGGCCTGTACAGCGAGGTCAAGGCCAGCACCTACAAGACAGAGCTGGTGGCCCTCAAAGAGGAGTGTCTTCAGATGACCATACTCAGTGTTAAGAAATGAACAGCCATCCTGATCCGCCATGAGAACACCCAAGACTATGGGGAAGTGGGTCAGTTTATGTTGCATAGAAAATGGGAGATGTTTTATTATGTGTAATGTTTTAGCTGTTTTTTAGTTTTGGGGATGACACCTCATATTATGTACCTCATATGGTAAACTGTGATTGAAATGTGTTTGATATAGACGAAAATAATCAAATCAAGATGGACCATGGGTACATTGTGACAACCGTAAGAAAGACTATAGTAAGTTCAGTGGCATAGATGTGATGCAATGTGAAACAAAGGATGTTTGCCATCAAACAGTTTCTTTCTCCTCGTGATCTATAGCAGGTATGTGTTCTGGTTGGGACAAGGTTATCTAACAATGGATTCGACATGTTTACATTTCTCTTTCAATGAGCTCCAGATGCCTTGTAACAGCTCCAAAAATCCCAAATGTGTTCTGTCAGCCGGAGAGTGAAGCACAATACTACTTGTTTTTGTTCGACAATTTCACTGGGAAATAAATTATATCATTGTTTCAATTGTGTTGTGTCTACTGTAACAGTACTTTGAACAAATATGTCAGGAAACCGAAGACAGGGGGTCAACTTTATGGTTGATGTGTTGCCGTAAAAGCATTAGTGTGTTGACCATGGGCCTGATAACAGTGTTGTGTCCTTCTTCAATGTTGATGGTCATACTCTTGAAACTACTGTATATTTTCTTGCAGTTGGTGCCTATTTGAATAGATAGAATAACAAACACTTATGATTATTGTCCCCATCAACATTTCTTGGGTCTTGTCTGTCATATCCGAAAATCAGACATAAAACTCCAAATGACTTTCACACCGCTTATCACACCATTCACTGATGTGATAATGAGGATGATGGGTAATTCCACTGGGGGGGGAAAGTGTTTTCCCTCCGCCCTGTGGCTGACGGACCACGATGTTGATGGTGTGTCGATGGGACTGTCACATTGTTCCATGCAGAGGGTGGTAGTTCTTGAGATGTCAGGGAGACAACTCCTCCCAATGCAAACAGTGCAGTGTGAACCAGGTCCACACTACATCGGCATTGCAAGTCCTGCATGATGTGCCTATTTAAAGTAAGCAGGGCAAGGCAGCTATCACCCTCATCACCACCACTTACCTGCTAATGAGCCAGTGAGATTCCTAATCAGATGTGATCACAGCTCTGCCTGTAAAATGTTTCCCAGATCAGATTGGGACCATCTGCAGCCTCTCGCTCTTCCTCCATGGTTTAAGGCTGTTGCTCAATGACATGGAAATGATCAAGGTCAATAGTTCAAATACAATGGGCTTCTTATCTCCGAGAGGCAGGTTATGTTTTCATTGATATTAAGGGGTTTAAAGCGAGCCTCGTGACCTACTTTGTTATGACAATATGGAAATACGAATGAGTATTGAAATTAGATGAAGCTATTTCTTCAAATGGATTCTGAATCACCTAATTGTGGCAGCTTCAGGAGGAGGCATAAACAAGTGACATACACTAGGTTTGCCTGGAGTCTGTACAAAATGTTATTTCTGAAGGATATCTTGTCACAGGAATACTCGGGGAAAGAACGACCAGTGAAATATCACAGCCCTAGCCCACTGATGTTTGTTGTTGTTGGCGTAGGCCTCTTAATCAGATATAATAATGGCCATGCTGTAACCAAAACAGTCATTTCTCTATTATTACGCTTGTGTAATCTTAGCATGACAGCCCACCCTTTGCTTTAGTGAGCACCGCTTAGAATCCGCGGAACAAATCGCACTGCATCTTACCACAAACAGGTCTCTCCAATGCGTGCTGCCAACATACAGATAAAACACAAACTGCAGAAACAAGGTTTTCCCTTGCTAACTCATTGGCATCATAAACCCATGTTCATTCTGAACTGAAATTTCATCTGACGTTTCCCACAAACCAAATCACTGGCTTGACACTGACACAAAATAAGAGAAACTATCTAGAGGCATTTCGTTTGATTGATATCCTCAGTGATAAGACAAGGTGTTAGTGTGCCCCAGTTGTCCTATATCAATCAGGAATAACAAACACTGTGACTAATGACCTTTGTCGTGTATTACTACTGTACGTTTGGATTGTCATGCAAATGATCATTGGCATACTATATTACTCTCTGATGAACCCAAGCTTGAAATTACTGTAAGCTTTTACCCAACTGAACCCATTAATTTGTATGGTACAGTAAGACGGTTTATTCTATCACAATGATACACAATGAATACATTGAAAGCGTGACGTGTGATATTGTGAATTTTCAGGCAGAGCTACAGATAACCTCTTATGTAATTACTATCTCATTGTGCTGGCGTTTTCATTCATACAATCATCATCTTCTCTACCACAGTATTTTGTGGTATCCTCTGTAAAACAAAAGTGTGGCTTGAGTCTCACATCAATATACTCCAGGGTTTTGGTTCCTGACACGTGCTGTTGAGAGGATTCTGGCAAAAGATAACAGTGCTGTATTTATGTAAACTGTTGTTTTCAACAGATGTCCATTCTTTTCATCAAAGGTTTCATATTCTTATCCATTCTATGAAATCTGATATCCAACTAGAATACCTACTCTTTACATAACTGAAATGTGGAATAATTTTAAGTATAAAATATTCACAGTACCAGTCAAAAGTTTGGATACACCTACTCATTCCAGGGTTTTTCTTTATTTGTACTATTTTCTACATTGTAGAATAATAAAAGACATCAAAACTATGTAATAACACATATGGAATCATGTAGTAACCAAAAAAGTGTTAAATAAATCAAAATATATTTTATTTTTGAGATTCTCCACCCAATGCCTTGATGATAGCTTTGCACACTCTTGGCATTATCTCAACCAGCTTCATGCGGTAGTCACCTGGAATGTATTTCAATTAACAGATGGGCCTTGTTAAAAGTTAATTTGTGGAATTTATTTCCTTCAAAATGTTTGAGCCTATTAGTTGTGTTGTGACAAGGTAGGGGTGGTATACAGAAGATATCTATATTTGCAAAAAAAACAACTCCATATTATGGCAAGAACAGCTCAAATAAGCAAAGAGAAACGACAGTCCATCATTACTTCAAGACATGAAGGTCAGTCAATGCAGAACATTTCAAGAACTTGAAAGTTTCTTAAAGTGCAGTCACAAAAACCATCAAGCGCTATGATGAAACTGGCTCTCATGAGGACCGCCACAGGAAAGGAATACCCAAAGTTACCTCTGCTGCAGAGGATAAGTTCATTAGAGTTACCAGCCTCAGAAATTGCAGCCCAGATAAATGCTTCACAGAGTTCAAGTAACAAACACATCTCAACATCAACTGTTTAGAGGAGACTGCGTGAATCATGCCTTCATGGTCGAATTGCTGCAATGAAACCACTATTAAAGGACACCAATAAGAAAAGGAGACTTGCTTGGGCCAAGAAACACAAGCAATGGACATTAGACCGGTGGAAATCTATCCTTTGATCTGATGAGTCCAAATTTGAGATTTTTTTTGTTTGTGAGACTGTGAATGTATGTTTGGTTCCCACTGTGAAGCATGGAGGAGGATGTGTGATGGTGTAGGGGTGCTTTGCTGGTGACACTGTCTGTGATTTATTTAGAAGTCAAAGCACACTTAACCAGCATGGCTACCACAGCATTCTGCAACGATACACCATCCCATCTGGTTTGCGCTTAGTGGGACTATCATTTGTTTTTCAACAGGACAATGACCCAAAACACACCTCCAGGCTGTGTAAGGGCTATTTGACCAAGAAGGAGAGTGATGGTGTGCTGCATCAGATGACCTGGCCTCCACAATCACCCGACCTCAACCAAATTGAGATGGTTTTGGATGAGTTGGACCGCAGAGTGAAGGGAAAGCAGCCAACAAGTGCTCAGCATATGTGGGAACTCCTTCAAGACTGTTGGAAAACCATTCCTCATGAAGCTGGTTGAGAGAATGCCAAGAGTGTGCAAACCTGTCATCAAGGCAAAGGGTGGCTACTTTTAAGAATCTAAAATAGAAAATATATTTGGATTTGTTTAACACTTTTTGGTTACTACATGATTCCATATGTGTTATTTCATAGTTTTGATGTCTTCACTATTATTCTTCAATGTAGAAAATAGTAAAAAATAAAGAAAAACCTTTGAATGAGTAGGTGTGTCCAAACTTTTGACTGGTACTGTGCATATGGCAGAATATGTATTTTTCTATTTAATATGACATATGTTAGAATGGAACCTTTAGCCAGTAATATAAATTGCTTAATTATTTCTGCCTGCTTTATTGTGATCTAGTTTGGTGGTTCCTATTAAATTAGCTAAATACGCTGTATGGGCAAAATGTAATATCATTTTGTACAAATGTAGAAGAGCATTAGCAGAGACCTTGGAAGCAATATAACATCAAGACAGACTGTACACTCTTAGAAAAAAGGTTATACCTAAAACCTAAAAGGGTTTTACGCAGTGACGAACCATGGCTATTGGACGTAGGTCTTCAGTGTGGGAAAAAAATCTTCCAACACGTTGTACCAAACAAAACAAAAATCTACCCAAAGCCAGTAGGTCCCAATCATAAGAATACAAGAACAGCCATTGGCTAGGGCCTCAGAAGCTACAGTGCCTTCAAATAGTATTGACCTTATCCACATTTTGTTATGTTACAGCCTGAATTAAAACATTTATTACATTGAGATTTTGTGTCACTGGCCTACACACAATACCCCATAATGTCAAAGTGGAATTATGTTTTTAGACATTTTTGCTAATTAATAAAAAATGAAAAGCTGAAATGTCTTGAGTCAATACGTTTTCAACCCCTTTCTTATGGCAAGTCTAAATAATTTCCAGGGGAAAAGATTTGATTAAACAAGTCACATAAGTTGCATGGACTCACTCTGTGTGCAATAGTAGTGTTTAACATGATTTTTGAATGACTATCTCATCTCTGTACACCACACATACAATTATCTGTAAGATCCCTCAGTTGAGCAGTGAATTTCAAACACAGATTCAACCACAAAGACCAGGGAGGTTTTCCAATGCCTCGCAAAGAAGGGCACCTCCACAATACCACATCTGCGGAGTTGAGTGAAAACTATAGTTTTTGGAGTGAAGCTCCGACTCCTTCAAGTCACTTCTGCCCTAATATATTTGAATGACAGATACCTTTAATCTTGCTTCTGAGGGCCTAGCCAATGGCTGACTTAGCTAGCTAGATTTATCTCCCCAGAGACCATCAAAGAAAAATCCTGATTGGATCTTTTTTTTTCTCTTCAGTGTTAACCCTTTACCACCGCCATGCTCTACCAACTGAGCTACAAAGTGTAGGCTGCTCCATCTTTGTGATGGAATGATGGTGGACCACAGAGAAGAAGCAGGAAATCAGCCCTAAGGCGCATCCCACTTCCTGCTGGTATCATCGTCATGGTGATGGCTCGTGGTTCGTCACACTGTTGGGTCACCGGGGAGACGGGATTCCAGCTGGCCCCACAGTGTTGAGTCCAGTGGGACCAGGGGAGACAGAGACAGATTCAGGATGCGGTCATGTTTCCAGCATTCCCACCCCATCTGTAAACACAGTCTCCAATAACTCCGTGACTGCACCAGTGAGGGGCCTGAGAGAGAAAGAGAGAGAGAGAGATTGAGAGCGCGAGAGATAGAGAGAGGTGAATAGTGTATGATGACAAAGCGTACTAGCAACAGACCTAAATCCCCAAACAAAGAAATGGTCAGACTGTAGCTGTGTTCGAATACTCATACTAACTGCACTAACCATACTATTTGTGACGTAAATTGAGTATATAGTATGCTTATTGGTCATAGTATGGATATAGTTAAAATGCCAAAAGTTCCCGGATGTCGTACTAAATTCGCCAAAATATGAAGTATACACGCAGAGGACTTTCACGATCGTTGTTGTAAGAATCGTACCAAAATGCAGCGTGGTTTGGGTTCATCATCTTTATTACGTGAACCGGCAAAAAAACAATAAAGAACAAAACGAACGTGAAGCTATGCAGTGCTCAAGGCAACTATGCACAAACAAGATCCCACAACAAGCAGGTGGGAAAAGGCTGCCTAAATATGATCCCCAATCAGAGACAACGATAGACAGCTGCCTCTGATTGGGAACCATACCAAGCCAACCTAGAAATAAAGAAACTAGAATGCCCACCCTACTCACACCCTGACCTAACCAAAATAGAGAATAAAGGATCTCTAAGGTCAGGGCGTGACAGTACCCCCCCCCAAAGGTGCGGACTCCGGCCGCAAAACCTGACTCTATAGGGGAGGGTCCGGGTGGGCATCTAGCCTCGGAGGCGGCTCCGGTGCGGGACGTAGAGCCTGCTCCGCTCGCGGATCCGCCCGCTTCGGTGGCGACTCTGGTGCGGGGATCGTCGTAAATCCTCGCCGGAGGAACCGGACCGTGGATCATCGCCGGGGACTCCGGACCGTGGATCGTCGCCAGAGGAACCGGGCCGTGGATCGTCGCCGGTAGCTCCGGCCCGTAGATCATTGCCGGAGGAACCGGACTGTGGATCATCGCCGGGGCCTCCGGACCGTGGATCGTCGCCGGAGGAACCGGGCCGTGGATCGTCACCGGAGGAACCGGACCGTGGATCGTCGCCGGAGGCTCCGGACCGTGGATCGTCGCCGGAAGCTCCGGACTGGGAACCCTCACAGGAGGCTCTGGACTAGGAACCCTCACTGGAGGCTCCGTGCCATGTATCATCACTGGAGGCTCCGGGCCATGGATCATCACTGGAGGCTCCGGGCCATGGATCATCACTGGAGATTCCGGGCCATGGATAATCACTGGAGGCTCCGGGCCATGGATCATCACTGGAGGCTCCGGACTGGGAACCGTCGCTGGAGGCTCCGTACTGGGAACCGTCGCTGGAGGCTCCGGACTGGGAACCGTCACTGGAGGCTCCTGACTGGGAACCGTCGCTGGAGGCTCCTGACTGGGAACCGTCGCTGGAGGCTCCGGACTGCAGACCGTTGCTGGAGGCTCTGGACTGCAGACCGTCACTGGAGGCTCTGGACTGTAGACCGTCGCTGGAGGCCTGGTGCATGGAGCTGGCACAGGGCGTACCGGGCTGTGGAGGCGCACTGGAGGTCTGGAGCGTAGAGCTGGCACAATGTGTCCTGGACAGATAACAACCTTCGCACGGCAAGTGTGGGGGGCTGGCACATGACTCACTGGGCTGTGGAGGTGCACTGGAGACACGGTGCGTAGAACCGGAACATGACATACTGGGCCGTGGAGGCGCACTGGAGGTCTGGAGTATAGAGCTGGCACAACGTGTCCTGGACAGATGACAACCTTCGCACGGCAAGTGCGGGGAGCTGGCACAGGACGCACTGGGCTGTAGAGGCGCACTGGAGACACGGTGCGTAGAACCGGCACACATTGTACCGGAACGATGACACGCTCCTCAAACCGAGTGCGGAGAGCTGGCACAGGACGTATTGGGCTGTGGAGGCGCACTGGAGACCTGGTGCGTGGAGCCGGCACAGATGGTACCGGACAGATGACACGCTCGTCAGGACGAATACGGGGAGCTGACACAGGTGGCATCGGACGGCTAACACGCTCCTCAGGGTGAATGTCTTGCCTCCCCAGCCAAACCAACAGCTCTTCCCGTTCACTCTCTTCACATTTCGCCAACCACTCCTCGAGGGTCTCTATCTCACCCCTCCGTTCACTCTCTCTCAATCTATCCAACGCTTCCTCCATGGTCTCTAACTCACCCCTCAGCGTCGCCGACCTCCCCGTGTGCCCCCCCCCCCAAAAAATGTGAGGCTGCTTCTTGGGCTTACGTCGTGTCCAGAATGTCGCTTTCCCTCCTTCGCTGCTTCTCTTGCTTCCATGGCAGGCTTTTGTCTCCTGCCATTATTTCGTCCCAAGTCCAGGATGTCCTCCACTCCTGGCTTTCCTCCCAGGCCCACGATCCCTGCTCCTCCTGGGCACGCTGCTTGATCCGTTGGTGGTGGGATCTTCTGTCACAATCGTTGTTGTAAGAATCGGATCAAAATGCAGCGTGGTTTGGGTTCATCATCTTTATTACGTGAACCGGCAAAAAACAATAAAGAACAAAACGAACGTGAAGCTATGCAGCTCAAGGCAACTATGCACAAACAAGATCCCACAACAAACAGGTGGGAAAAGGCTGCCTAAATATGATCCCCAATCAGAGACAACGATAGACAGCTGCCTCTGATTGGGAACCATACCAAGCCAAACTAGAAATAAAGAAACTAGAATGCCCACCCTAGTCACACCCCGACCTAACCAAAATAGAGAATAAAGGATCTCTAAGGACAGGGCGTGACAGAGGACACTATTTCTGTACTTTAGGGCCCATAATGCAATTCTTCAGGAAATGGGCGTGGCTTCACATTGTTTTCAGATTTGAAGAAAATGGCGGAAAATATACAGCGAAGTACGAGAGCCGATACAAATTGCTTTAACTAATTATGACAACTGTTAAGAAAATGTTGAGCAAAGTAATAAAGTAATGACTTTTCAAACAAGTTACCTTCCAGGTTACGTTGGCTGACAATTTGTTAGCTACGCTGTCCTTACGAACCACATAGCATATCATTACTGCAGTATCTACCAATATGTTGTTAGCTAGCTACTTATACATCAAACTTTCCAGTATATTAACTATAGGCTATCTATCTAACTACCCAACAATTATTGAATTGATTATTCCCGTCATTCTTAGCTTAGTTAAATGGTATAGTCGTTGTGCGTTCTCAATGCACTCTCGTCTGAGTGTACCAGAGCGCAGAATAATTAATTTATGAGAGCTCCACACCCTTTGAATATGGCCGGTGTCAGTACACGTCGGCAAGAAAAGCGTCATTAAATTGTTGCCAGCAGCACAGTTAAAGTCACCAACGCTCTGGATAACATGAAAACTGCCTAACCAGCTCTGCTAGGGCGAGTAAAATGGTCAGAGTGGTCTCATTTGTGTCTGGAAGTAGCTAGCAAGCTAGCCAATGTTAGCTTGGGTGCTTGGCTGCCATTGTCAGGTCAGAACGCTCAAATCAATCCTACTCCTTGGCTCGAACTTCCAGTGTGCACTCCAAGAGCGAAACGCTCTGAATTTACAAGCTCACTCTGGCACTCCAGATTGAATTTAAGAACACACCCGAAGTCATAAAATGTTTAACTAGTAATTTGTTATGTTAACTAGCTAGCAAGAGGTTGCATAGCAACAGCATCAACTTCCGGTTGACAGGCGCAGAGCTAGTACGCGCAACGGAAAGGATACTATTCGTTTACAAAAAACTAAAATCAACTAATAGTATATAGTATGTAGTATATATTCATTAAGTATGTAGTATACAGTATGTCAGTATGGGTATTCGAACACAGCTTGTGTGTTACTGGTGAGACATAAGGTTTGCTTTGAATGTTGTGCTGGCTCGTATGGCTAATTGTATGTCAAAAGTGAATGTGAAAATGTAAACCCCTCTAAGTCCACTTGACAATCTCTTCAGCACACAGTACGGGCTTGGAGATGGGAATGACCTCTTTGTGATGCTGTAATTACTTCCTGCCTGGCATCATGCACTGCATGGCCTTAATAAAGAGTGACTGCCTTTAAAAGCAACAAATCCCTTTAAAAAAGGCCTATGTGGCATTGATATGAGTCCGAAACCGTTATTCTAGTCTCAAAATTGACTACAAAGTGTAAATCGGATAATTTTGGTCATAAAGTCAGTCGGGTCTAAATCAGAGTTTGGGTTTTGATTTGACGATGTCCATTTGCCCACTAACATGTGGTGAACAGCTTCGGTGACTGCGTTCTATCCAATAGCATAGACCTTGAGACAGACCTGCCCAGCAACTCCGACTTTGTTGACAGACAACATTTAGCAAATTTTTTTACTTGAGAAATACTGCACCAAAAACACCTTAGATGTAAAATTGCGCAACTAAAACATCCTCTGCAAAAACGTCAAACTGTATTACAGATTTCTTGAGTTATCTTACATTCATTCTGGGGATTTTGAGGAAGTGAAATAGGCTACAGTGTCTCGTAGGGAACAAACATCATTAACCAAATGTGGAATCAGTCAGGAAACACCTCCAAGACTCCAAGCTAAATAAAGGTAAAATAAATAAAACAAAATTTAAAAAAAGACTGAAATCTCATTTTTCGAATGATCAACAGAATAACACGTGCCAATTGGCTCTTTAAGTACTGTACATTACAAATTGACAATGTATTGAGAAACATGCATAAAGCTGTCTTCTCACATTTTGAAATACAATGGTGATTTTACAATGCAATTGCATGGTGATGATTAAATCATCTTTCTTTCATCTTGAGTAAATTGGTGTGATTGATGTGTCTTGCAGTAATGGGGGACTTCAGGAAGGAGAGAACATTCTTGGAGAGAACTGAGAACATGTAGTACCATTGGTCATGACTGTGATTGGCTGGCGGCTGCAGAGATGGGGTATCAGTGAACATAATCGACTAAAAACAAACAACCAAAATCCTCTGCACATATTTGAGTGTTCAGCACAAACTTAATCAAATGTCATTGTCTACAAACAGAATATTTTTCAAGAGCTTCAATCTATTAACAGATCTGTGGGTAATTGCTTCTTTTTGTTTGCCTTAATTACGTGTTTGATTGTCTAGTACTTGTTTTTGTAAACTATGGGTTGGGAGCCAAAGTGGGCCCAGGGCATGTGAGAGGTGGGACGTGAGTTATGAGAATACATCCATAAACACAATTCTTCTTCTTAATTTGGGTAGTTGGAGTGCGATTTGGGTCACGGAAACATTGGTCAATTTCTCATTTGGGTCTTGAGCAGATTATTTTTTTTAACCCCTGTTCTAGTAAAATCATAATTGATACCCAAGGATAGTATAAAAAAACTCACCACTGTAAAATCCGCAGGAATTCTGCCCCAAAAACAACGTGTCAGAATGGGTTTCACTTGGGAACTTCAGCCCTGTTGATCTGGGATTATTGTATGGCAATGAAGATGAAGATGCCTATGAGGATGTGGCCCAGTGATGGGCCTGCGAATGCAAGGCGTCCAGACACCAAGACAGAGACTAGGGTTGCATAATTCTGCATTGAACAAGGGATCATTTTCCCACACAATCTAAACAAACATAACGTTGGAAAAATAACATGTACATGAACGTAAGATCTGTCTATTTGTCTTCCATCAACATATCATATGTACTAACATCCACTGTGGGGGGCATTGTCTCTGTGCTACACAGGCATAAAACAGACCATTCCTATCGCGTCACTCTTATATACAATATAAAATAAAATATACTCTTATATACAAATATATACAAATGTATGACAAGGATGAATCGATGCCTGTGGCGACGAATACCTCTGAAGCTGTATTATTAACATCTAGAAAATACTTGCTTATAATGTTGTCCCTAAACTAGATGATGAAAAGAAAACAACACTTCGGCAATATACAACAAATACACACTGTTCACTGTGTTTTATAAGTGTTGATGTACCACAATTGGCCTTTACAGCAAGTACACAGCTGTTGCTGTAGAACAATTTAAAATTGATAAAGGAAAAGACACAAGAGCGCCACCTGGTGTACAACGATGTGCACCTTTCTGCAATATCCAGCTTATGCCGGATAGTCAGCATCATCATCATCTTTACCGACGCAGCTGTTGCCACACAATAAATCCAGGGAGAAGTCGTTTCTAAATATCCCTCAAATTTGTCAAAACTATTCAATGAAATCACACACTAAATAATGGTCTAATTCTTCTGTGGTAATGCAACTGTGGCACAACCAATGTTTTGGTCAGTGTTTCTCAGGGGACCTTAATTAGTGGGGGACATGCAGAAAGTATAAAAGCATGGAAATGGAATCCTTGGGATGTCCCAACTCTGATCATCACCCCGTTGAAGTTGAAATTTAAAACGGTTAAAGGTCCAATGCAGCTGTTTTTATATCAATATCATATAATTTCTGGGTAACAATTAAGTACCTTACTATGATAGTTTTTTATTAAAATTGTCAAAAATAAACAAAAATAGCTTCTTTAATAGCAAAGAAGAAATTTCTCAATAAATAATTTTCTAGGACTGTCTGGGAGTGGTCTAAGTCGGGAGGGGAAAACTGAAAACTAGCTATTATTGGCATAGAGGTATCGAACTCTCTTTCTTATTGGTCTATTAGCTAATTTACTGACTGGTGATGTCACCAGGCAGGCCAAAACAGGCAGACATTTCAGGTGGCCTTTTCAAACAGCTCTTACACTAAAAGGGCATTATCAAAGATTTGGCATGGGTTCTCAGATCCTCAAAAGGTTCACAGATGCACCATCGAGAGCATCCTGATTGGTTGCATCAATGCCTGGTATGGCAGCTGCTCGGCCTCTGACCGCAAGGCACTACAGAAGGTAGTGCGAATGACTCAGTACATCACTGGGGCCAAGCTTCCTGCCATCCAGGACCTCTATACCAGGCGGTGTCAGAGGAAGGCCCTAAAAATTGTCAAAGACTCCAGCCACCCTAGGCATAGACTGTTCTCTCTGCTACCACATGACAAGCGGTATCGTAGCGCCAAGTCTAGGTCTAAGAGGCTTCTAATCAGCTTCTACCCTCAAGCCATAAAACTCCTGAACACCTAATCAAATGGCTACTCAGACTATTTGCATTGCCCCCACTCTTTTATACCGTTGCTACTCTCTGTTGTTATTCTCTATACATAGTCACTTTAATAACTCTACCTTCGTGTACATATTACCTCAACTAACCGGTGCCCCCACACATTGACTCTGTACCGGTACCCCCCGTATATAGTCTCGCTATTATTATTTTACTGCTGCTCTTTAATTACTTGTTACTTTTATTTCTTTTTTTTATCCTTTTTTTAAAAACTGCATTGTTGGTTAGGGGCTCATAAGTAAGCATTTCACTGTAACATCTACACCTGTTGTATTCAGCGCATGTGACTAATAAGATTTGATTTGATTTGATTGTCATTTTCACAATTTCACAGTATTATTCCAACCTCATAGTGGTATATATAAAACACAGGGAAAATCACATTTTTGACAGCACTATGACTTTAAAGCTGAAATATTCAACTTTTTGGGCAACCCGACCAAATTCACATAGAAATGTGAGTTATAGATTTGTCATTCTCATAGAAAGCAAGTCTAACAAGCAGTAGATCTGTTCTATGTGCGCTATTTTTATGCTTCCGTTTTTAAGTTTAGTTATTGCATCTTTTACTTTAGGTTTTTCTACACCAGCTTCAAACAGCTGAAAATACAATATTTTTGGTTATGGAAAATATATTTCACAGAAGTTTAGATGTTACAATGATTATCTACGCAAACCTGCTTGTTTGGACACATAAACTGAAATAAGGCTAACAATTTCAGTTTGAGCATCGAAGAAATGGAGGGACGATTTAACCCTTACCTTAAAGGTGCAATATAGGGTTAGGGTTAAATCGCCCCTCCATTTCCTCGATGGTAAGGGTTATGGTTAGGTCAGTGGCGATTTTAGCACATAAATCTTGATGGGGCAAACTCAAAAATATTTTTTTAGATGCATGCCAGTAAAGCCACCACACAATACAACACTAAACAATACACGAAATGCACTATAACGGTGACAAACGGTGCACACAAACTGGTAGGGCCTACATAAAGATGTCCCAACAGCAGAGCTTTCTTTTCAGCACCATGGAGTGAATCCTTACTGCTGCTACACCTGGCTATCAGCAGAGCCTTGTCTGGCAGTGAAACAATTCATTCAGCCTCATATACTGCCTTTAAAAAAAACATAGCTGATATGGCTGACTTGCTTAAACAAATGTGGTTTCTACTGACAATTAAAATGTACAAACTATGGCATGAGGGAACGATGAGCGGATAAGAGGCAATCAGTAATTTCGATTACGACAAAGAGCGAGCCAAGACGGACGTAGTCAATATAACTATTTGTTTGGCACTTTTGAAATGTACAGCGACAGAATTCAGAACATGGGACATTCTTACAGTATTCTCCTTTACACCAAGTCAGAATCCCAGGATAAATAAAGGGGGCATATAAGCAGACAATGAAAGCTCTTACAATATTCAATGATGTAATTTCTCTAAAACAGGATTAGGGTGAGGGTTTCTTTTTTTGCTTAACAGGTGGGGCTCAGAGCCCCTGCTTAAGGTTATGGTTAGGGTAGGGACATCCCAAAGATTCCAGATAGAACTAACCATAAAAGCACCCTTTAGATCTATTCATGTGAGTCGTGTGTACTTTTGTATCTGAAGGTCCAGTGTAGAGATTGTGTGGCGTCAATGCTGTGTACTCTGTTTGTGTGAAGACAACCATTTTGGGGACTATGCTGCCTGGAGGTATGATCATTTGGACAAAAGAATCACTGATAATTTGGACAAATAATGATTTTGCAGGCTCTAGCATTTTTGAATTTCGGAAGGGGAGGGGACATTTGTCTCATAGACTTTTCAGATACTGGCTGAGAGTTTCTGTTGAGAGAGGGAGACTTCGCTATTCTTGTTAGTACATTTTCGAACATATCTCCCCTAGAACTTAATCAAGCATCTTAATCAAGTTCTGGGTGTCCAGCAGTAGTAGTCTGTGAGCACTGTAGCATTTTAGAAAGTGATAGAGCCATCCATTGAAAGGAACTGAGATATGTGTGTACTTGTGTCAATGTGTTTTTCTGTAGCCGTAACCTGGTCCAAACAAGCAAACCTAAACCTCTAACCTTTAATAAACAAAGCTGTTTTTTATATTTTTTTATATCTGAATGTTTCCCTTTAAATGGGCCCAGAACCTTTGAATAGATCTTACAAAACACTAGAAGTAATTTTAGTAGCCTAAAAGGTTTAACATTAGTCAAGGGACCTATAATCTGTACTTTGAATAAATCTTACAAAACGGTAGCAGTAGTTTTAATAGCCTAAAAGGTTTAACATCCGGGGCTGCAGCTGGATGCCGCTACATATTGTATCTAGAGTAGTTTAGCTGTTTCCTCAGTTTAACCACTAGGTGGCAACATTGCATAATAATCCTAATTCCACTTGTATCATAGCCTGCTTTTACTTTCACCAATCACCATGTGGATAGGCCTATAATGCATAATGACGAGGGTTTGTGGATTCAAAGGCAGTTATTTTTGGATCAAGGATCCAGGAAAAATATGAAATATTATATCTACAAAACATCATAACAGTAAATAACAATACGATTTAATAATAAAACGTGCATACAACTTTGACCTAATTTTCATGTAGTTGAATAATAATACTATTATTAATAATAATGATGATGATAATAAATAATAATAATACATAATGGAGACTTTAATAACTTAAAAAACATAAGGATGAACACACCAGATGGTGCTATTTGACCAGCTCCTTTCAGGCAGAAGGTCAGGATGGAACAATAGTCCCGACACCATGTAGGAGGGGGCAGATGGGGACCCCCTCCAAACAATGGGATGGGGGTTATGCATGGAGAATCATCCGCTGCTGGTCTACATCACGCAGGCTTTAGCCTTTTACTTCTAGCACAGAAGGAGAGCCGCATGGGTTTATGTGAAAGCTCATAAACCCATATTGCTGGAATGGAGGGGTTTACCCCAAGCCATCTGTCCAAAATGACCAAATTAATACAATGCTTTGATGGGAAAATACAGAGATTGGTGGCTTACCTACACATAATAGGTACCATATCACTCTGAATGCACTGCAGTTACCAGTTATTTTAATGGTGGCATTGGGTCTAGTTGCCAGGCCATCTGGCATTTTGGGCAAATGCAGGGTTGGCTTGTCCGCCACCCCGCCACATCTGGAAGAGACCATCATAAAAGTGGGTCTCCCTGGCCTGGACCCCTATAAGAGCTGCCCTATTGTCACAGAGAAAGGCAAGATACTCCAAATGACAGACAATACATTTTTAGCCTAGTGGACCTGTCTTACTTGGGTTTTTTACCCAAAATTATAAATATCTGGCTGATAATGGCCGTCTCAAGGAATAAAATAGGCAGGTGTAGCTTTAAGCACCAGCTGTCAGAGCAGCTCACAGATCACTGCACCTGTACATAGCTCATCTGTAAAATGCCCATCCAATCTACCTCATCCCCATACTGTATTTATTTATTTATCTTGCTCCTTTGCACCCCAGTATCTCTACTTGCACATTCATCTTCTGCACATTCTACCATTCCAGTGTTTAATTGCTATATTGTAATTACTTTGCCACCATGGCCTATTTATTGCCTTACCTCTCTTATCCTACCTCATTTGCACATGCTGTATATAGATTTTTCTACTGTATTATTGATTGTATGTTTGTTTATTCCATGTGTAACTCTGTGTTGTTGTATGTGTCGAACTGCTTTGCTTTATCTTGGCCAGGTCGCAGTTGCAAATGAGAACTTGTTCTCAACTAGCCTACCTGGTTAAATAAAGGTGAAATAAAAATAATTTTAAAAATAAATAAAAGGTGTGGGGGCGTCAAAAATGGGCCGGTTTGTGGGCTTCAAGTGGGGGGAATTGTCCAGTGTGTAGAAATGCCGGAGCCGATTTATGGTCCCGGTCCGCCCCTGAGATGAGGAACCAATAGAAACCTTGTCATATATCATATCATACATGTATATCATATGTTGTGCAGTGCATCGGCCGAATAATCAGCCTTACTATCAACAGGTACAAATAGTATCCTACATTTTCTATTAGGCAATCTAGGAAATGTACACCCAGATAAGCTTCATAATAGTCTACGCTACATCTGTTAGCTGCTATACATCCTGCTTTATAAAACCCAAATAATGTTCTTAGTATTCCTCATTGTAAAAATAGCTTATGGGCTCAGCTACTTCACATTTTCCATATTACTGTAGCAGGCAACCACTAAAAAGATAGCTGGACATTATAGGTCCACACCATGGGCTGAATGCTGCGCAATTGTTTCTTATCCGAACTCCGACGGTCCAATAAAGTGTCATACATCTGCCTTGGATTTGTCACGTCTTTCCACACATCAAGCGGCGTATTCTCGAAGACAAAAACCGAGATGTCTCACCGCTTAGAATTTCACAGCCATGTGAAATCGTGTGAGATCCCTGCTTGTGTGTAGGCCACGGTCGACGCAATGTCACCTTGACGAGAATCTAGAGGAGCACGAGGGGCGCTCAGCATCTGTCTTAGACTGGACAGTGAGAGAGGGTGTGTGCCGGCAAGTGTGTTTGTGTGTGAGAGAGGCAGTAAAGACCGGCTCGGAGAGTTCGCGCGCACGGAGGATCCCGCCATTTGGTTTCTTCCACACGGAGATGGCTGGAGTCCACACAGGTAGACTTCCAAGTTTCCTTTCCTATAGGTATAGCAGTTTCTGAAAAGGGTTTATTTTAGAATCTGTTTGATTTAAGGGGTGTAATTATGTTTAACTATTTAGTCAACGATGTTATGGAAATTATAGGCTGTAGGCCTACACTCTAACAATAAGATAATAATTAGGCCTACCCTAATAGGTAATAATAAGAATAATAATATTATTTTATGACTAAGCCACTTCATCGTGGCTGTTTTTTATTTCAGTGAATGATGCACAGTTGAGCGCCGTTAGAAGTTACGGCTTCAAGTCAGCCTAGTTTTACATCTTTCTGTGCAGCGCGACCCTCGGTTAGTTGTCCGATTTTTACTAGATGGGATACAGTTTTTGTTAGACTTACCTTTTCGTAGCAAGTTAGGAGAATTAACGCAGCAGGTTAGGAGATTTAGCGTAGCAGGTTAGGATACTTAGGTTACGTTTAGGAAAATGGTTAGGGTTAGCTAAAAAGCAAAGAAAGTATCAACTTTTGACGTTAATTTGACAAAAGCTGTATCCTTTCTAGCCATGACCTAGTTGTCCCCGACACCTCCTCTTTCTTTATCATGTGACATTCGTTTTATACTCCGTTGCCAGAGGAAATCAGTTCATCCAATCGCGTTTCGAGAGGGGCGGCTCGTTTTCTCAACATTTGACAGGGATTTATTCTGATCCTCATGACGTCACCCCGATACCCTGCGCTCCTACAGTCAGTAAGCGAAGGGATGCTCTAAACGCAAGATAGCAGCATCTTTCCTGAGAGACTACAAACAAATCGCATCTCACTCTAGCTTTGTATCCATTCTCGGCATTTTCTCCCCTTTGGACCCTCCTGAAAACCCACCTCTTGCCCTCCAACATCGAACTGCAGGGTGTCTTCGTGCACGAAAGGAGGACCGGATAGAAGACCATATTTGTATTTCAACACCTTTCCTTTCCCTTTATTTATTTAACCTCTGTCGTCTGTATATTTTTGTTTTGATCTTTTATTTTGTTGACCATTGCCTAGCTGCAATACAGAGAGGAGGAGGTCGTTCTGCATTGCTTGATAGGAATACGCGCTTTATTGCAGTGGAATGAAATAACACACATATGAAGAAATTAATGGAAGATTAAATTAGCCTACTTTCTACAACACGCTTATAGTATCTGGAGCGGGACATAATTTATCGGTTCATTGGATTTTTGTTGAGGTTACGTTCCATACGCAGCGCAAGCATCGTCTTCTTCGGTTAGAACACATAGCCCATACTCATCGTAGCATCTCGGTGTTCTCTGAAAGGGCGAGGATAACGCGCAAGATATTTCATTCTCAAGAATATAGGCATTTTCGATTTTGAATCGCTTCGTCTATTCAAAGACAATTTTTTTTTCAATTGGTTACGTTGCATAAAGGGATAAACGCAGTTTCACCCAACCTACTTTTAAAATGATGGCCGGCGGGGCAGTACAGCAAAACGGGGTTTTCTTGAATCCTCACCATCACAATCAGCAGCCGCACATGGAGTCGGATCCCCCAGATTCGCGTAAAAGACCGCTAGAGACCCCAACTGAGGCAAGCAGCACTAAACGCACAAACACGGGAGGTAAGTAAATGATGGGGATGCGGGGGATTATCTCGAATGTGTGAATCCAGTTTATCATTATGCCCACACTGAGGTAGCACCGAGAAAGGATGGCAGGTTGATAATCATCTTGATGTAGCATTCCTCGACACCACTGAAACTATTGTTATTTAGTGATGTATAAAGCAACATGTCCAATATATTGCCTCTTGTTATAGTCTTTTTTCCATTGCATCTTTTTACAAATTAAGGAAAATCCTTTGTGTTGATGGAATGAAGACAATGAAGGGGGTGAGTGAGAGGGTGCTGATTTGGAGGGAACCCTCAGATCTCATGCTCTTAGAAAAAAAGGTGCTATCTAGAACCTAAAAGGGTTAATTCATTCATATTTTATTTGACCCATTTTTAGTTTTGGGCACAATAAATTGCGGACGTTCAAAATAACAAAACAGTCTCCAAACTACAAACAACTGAAAAACATTCCATTGTTGACCGCGCTCACATCACTTGCTTTGTGACGGGTAATCGTGTGATTATCGATACTCTGGCACATAGGCTAGGGTACTCTAGTCTCTTTGCGTACAATTACTCAAGAAGACAATAACATGCACATAGACACCGTTAGTAATAAGCCCAAATACAGGAGTCTACAGTATATGTCGCCATTTCAGTGCAACATTGTCATCCGCTATTATGCAGTCACTGCCTATACTTCATCATTATCATTGTAGCAGTCCATATACTGCACCTCTCATTAAAGAAAGGCTACATGGGCAATGAATACATTCTAATCATGATTCTATTCACTGGTTGGATCAAACATGGATGTCACCGTAGGTAATCAGCATTTGGTTTTTGTTTACATGCTGTTATGCGCCAAGCATTTCCAACCTTCTAGTCATTATTACTATACCATTAATATTTACTTATCCTGACTTCGTGGACTTTTGATAGGCTTACAAAACATTTTTGAAGGTAAACAAAATATATTTTAGAATATTAATTTTAGTGTGGTGCGCCTACCTACCACACACATAACAATATCATGATATTGTTTACAACCAGAAATAGCTATATAGTGACCCAAAAAAGTAATTTCCCACAATGCATTACGATGATCAAACGCTGCCAAAGAAATGAAGTGAGACAGCTTTGTTAAAAGGAATCGATACTCAGCTGCACATATCTAAAAACCCATGCAGCGCTCTTGGGAGACATTACCTACACACACATCTCATCCATTTGACCAAATTAAATGTCTGTGATTATGAGAACAGCTAGAGTGCAGTAACTACCACACTTTCCCATGGAGTATTGTAGTCAACAGACGCCCAGTCAAAACACGTACACACATGCATCTACTCAATGAGATTGCACGTAGTAAAATGCCAGTTTGTTTTTGTTTAAACATTGGAATTACTTTCTCAGAAGTGATATAAAGAGCAAGGTCCTGGAAAGATACACGCTTCATAAGAACACATTATAAATGCTCAGACATGCTTATAACAAGTAGTAAAGCATTATAGCAGCAACCACTTCAATAGCTTGATGTTTTAATATTTGCATTACACACAAACATTCAGAACTTGTTCACTAAAAATCCATTGAGACCATTCTAAACAATACCCTCATGATCATAATACTGAAGAGTAATTGAATGTGTCAATAGCAGAGCAACCATTTATACTGTATGTAGGCTAGCTAGAGGCCTGTCCATATTGGAGCCCAATACCTACATCAACAGGCCTCATGTGCAGGTTGTTTGTGGTTAAACAGAACCAGTTGTAGACTTCAGGACATTGAAGCCAGTTACAGGGGAGCACAGTACCTCATAATTATTTGTGATAACATTAGTTTTGCCACACACACACAATGTGCTTCCTCTTCCTGTATAGTGGCCTTCCTGCAGCCCCTTTTTGAAACTGAAGGCATTGTATTCCCTCACCAGGAATCACACTCTGAGGCACATGGTAAGAGAGACCATTTGATTTTGTTGTTATTCTACTTTCTTTTGCTATTCGCTTACTAAATTACAATATTGTTATAGCAGTTTGACAGTGATATGAATAGTTCCTAAAGAAAGGCAAAAATAGTCTGCAGACTACAATAACCCAATCTTTTCTGAAACTATTTTGGAAAACCTCTAAGTCTGATTTAATATATTTGGCCTACATCTTTAATTGAGCTAAACTGATTAAATGTATCTCAATTCATAAGCATCTTATGTATATGGACTTTCATGGAAGCTTTGATTATAAGCACATCATCTGCAGAGAATGTAGACATATGTTTACGTTTTATATACTTTATATAGCATCCATTTTCATGTTAAACTGCCATGCTTATTTTGCCATGCTATTCATATTTGTGGAATTGAAAAGGTTATCATATTTGTAATCTTTGCACATCTATTGGATATGTTGTGTATATGAAATTGGTTGTTGATAATTTCGTAATTGACATGATCACCTTCATTCCTTTTGCATGACATTGTTAAAGGGGGGATTGATTGGGAATGATGATAACATGGATTAGACATATTTAAACCTCAATGAATGTTGTGTTCTCTAAATATTGTCTACTCTTCTGAATGTTCATCTCTGTCTCGGTCATACTGCAGAAGAGATGGGATGAGAGTGCATTGTGCTGTAACCTATAGAGGCTCTAAATCATGATTATATGTTACATAAGGTGACATTCTTATCAAGGGGAAAAAATCACTGACTCCCTTGGTTTTATTTTTTTTTACCATCCACTATAATAAGATATGTTGAAGTCATTTCGTAAATGGATGGACTGGCACCAAAGTGGCTTCAGTGGACAGTGGTGAGGAGGCCTTCTAATGCCCTTGCCAAATGATGTGAGGAGACTGAATAAGTCCGGGGAGGGTGGAGGGGGAACAGAGGGGGGGGGGCGAGGACAATGAGGACCCAGACGAGTAGTTATTCTCCAACCCCCCCCACCCCCCACCCCCATCTGGCAGATACCATACAGAGCACTGAGCCATCGGTCTATAGGACAGGGCCTTTGATATTAGCGATCGCATCGCTAGTGTTTTGTGTTGCTTTCCCCTCCGGAGCTGAGCTGACTTACCTTCCCCCGGATCTATCCATTGGTGCTGAGGAGAATGCGTCACACTTTCACAGAGTGAAAAAGCCCAAAAGATAGCAGAGCTGGTTTTTATAAAGGCTTTGCATAAACATTTGGAAATTGATTTGTCAATGATGGTGAAGGAGCACTATGAACAAAGGGCAAATATAAGCGTTGTCCCGGCCTATCGCCTGCCAATCTCATAGCCACCCAGTGTGTGTCAGCTCGGGCTGTTGTAGCCGAAACACTGCGTGTCCTCCCACTTCTCTGCGGCATGGCTGTTTTTCAACTGAGCGTTTCTAGGCAGCACGGCGCTCTCTTTCTCTCCATCCATGCTAATCATGGTTCTCCTTCAGCCCATCACGACTGCTCCCTCTTCTCCACCTACCCACCCACCTCATCAATCACCAGCTGCCATTCACTACCTACCCCCAGCAACCGCATGCAGCCGTGTCTGCCCATCGATCCCCATCCATAACCATGAACATGAAGGGGGCGCTGCTTCTTCTTATTCATCATCTGTTCATTTTTAAAAGCACTGCGTCAAATAAAATAAAAAAATCCCATTGTATAGGGCGGGGTTTCGGTTGGGGCGGGTGATGCTCTCGAAATGGTGGCTTACAATTGGACACTGAAGTCGCCTGTCTCCTCCAGCCCGCTGCCGAGTGGAGGAGAGGTCTCACGATGAATATGGATGAGAGCGATGAAAAGAGCGATGCAGAGGGGAAGATCAAGCCCCCTCTCGAAACAGCCGTGCTTGACGAACAATGCATGGCGACTTTCACACACTCAAATACACTGGAGATGGAGTGCCGGTCAGCATGGGCATTAGCATAGTTCAGATAGCCGTGTCCGGAAAGGCTCAAATGTGGACACTAGAAGGGGGGACATTTTGAAAAGACTATACGCTGGTTAAACCCAACCGAAACACATTATGCATCTGGCTACATAAGGAACAGAGGACAGCCACCAAGAAGTTCATACAGATTCACTGGTGACCTTGAAAACACCCTGCGACAACAGAATGGCTACAGATGTGAAATAATTTTTATTTTGTCTTATTTATGTTCTAGGTTTCATGACTTAGAGTAGCCCCATATAGAACCAAGACAGGTGGTTGTCCACTAACTGGTGTGGAGATTTAACTTGAACAAAAGGAGTGGAGGGTGAGACTAAGCCCCGCTCCTCCACACAAACTCACCCAGCTTAAGTGAACTGCATTTTTATAACACCCCAATGCTTTAGCCTAGCCCAGAGGCCCACCCAGCCCCCGACACCAGATCCCCAGATTTGAACCGTCCAGGCTGATGGAGCCTATTCTGGGCTCCAGGACTCCTGGGAGCCCCTAGCAACAGATTGCTGTGTTTACCAACTAGTTTATTATGTCAGATGCCTATTCATTATTTATTGTAGCTACCCCTTACATACACACATAATGACACACACACACGCACACTCTTGAACAAATGACACTGCTCCAATGCCAAGGATACTAGGAGTAAGACATGCGGGATGTATTCTGACCTAGCTGGCTCACTTTGTTGTTTTCCCAGTAGAACACATAGGGAGTGGTGAGTTGGAAGCAAAATGTTTTTTTATTTTACCTTTATTTAACTAGGCAGTTAAGAACAACTTCTTATTTACAATGACGGCCTACCCCGGCCAAACCCTAACCAGGATGACGCTGGACCAATTGTGCGCCGCACTATGGGACTCCCAATCACGGCCTGGTTGTGATACAGCCTGGAATCAAACCAGGGTCTGTAGTGATGCCTCTAGCACTGAGATGCAGTGCCTTAGACTGCTGCGCCACTCGGGAGCCCGAGTGCACGTACATGCATGCACACACAAACAGACATAAAAACACGCACACACAATAGGTGACTGATTTTCCTCCATTTAAAAGGGCACTTCAGGATTTTGGCAATGAGGCCCTTTATCTACTTCCCCAGAGTCAGACAAACTTGTGGATACCATGTTTATGTCTCTGTGTTCAGTAAGAAGGAAGTGAGAGATTCGCAAGCCAATGCTAACTAGCGTGCTAGCAGATACCCATAGACTTCCATTCATTGCACTGACGCTAGTTAGCAATTGCGCTAGCACTAGTTAGCAACTTTCTTAAACCTGCTCGCATAGACATAAAAATGGTATCCACAAGTTTATCTGACTCTGGGGAAGTAGATAAAGGGCCTCGTTGCAAAAATCCTGAAGTATATCTTCAAGTCTTATGCACTGACAAGTAAGAGGAAATGACTGTGTTCCTCCAGAAACTTGAACTGCTGGGATCTGTCCCTGTCTGTGTTGTGTAAGAGGAAAGAAAACAAGGAACTACAGGAACTACAATCCTGATGCCTAATATCTGCTCAGGGCAGATCACATCTCTGTCAGGTCCACGCTCATTTATATCAATCCATCCACAGTCCTCACTGGGACGTATCAGCTAAATATTTCAAACCAACAGTTCAGCCGAAAGCCTCTTCTCACCAAACGTACTAATTCAATCTAAGGATGTTCTGCCCTAGCCTTCCTTGGTGATTTTCTGACACCGTCGAGGAAATAAATCTGACCGGGTTAGGGCGAGTGGTTTTATGTTCCCTATCAGAGATCGATGTGGAATGCGTGCTGATTGTCTAGACAGGAGTAGCCGAGCAACTGTGCACGGTCATCATGCTTGATTAGTAAGGGCTGCATGCAGGATTATCATCTGAACGACTGGGACTCGCCATGATACAGTCAGATCTGTATAAAAAAATGATTAAAACAGAGACAATTGGAACATAATTGTCATGTATAAAAGTGACCCACTGTGTATGAAAGGTGTGTGTTTACTGTTTATGAGATGTTTACATGGATATACAGTATGTATGTATGTCCACCTGTCTGTCTGTGTATTTGTTGTATTTGTGTGTGTCTACTTGTGTTGTGTAGTGTGTATCAGGGTTCATGTGCAGCAGCAGAACCCGTTTGTGTTTGATACTACTTATCAATTCCCTTATTAATTGAGGCTGGTTAAAAGTAGACCTACCCCAATCAAAATGAGGTCAGTCTTGGCTTTATTTGGAATCTGGGTCAATGCAGAACACAGGCAGTTCTGCTGCTTCTTATACTCAGCGCAGGCAGGCTCACTGTCAGGCAGTGCTGTGCGGGAGAAAACAATGCTATAACTTGCTTTAAAACACAAAGGTCCGTCCCAGTTCAATGTATGATTTCATCGCTATGACCTTACTCCCAGTTAGAATGGAAAGTATCGTATTTCCTCCTTGTGTAAAGCACTCTCTCTCCATCGCCCTTGGGTGGGTTCAACAGACCAGGTCCCAGACGGTGCCAATGGTGCAATTTTATGATTTGGAGCATGTTGAGGAGAAAAGCAGTGCTTAGAAAACACTATTTCTAACAAACACAGACTCTCTGCACACACGCACGCACACACAAAACACAACAAGTGGGGGTGCATCGATTAATGAGATTATAGCAGGACCAGTGAGTGTTTCGATGAAAGATAATGAACTCTCTCAATTAGCTGATGATCCCCCCCAGCCAGACCAAAACCTATTCTGTCTGCCTGCCTGCACCCCTCTCACCATCACCGTCACCAACACTCTATGAGGTACTCAGTGTTCTTGTTTAGAAATACGAGACACTCCTGAATACATGCTAGGAAGTCATCAATACGCTATTTTATTGCATCTCAAGTCAAAGTGTGAGGGTAGCCATCATTATAATCGGTGTCATAACTCATGACCCCCCACCCCCTTCTCCACATCTCGCACAGTGGATTGATTGCTGTTGCATTAGTATAGAACAGGTATTGTACCTTGTTCCATCAACAGTGCATGTGTGTCGTGAAGTGACACAAAACCATGCCCTCTTAATAATAATCCTATTTCTATCTTCTGCCTTGGGGGAGGCAACCTGGATTAATTGTGGTGGAATATTAGGAGAGGAGGAGAGGACCCAGGCGATTGGTTGAGACACTGGGATACATTTTCACCTTAACCCTCAAAATACCAACATTTTTTACATACGTGAATTACCACCTTGGGTCAGCTTAATTATTTTCAAAACATCATTAGACATGTAATGTTATCAGATAATAAAAAATAAAATATAAACAGACTGTTATTTTAGCTACGGTTTTAGCTACGGTTAATAAGCATATTCTGTCAAACGAAAATAAGACAAAAATCCCTTATACACATCCACATTAACACTAAAAAGCTGATTTACCATAATTTGATTGTAATATCATTCAGTTATGTAAATATTAATTGTGTCATATTTGTGGTAAAAATGTCTGTCATTGAAAGGGGCAGTACACCAAAATTTGAAATATGCTACATTTTTGTGACAAAAAGGAATTCACTCATTGATCCTGAGAGACATATGGCTTAGTTTGCTTTATTTACGTACCCCACAGCCAGCATTAGCATCACTGCTAGTGAAACAATGGGAGTGGTAGGGTCTATGGCAGGATGCTTAAAAAAGCATACCCAACTCCTTAAAGTCACTTCAAAACAAATGTTATAGCAACCAAAATACCATAACAAGTTGCACATATAGAATATTGGAGGGTATTAAATGAATTCAGGTATTTATATAACATTTTCTGTAGAATAACTATTTTTCGGAGAGTACACACCAATACAACACTATATACAATACAGCACCGCCAGGCTACACCCGGCAGGTAGCCTGGCGGGTAGGAGCGTTGGGCCAGTAACCGAAAGGTTATGTTTGGTGCAGTATTTCTCAAGTGAAAAGATGTGCTTGAAAACGAGTCTATCGTTGAATGGCAACAAACCCTTCATTGAAGAATCCCTATTGTTGACCAATCACCGACCAAGGGGCGTAGACTTCGGCTTGCCTCGAGAAAGAATGTTGTGTGAACGAACAGCAAAAAAAAAAAAAAATGCCAAAATGAACAAAAATGTCACAATGTTGTTATAATATATGTAGGAATTGTTCTGAACTGTTCTGGATGGGAAGCATGTGGACGCTTCAGCAGGTAACTATCGCCCTACAAAACAAAGGTACTTTTGTTCCGGGGGGGGGGGGGGGGGGCTTTATTTCCTCTCTGCTGCTAAACCCCCATCTGCCCGCTTTGAAGCAACGCCTTCATGTCTTCAAGCTTTTGATGTTTCAGTTGTGTTCCTACTACAGTAGCCTGTGTGCCTTCATGTTTTGTCCTATATCCAAGAAGGGTGGGCGGAAGAACAGGAGCTGAGAGCAATGTCAAAGTTTTCTCTGTTATGTATACACTAGTTTTGAAACTGGCCAAAGTGTAAGGAACATTTATGGAAACCAGACTGTAGCAGTAGATGGTGTATATATGGGAATATGGTTATGCAATGTGTGACTGTGTTTCCAAAAGCATTACATCTATTCGATTAGATTTAACAAATCCCATAGCCCTTTATTAATAACGGTCTGCCAAGAGGATGACGAAGAGTAGGTTCTTCTGTGAAAATTAGATTAAAACAATTCGCGAAATGATTTACAGCTGTAAATGCCTAGAAAGAGGATAGTTGTTATGGAATGATAATCTAATCATTCCCTTAGATGATTTTCTGTGGCGTTTAAGGATGCCTGAAAGATGAATGGATAGGTTGAGGGGGAGAAAGAGGGTGCAAAACAGAGATGGATGATAGTGGCTGTATGATTTTACTACAGGTAAATGGATCACCTGAGTGTAGTATATTCTTACTTCCTTTTTCTGTTTCCTGCCTGCAGAGGAAGGTGAGTACTTCCTGAAGGTTCTGATCCCCAGCTATGCGGCCGGCTCCATCATCGGCAAGGGAGGACAGACCATCGTCCAGCTGCAGAAAGAAACCGGCGCCACCATCAAGCTGTCCAAATCCAAAGACTTTTACCCTGGTGAGTGCTCGTTGACCACTGCTATATTTCAATCAATGACGCTGTATTTTAGAGATCTTTCAATATACAGTAAATAAGCTTATTTCCGGAGTGTCCTATATTCATTTATTTTCTGACCTCTGCCTCTCAAAGATGCTTCCCTTTTCCCAGACGTGTTGTGTCTGGAACCTGATTCCACTGGGTAACAGACATGGCCTCTGTCGGGGGCTCAGGTTTCATGCAGCCGTGGATCGAACACAGAGTCAAGTTCACCACAGATACAGGATTAGGGTTAATTAAAGGTGAAATTGTATTTGCCTAAACTCTTAATTCCCTCATGACGCTACATTTTGCACGGCTAGACACATGAGATGCGCCTCAGCTGTGCGCCCAGGCTGTCAGTGAAGCAGCTTGTGTGCTCGATGAGAATTTGCTCTGAACATCATAGACAGGAAGGGATACATTGAAATGATGAGATGAACCAATCACTGTACATGTTATATCTCTATCGCACTCAATGGGATTCTTGTCTGGACATGTGAAATGGGGGAAGGTAGAATCAGTTTCAGATGTTGGGCTCCTTGTTAGAAGAGCATTCTAATTCCCTGTACATCCTTCTAATGCTAGCCATGTCAACAGAACAGGCCATCTCTATTGTATCTCCTCTCCCTGGGACTCAAGACCCCGTACTCCAGCCAGCTAGAGCAGATGCAAGATGCGAGACCCCGACCACCCTCAACACTCCTCCCTTATTGGAATTGGCAGTAACTAGCGATCTTATGTTGAGAACGGCCTCGTTGAGATAGAGAGTGAAAAGGACCACAGAAAGAGGGAGGAAGAGAGTGAAAGGGGGCTAAAGAAAGAGATGGCTGTAAGGGCCCCTTTCTGTCGTCTTGGTGGAGTGCAGGGGGGGGTCCTTCCTCTGCACTGAAGGAGGCATCTGTATGCAAATGAGCACCGGGCGGCTCTTCCTGGGTGACAAATCAAAAGGTCCACCTGCTGCGATGTCCCGTCTCGGAGGGGGGCACGGAGGGAGGCGCTGGGCGTAGTGGGTGCCGTGGGGAATGATGAAAAAAGTTGAATCAAGTCAGAAGGAATGGCTGTGTAGTGCTTGAGACTCTGTCCCACCGCACAAGACGCGCTCCCTCAATTCACCCTGGGATAGTGCCTCACCAGCATTTCATTCCCAACCAATTAGTTGGCCACAGCAGTATTGGGCCGAGACAGGCAACATTCATTATTATAGAAGCCAAGATTTATTAGATACAGCCCCTTCCAAATATAGGCCGCTGCAATGTTTACTGGAAAGTAGCGGCCATATATTACTGCGACCTTGCGTTGACAGAGTGGAGGCGCGCTGCTCCATTTTACAAGGGCTGAAAAAACGTAAATTAGAAAAAAGATCTCTCTATGACAGCGTCTTTGCTCATACCTGCAGGTGTCTGGGCCTATAGGGAGAGAAGGTTAAGGATGCTGCAGCCACTCAGGTCATCCATTACTCTTTCTTTGGGGATCACAAGCAGAACAAAGATATTAAGACATTAGCCTTCGCACCCGGAGCGCAATTGGAACTGATCAAATCAAATGTTATTTGTCACATGCGCCGAATACAACAGGTGTTGACCTTTACCGTGAAATGCTTACTTACAAGCCCTTAACCAACAATGCAGTTCAAGAAATAGAGTTAAGAAAATATTTACTAAATAAACTAAAGTAAATAAATAAAAGATATAATAATACAATCGAATAACAATAACGAGGCTATATACAGGGATGAGGCTATATACAGTGGGTGCCGGTACCGAGTCAAAGTGCGGGGGTACAGGTTAGTCAGACTTTTCCCACTCATGCTGTATGTGATATTGACGTTTGAGAAATGCTGGAAACTGATTAAGAAAGTCAATGTCAACATTTCTCATTTCATGCCTTCAGATAGGCTCCTGAGTGGCACAGCGGTATAAGGCAATGCATCTCAGTGCTTGAGGCGTCACTACAAACACCCTGGTTCGATTCCAGGCTGTATCACAACTGGCCGTGATTGTGAGTCCCATAGGGTGGCGCACAATTGGCTCAGCGTTGTCTGGGTTTGGCCGTCATTGTAAATAAGAATATGTTCTTAAAACTGACTTGCCTAGTTAAATAAAGGTTAAATTAAAATAAAAAATTAAAAACTATTAAATGGCAAAGAGCCCCAAGGTGCTATATGCTTGTTCACTTTCATATGTTAGCTGCCGACTAAGGAATACAAGAAGATAGCTAGGTGTTTTCCAGTCCAATTATCATCCAGGTGATGAGCTTACTTGTTCTGGGTCACCTCTCCAGTTTTTGGAAGCTGTCTCCAGAGACCGTAAGTAGGTCAAGAGAATGGTGCAAATTTGGGAGATACATTACAGTAAAATGCTTATTGACACATGGTTCATAAAGACCACAGCCTTTACATGTCTTTGATCTATGAATCCACCTACAAATCGTTTGCCGTTGTCCACCTATGACACCCATCCCTCAGGATGCCCTCCCGGTATGAAGTCCCCACAGGGACGATTTAATGGGGTTCAAAGGTGATGATGGTGGAAGAATAAAGAACTCTCCCTTGAAGTGAGAGACAGTCCCCCCCCCGTCTTGTTGTTTGTTCCTCAGTGTTGATTCCCTCCACGTTTAGCTTGTCCCAACCAACCGCTCACTGATCTTTCCCTCCAGCTTCTCTGTTCCTCCCTATCGCTGGAGCGTGGCACCATATTGAAGCTTTGTCTTAATCCTCTGCCATGATTTCGGTTTTCAGTATTTAATACCTTGCCAAACCCCACAGCCCTTCCCGCGGCCCCCCCCACCCCCACCCAGGCATTATCAACATTACTGATTTCGCCCTTCTAAGCCGCTTAGGCTCTAAGCTTTTTGACTGAAGGATGAAAACCCGCAATATTGCATATCCAACACGTTTGGGTGAAATGAGTTTTGTGTTTGTTTTCATTTACGGTCTATTTTCTAGATGAATCTTTATTACCGTCTGTGGTTTAATTCAGTTATTCAGTTAATTCAGTATGTAATCTAAATACAATTATTGATGTTGATTCTGACCGAATGTCAGAAATATTGGGATGAATGCATAGTTTGATGTGCCATGCCGCTTAACCGAGAGCTTCACTGTTGATATGAAGTTATGTTGTCATTCTCTAGATTGCCCTCTCTCTTTTCACTTCTGGTCAGCCATGTTCCAGGCTGGAGTTTTATTCTAGGAAGTGATGCTGTTCAGGGGAGTAGTTAGATATGGGAAGGGGCATTTTAAGGCTAGTGGTGGAAGGATACCACTATTTTGACTCTATTTTAATGTTAAACTCGGTGAACTCACACCTAGAGACAGGCCAGTTTCATTGGGTTGAGATAGTTTTGCCTTGAACTGTTAATGATTTCTGTCATTGATTACCTTTAGAAAACATAGAAAATTCTCCCATATCCACCACTGCCAACATTATGCCATTGGCATACATGTACAGCTCACAAGAGGTTGGTGGCACCTTAGTTGGGGAGGACGGGCTCGTGGTAATGGCTGGAGCGGAATAGGTGGAATGGTATCAAATACATGGTTTGATGCCGTTCCATTTGCGCCGTTCCAGCCATTATGATGAGCCGTTCTCCCCTCCGCTGCCTCCACTGGTGCAGCTTTAAAAGCAACAATTCTCATTTTAATAGCAATACACTTTAATAGCAATACACACATCTTCATTTTAATACAATATCATGAACTCCACAGCACTTGGCTGATGTTGAGTCAATGCTACCTAGTTGTATTCAGTGCATGTGTGCATGTCAGCCTAGTATGTGGAGGGTCTTTGTTGAGCAGCAGTAGTGACAGTGTCGCCAGTAGTAACAGCAGTAGTCGCAGTAGTCCCAGTGAGGGATCACAGGCTGGTGACAGGGTGTCCAGCGTCACCGTGGGGGCAGAGGAGGTCCCCTTAATCCCACTGGCTTTGTTTTGTTTTCCATCATGTGTGACGTCACCGTGAACGCCAACAAACGGCCCACTGGCTGAATAATTCCTCGGTGCCAGTCAGTGCCTGAGCGATCACTGCACGGTCTACCATGCCACCATGGGGCTGTCACGTCACAGGCGGGCAGCACACACAGGAGCACAGGGAGGATTATAATGAGGAGGATTAAACTACTACTTATCAGCCTCATCATCCACATTATCTTCACTGGGTTATTGTTTTGATTTTAATGGTTTTCTGGCATTATCAAGGTGGCCTTGCTTGACTGTATATGACAGCTATGTTTGTGATGTAGTCAGTTTGACGAGATAGACTGCTGGACATTCTGTACGCTTCCAGGTCCACTCCATCACCCAGCAGCCTTGTGTAACTAACCCAGAGGCTTCACTCACCTCTGCCACTGCCTGCATCAGGCCACATCAATCACCCTGCCCAGCCAAGAAAGGCATGGCTAATCAATCTATGAGCCACATCCATAGTGGAGTGCAGGACATTGTAGCTACCTGCAGACGTATATACCCAGATGCATTCCTCTCCTCTTCCCTCCGACCCTTTGCAGCTATCCCATTTTGCATCTCTCTCACTCACTCTCTCTCTCCCTGCTGTCTTCAGTCTCTGAGGTGGTGTACCTTCATCGGTTCCATGTGCTCCAGCTTTTTAATCAGATATAATAAAAGAGCTCACTGGGACCGGCCTCCATCAATATATCCCACAGATCAATTGTGCCGGGAGTGGGAGGATCCTGCCAGCCTGCTGCCTGCATGGTGAAATATGATTGTCATCAACCCCCTACACTCTCACTATCAAACAACCCCCGATAATCCATTCCCTGCATAACCTCCATTGATCTAACAGGCCTAAGTCTGTGTTTACTTCTGGAAATGAGAACTGTGGCTAAGTGTGCAGGGAAAGGTTAAGGGAAGAGAGGCAGTAATCTGTTTCCGCCCGCTGAGTTTTATCACACGGTTACTCATATCCCCCCCAGACTCCCCCTGCGGCACCACAGCCAGTCAGTCTGATAACTCACACCATAGAGTCAACAAAAAAAATGTTTTCTTAAAAATGCTTGAATAAAAACCAAACGGGTGCATCATCTCCAGCTGAAATTGTATGTCATGAAACATGGTTAAAAAAAAGTCCTGCAACAATATTCTCTCCAGTAAAAGAATGCAGGGGACAGTGAATCCAGTCATTATCTTACTTTCTTTTAAGAATCTTTGAACAGGTTCCTCTTCTGTGTCTAAATTGGGGATATCTGACCCAGTGAATCTCACGCCACAGGACACCTGCCAATCACAACATCATCAGACCTGGCAACCAATCAGAATACACCTCTGTGGTTGCTGGCACAGCAGACAGGCCAGAGCTGTCCTGTGATTGGCTGTAGCCGGGCTGGCTGACAGAGAAGGACGGGGGCTTTTGTTACAGGCTGATTATGTACGAAGGGAGTCGAAAATAGCCCACCTCAATCCTTCCTTTGTGCTGGCATGACAAAGCTCTGCCCCAGCTGTGCTGTCTCCTCTCTGGGACTATGCAACAACTGCTACTGCCTGACCTAAAGAGGCCCAGACCTACATAGAACTAATCAACGCTAGAGCCTGTTTGTTAGAGGGGGTTGATGCAGGCATATTCATTTCTATGGTTGAAGGCACAAGTAAAGAAATTATGGCTACGGGTCTTTTGTTTCTGAGAGAGTAGCTGTATGAATGGATGAGGTTTCTGAGAGAGTAGCTGTGCGGATGGATGAGGTTTCTGAGAGAGTAGCTGTATGAATGGATGAGGTTTCTGAGAGAGTAGCTGTGTGGATGGATGAGGTTTCTGAGAGAGTAGCTGTGCGGATGGATGAGGTTTCTGAGAGAGTAGCTGTGCGGATGGATGAGGTTTCTGAGAGAGTAGCTGTGCGAATGGATGAGGTTTCTGAGAGAGTAGCTGTGTGGATGGATGAGGTTTTTGAGAGAGTAGCTGTGTGAATGGATGAGGTTTCTGAGAGAGTAGCTGTGTGAATGGATGAGGTTTCTGAGAGAGTAGCTGTGTGGATGGATGAGGTTTCTGAAAGAGTAGCTGTGTGGATGGATGAGGTTTCTGAGAGAGTAGCTGTGTGGATGGATGAGGTTTCTGAGAGAGTAGCTGTGTGGATGGATGAGGTTTCTGAGAGAGTAGCTGTGCGGATGGATGAGGTTTCTGAGAGAGTAGCTGTGCGGGTGGCTGAGGTTTCTGAGAGAGTAGCTGTGTGGATGGATGAGGTTTCTGAGAGAGTAGCTGTGTGAATGGATGAGGTTTCTGAGAGAGTAGCTGTGTGAATGGATGAGGTTTCTGAGAGAGTAGCTGTGCGGATGGATGAGGTTTCTGAGAGAGTAGCTGTGCGGATGGATGAGGTTTCTGAGAGAGTAGCTGTGCGGATGGCTGAGGTTTCTGAGAGAGTAGCTGTATGAATGGATGAGGTGAAAGTGGAAGGAGAGAGTTGTGCGTTAATTACAGGTGGGAATGTGTATGTGACAGATTGGGGGAGCAGAGAGAATGGGAGGGAAAAACAGAATGGGAGAGTGATGAAGGAAAGCAATATCCAGTGGTTTGAATGGTCAATGATGGCCCCAAACTGTCAGCGACAATAGAGAGTGGTGGGCCACTCTTAATGACAATAGAGTCTTTGCCATTGTGACCGCTCAGCCCCTCAAGGGTGGGGGAAGCGAGTTGGTCTCCCATCTGCCTCAAGAGGTTCATGTCACACTGTGTGTGGTGTGTGGTGTGTGTGCAGGCACTGGCCTATAGTTTGATCAGTTTTAGCATGTTATGCATTTGTTTGGTTGCTAGCTTGACCACATGTGTGGGTGTGTTGTATAAGTTTGACAGCTACAGTAATTCTACCAGTGGAGGCTGGTGGGAGGAGCTATAGGAGGATGGGCTCGTTGTAATGGCTGAAATGGAATAAATGGAGCGGGTATGAAACAGATCAAAACGTATGAAAACCACGTTGGACTCCGTTCCATTGATTCCATTCCAGCCATAACAAAGAGCCTGGCCTCCTATAGCTCCTCCCACCAGCCTCCACTGAAATATGCTGTCTAAGGAGATACAAACCCAGGCTTTCTAGCTCATTGTACTATCCTAGCAGTTAATGAAATAATGCAACTCCCTCTCCATGTCTTGTCAATGCCATGAGTATGATTTGATATAATCACAATATATCTTGTTGTTGTGTACCACCCTGCTGAAGCCAGCAGAATATAGTTGATGGCTATCAGACAACTGCCTGACTCTCTCTTCACAGCTTGTCATCAGCTGCATATTTTCTGCGAGCTCATCACAAAAATGCGCGGTCTTTATTCAGGCTTGCTTGGCTAAGCAACAAGGCTTGCCTCTTCAGACAAAAAGAGGGGGGAAAAACGTTACTGTGGAACACGCCATGAGTGACAGTGTAGGAGACAACAGACGTTCTGGCTTCAACAACAGAGTCGAGTTAGAGAGTGGAGAAAAGAGTTGACATGTTCTCTCCTGAAACATGTTGTCACAAAGCACAGCCCCACCCACTGAGACGTCTGAATCACCACCACAATTGACTTGTTTTGTGATCTGAAATGAGCTGCATTGTGGGATGTTAGAGAGCTGAGAGAGAGAGAGAGAGAGAGAGAGAGAGAGAGAGAGAGAGAGAGAGAGAGAGAGAGAGAGAGAGAGAGAGAGAGAGAGAGAGAGAGAGAGAGAGAGAGAGAGAGAGAGAGAGAGAGAGAGAGAGACACTTCCTGTTTTCGTATCACAGGAGGTTGGTGGCACCTTCATTTGGGACGACGGGCTCGTGGTAATGGCTGGAGCAGAATTTGTGGAATGGTATCAAATACATCCATCACACGGTTTCCAGGTGTTTGTTGCCATTCCATTTGCTCCTTTCCAGCCATTATTATGAACCGTCCTCCCCTCAGCAGCCTCCACTGGTGCACATGCATGCTTGTGTGTTTATATGTGTGTACAGTGTTCTCGAGGTACAAAGCAGGAGACAACAGGCCCTCGTATTCTACCCTGTCTCCTAAAACAAAGCGGGATTTTGTGGGACTGCACTGCACACCCTGTTGCCTTGGTGATCGGAATCAAAGTGACAGCTCCCCAAGCAACGGCGCCCTCTCCCCTCCCTTCCTCCCTCCCCCCTCCTCTCCTCTCCCCGCCTCAGCAGGTGTAGCAGGAAGAGGAAGATGTCTGTCACTTCGGGCCTTGTGTCTCTGCTAGAGGAGAGGAGAGTGAAGTGGGACTGCGGCTGCGCAGCTCATCCACGGCTCTCCGTGTTCGACTCAGATCGAGGGGGCCACAGATTCAGGGAACCAATGGGTAGCGAACAGCGCTGCAGTCGTTTCTGTGCGCCTGCGGAAAGGATGGGAAGCAAAAACACAACAATGTCAGATTGACCTTTTACTTTTATTGAAGTCCTACCTCGATAAGAGAACTGGATTGTTTCAAAGCCTTTTTGGATTCGATAACATTGTGGTTTTGATCATTTACGTTGGTTGGGTCTATCGTGGTTGTTATAGGTGATGCATTACTTTCAAGTATTAAGTTATAGAGTCAATTTTGTGAGCTTTTAATCATGCTTATGGTCGCTGGCTTTATGCTACTGTACAAGCACAGATATTCAAAGGGAGAAAGTGTGAAAAATACAAGATCTTTACATGCAAATCGAGCCATCTGTGCTCCAACTGGATTGCCTGGTTTCTCTGCCGCGCAGACACCCAATAGCAGGGTTGGGGCCCTGAGTACACTCTCCTGTGATTGTACACTCACAACAATGACACTTAGCATTTATGGTTGCCATGGAGACGTCCCTCGTTGCTGAACGAGGTTAGAAGCAAAGGTCTAAATCTCCTAATGTCCTTGCCGTGGGTGGAGACTCTGTCTGAGGGAAAGAGAGTGTATGCCGCAACTCTCAGGGGGAAGAAATGGAGGGTCTTAAAGGAGCGTGCTGCACTTTTACTGCCTGACAATGGAGACATGCTTTGTGTGGAGGTTGCATTCCCTTTAAAATGGAAGGTGAGCGCTGACAAAGAGGTTCATTGAAAAAGAGAGCCGCCCCGGTAGTGGATTTTCCCCCCTTCTTTCCAGACCCAATCTCTTACATGGGGACAAAGCCCCCCCCCCACTCGCCCCCGGTAACCCCCATCTCCCCCCTAAAAAAAAAGACCAGGTTCCACAGCTGCCTCTAGCTCCGCCCCCTGTCCCTCCATTATCTCTAATCCCCAGTGAAAAGCTCCCCCCTTCACACCCCAAGGCCGCCCCGCCCCAACCCCCTATATCCTCACCCCCTCTCTGTGGTTCATTTCCCCAAAGCCATTAGCTGGAACGGCCCCTTCAACACACAATCTGCACTCTCACTTTAATTGCGGCAGCTCGGGGCGCGCTAATTAACTGTGACCTGGCAGAGGGGTCTCATTAGGGGGCAACAGGGCAGGGGAGCAGGGCTGTGGGTGTGTTGGCTGGGGTCAGTACAGTTGGTGTCCAGCCACGTCATGAGACAGCCGGACCCATTGTCACATGGCTGCTGGAGCCCTGACAGGGCTTGTGATGAGATCTTGATGGGTTTTATAACCCTTGACCTGCTTCTGATGATGGGTGGCGTCTACATTCTGGGGTCTTGTTCTTCTCTTGCATGACACACTCTAGATGATCATTTGAGACCGTTTTTATTTATTAACTCGCTAACCAAAAATACAGTATATGGTGATTTACGATGTATTTTTATTTACGGAGATATATGGAAACGGTAAATCAACCTAATGTTTGCCCGGCATGAATTGGTGAGGCTGTTTATAAAATAAATTATTTTGGGGCAGTTGAAATCATAGCCATCCAACGTCATAGGGTTTTGATGAATGATAATGACATCAGTGTTGAATGGGGATTCTTTACCGTCAGTGAGTTTTTCATGTCACTCCTAGAGCCTCAGCTCCACTACATTAGTAAAGACGGGTGAAACCTTGGTCCCGTTAGTCACTAAAGACATTGCTAATTGTTGTTTTGCTGATAGCTAATTGCTATTTTCTCACCCTGCTGTTGGAACCACACAAACACCCCCCAAAAAGACTGAAAGAGGATACTGCTCCCATAAATCAGACGAGAGAGAGAAAGAGTAAAAATATCTGTGGGAAAAGGAGGAGAGAGAAGGGGAATGAACGAAGTAGGAATGGTGTCCTATGCATTTTGTTAGTTGAGTCAGACGCTCTCCTCTGCATAATTATAGTCCTGCTGATTATGTCTTTAGTCTAAACACAGAGAGACCTATGAGAGGCAGCCCAGACCAGGGTCGCCCATGGGCCGCACGTGCGATCCCAGCCTTCAGCCCCCCCGACGCCTCCTCTTCCTGGCAGGTGCGAGAGGAGAAGGCTGCTTTTCAGAGGCTTTTTCTGGAGCCGCGCGCTGTACCGCCTTACACCTCTAACCGGGATGCGAGGGGACAGGGGATCGTCAGTCCGCCTGCCAACAGGCAAGGAGAGAAAAGGGGGGGAATCGAGGGGGGGAGAGAGGTAGGAAGGCAGCATTTTAACCCTGACAAACCCCCACGCTTCCTGGGAAAAGCCAAATGACTCTCCTTGACCCATACACTCAAACCTTTGGCGTTCTCATGCTGAACCACATTTGAAAGGAAACGTCTGATCCACAGATTCAGCTGTAGAGTCTTTACTAGTGTTGTCTCAGAGACTGGGTCTCCACTTGAGAAATCTTTCCCTGTTTTCTAATACATGCCGTCCTGTACCAGGAGGTTGTTTAGCTATTTCACAACATATTGACTGACGCGTAGCTGTCTACTTGACACTCCAGTGAGTGTTAGATTCTGTTTGTTTAGGAGAGAGAGCGAGAGCACATTCATAAAGGTGAGTTTTTCTTTCATAGTGTTTACACAGTGTAGAACAACACTTGTGATAAAGAATGTGCCGACATCGGCAAGCATGTGGTTTTTCCGTGGGATTGCGCGATTCAAATCAAATTGTATTTGTCACATGCGCCAAATACAACAGTTATATACAACCTTACCGTGAAATGCGTACTTACAAGCCCTTAACCAACAATGCAGTTCAAATAGCAGCCCATGTAGGGCTGAGTGCAGACTGCAGAGCCTCTGTTATTTGGCTGAGGCCCATTTACAGGCTCCATTGCCTCATTGCAGTTTGCAGCTGTATAAAATGGGGAACAGATTTTATATGATGTAAAACGGCAAGCATCCCCTGTCTCCATGGAAAAGGTCATTTGTTGAGTAAACGCTGTGGTGCAGATGAATAAGAGTTTAGAAGGAACAACACTACTCACAACACGTGCCCATGGAAACAATGAAAAGAGCTCTGTTTCGAATCTGTGGCTCCCACTGGACTCCATCATCATGGCTGGAGAAGGTGTGGTGGAGAAGAAGAGGTGGAGAAGAAGAGGTGGAGAAGCGGTGGTGGAGAAGAAGAGGTGGAGAAGCGGTGGTGGAGAAGAAGAGGTGAAGAAGGGGTGGTGGAGAAGAAGAGGTGAAGAAGGGGTGGTGGAGAAGAAGAGGTGGAGAAGCGGTGGTGGAGAAGAAGAGGTGGAGAAGCGGTGGTGGAGAAGAAGAGGTGAAGAAGGGGTGGTGGAGAAGAAGAGGTGGAGAAGCGGTGGTGGAGAAGAAGAGGTGGAGAAGCGGTGGTGGAGAAGAAGAGGTGAAGAAGGGGTGGTGGAGAAGAAGAGGTGAAGAAGGGGTGGTGGAGAAGAAGAGGTGGAGAAGCGGTGGTGGAGAAGAAGAGGTGAAGAAGGGGTGGTGGAGAAGAAGAGGTGAAGAAGGGGTGGTGGAGAAGAAGAGGTGGAGAAGCGGTGGTGGAGAAGAAGAGGTGAAGAAGGGGTGGTGGAGAAGAAGAGGTGAAGAAGCGGTGGTGGAGAAGAAGAGGTGGAGAAGCGGTGGTGGAGAAGAAGAGGTGAAGAAGGGGTGGTGGAGAAGAAGAGGTGAAGAAGCGGTGGTGGAGAAGAAGAGGTGAAGAAGGGGTGGTGGAGAAGAAGAGTTGGAGAAAGGATGTTGTTGGCATGTGGGGGAGGGGCAGTACAGGCTTGCCAGGGTGTGTGTTTCTGTGTGTGTGTTTTGGTGCATGTGTGTGGCAGTGATGGGTTACCGTTAGAGGGATGAGGCGGGGGGAGGGGGCAACGAGAGGAGCGGCGGCAGGATTAGAGCGGTCTATAAAGTCGTGAAAACGGTGGTAAAGCTGAGTGACCGTCCCAATAAACCCTGCAGCTCGTCAGAGGAGCCACACGACCGGGTGGAGGATAGAGGAAGGATGGTGGCAACGGAGGGTGAGTCACTGTGGGTAGGGAGGGAGGCAGCTGACACACGGATAGTAGACGGTCAGAGGGGCAAAGTGTAGGGTGGGGTGGTTGATGCCAGCTGACACAGTCTGGCCACCCTCCAGACCAGACCAGGGGGATGTTTAGACAACTTTGATGGACGCGGGGCGAGCGGGGACAGGTGTGCGGTACCCAACACCGCCAAGGAGAGATGTTCTTAACCTTTCACGAGCCTCTACCCCGGGTCCGGGATCACCCCCCACCCCCCCCCCCCCACACACTGATTAGCATAGCTAGCATAGCTTCACAAGTAGATAGTAGCATCTAAATATCATTAAATCACAAGTCCAAGACACCAGATGAAAGATACAGATCTTGTGAATAAACCCATCATTTCTGTTTTTTAAAATGTTTTACAGGGAAGACACAATATGTAAATCTATTAGCTAACCACGTTAGCAAAAGACACCACTTTTTTTACTCCACCAGTTTTTTACTCCATCAGTAGCTATCACAAATTCGGCCAAATAAAGATATAAATAGCCACTAACCAATAAAAAACCTCATCAGATGACAGTCTGATAACATATTTATGGTATAGGATAGGTTTTGTTAGAAAAAAGTGCATATTTCAGGTAGAAATCACAGTTTACATTTGCACCGACCATCACAACTCGACTAGAATTACTAAAGAGAGCAACGTGTATGACCAATTTACTCATCATAAAACATTTCATAAAAATAGACAAAGCATAGCAATGGAAAGACCCAGATCTTGTGATTTCAGACAATATTTCAGATTTTCTAAGCGTTTTACAGCGAAAACACAATAAATCGATAAGTTAGCATACCACATGTGCAAACGTTACCAGAGCATCGATTCAAGCCAAAGAGAGCTATAACGTAATCATCGCCAAAATATATTAATTTTTTCACTAACCTTCTCAGAATTCTTCCGATGACACTCCTGTAACATCATTTTACAACATACATATAGAGTTTGTTCGAAAATGTGCATATTTAGCCATACAAAACCGTGGTTATACAATGAAAATACTAGCAAATCAAGCCTCAAAATGTCGGACGTCATCTTTCAGAGTGATCTAGTTTAATCGAAAGCTAATCATATACTTGACTAAAAAATACAGGGTTGACAGGAATCGAAAGACAAATTAGTTCTTAATGCAACCGCTGATTTACATTTCTAAAATTATCCTTACTGTGCAATACAGGGTTCGCCAAGTGAAGCGATAACAAACAAAATGGCGGATTATGCGTTTAAAATATTTCGACAGAACAACGATTTATCATATTAAATATTTCTTACTATGAGGTGATTTTCCATCAGATTCTTGGGCAATGTATACTTTCTTGGGTCTAATCTTCTTTTGGTCGATAGATGTCCTCTGTCCTTCGAAATGTCCACTAACATCGACCGAGACCCCGAAACGTGCCCAAAGCTTCAAAGTGCACGACAAAGAAATTCCTCAAAATCGCACTAAACGGAAATAAATTGCTATAAAACGGTTCAAATTAACTACATTATGATATAACGAGTAAAAACATGACCGGAGAAATATCACTGGCTAAACAACCATTTGGAAGGAGGCAAGTCCGATGTCCATCTTGCGTAAGACGCGCGAAGGGAAAGGACGGTACTTCCACGTTTTGTTGTTTTATAGTGGCTCTGATTGTGCAATCGACTCCATTCAAAGCGTGATGACGTACTGACACCCAGAGGAAGACGTAGGCAGTGTCGGTTTCTCCATAGCATTTACAGGCACCTTAAAAACCTTAAAATTTCTGAAATCTGACTCCCTGTCAGGAAAAGTGCTGTAGAAGTAGTTCTGTACCACTCAGAGACAAAATTCCAACGGCTATAGAAACTAGAAAGTGTTTTCTATCCAATAATAACAATAATATGCATATTGTACGATCAAGAATTGAGCACGAGGCAGTTTAATTTGGAGACCAAAAAATGCTAATGCGGAACAGCACCCCCTATAGTTGCAAGAAGTTAATGGGGGTGCTCAAAAGAGTTGAGGACAGGGAGCATTTGGGGTGGGAGGGTTAGAGGCTTAGACCCCTAATCGACTGCCTTCAGCTGCCTCCACCCCATCCCCAGAGTGAAGGCTTCACCAGGCCCCCGTCTCTTTCCATTGACAGGAGCCACCATAGTCTGGTTGACCCTGGAGCCCGGGCCCACTGCAGAGAAGGTCACAGCCAGCCTTAATGCTCCTTAAAGCCCCGGGCCACTGCTGCCAGTCTAAACTCAGACCTCCATTCCTGTCCTCCTCACACACACACGCACACACACACACACACACACACACACACACACACACACACACACACACACACACACACACACACACACACACACACACACACACACACACAGGGCGCTAGAGGTATAGCTCGTGTGGGAGTCAAATAGTCAATTCAACATAATAGAATCCAAGTAGAAAAGCAGGACAAACACTTTGTCATCTGTCCTCCTGTTGTGGTTGTCAAGATTCAGCGGTAATCAGCACAGTGGTTTAGCTGATGTGGTAGTACAGCAGGGCCCCCATACACCTCTCAAGTGTGATCTATGGTGGAGGAGATCTGAGGGACCCCTCTGTATCCTGGCTGTATCACAACCGGCCGTGATTGGGAGTCCCATAGGGCTGCGCACAATTGGCCCAGCGTCGTCCGGGTTTGGCCGGTGTAGGCCGTCGTTGTAAAGAAGAATTTGTTCTTAACTGAGTTGCCTCGTTAAATAAAGGTTAAATAAAAAAAATATGTAAAAACCTAGCTGTGGTGAGAGGTTGAGGAGAGGGAGGGCTGGGGGGTGATGTTCAGAGATGGAGGGGCTGGGGGGGGTGATGTTCAGAGATGGAGGGCTGGGGGGGGTGATGTTCAGAGAGGGAGGGCTGGGGGGGTGATGTTCAGAGAGGGAGGGCTGGGGGGGTGATGTTCAGAGATGGAGGGCTGGGGGGGTGATGTTCAGAGAGGGAGGGCTGGGGGGGTGATGTTCAGAGAGGGAGGGCTGGGGGGGTGATGTTCAGAGAGGGAGGGCTGGGGGGGTGATGTTCAGAGAGGGAGGGCTGGGGGGTGATGTTCAGAGAGGGAGAGCTGGGGGGTGATGTTCAGAGAGGGAGGGCTGGGGGGGTGATGTTCAGAGAGGGAGAGCTGGGGGGGTGATGTTCAGAGAGGGAGGGCTGGGGGGGTGATGTTCAGAGAGGGAGGGCTGGGGGGGTGATGTTCAGAGAGGGAGGGCTGGGGGGGTGATGTTCAGAGAGGGAGGGCTGGGGGGGTGATGTTCAGAGAGGGAGGGCTGGGGGGGTGATGTTCAGAGAGGGAGAGCTGGGGGGGTGATGTTCAGAGAGGGAGGGCTGGGGGGGTGATGTTCAGAGAGGGAGGGCTGGGGGGGTGATGTTCAGAGAGGGAGGGCTGGGGGGGGTGATGTTCAGAGAGGGAGGGCTGGGGGGGTGATGTTCAGAGAGGGAGGGCTGGGGGGGTGATGTTCAGAGAGGGAGGGCTGGGGGGGGTGATGTTCAGAGAGGGAGGGCTGGGGGGGTGATGTTCAGAGAGGGAGGGCTGGGGGGGTGATGTTCAGAGAGGGAGGGCTGGGGGGGTGATGTTCAGAGAGGGAGGGCTGGGGGGGTGATGTTCAGAGAGGGAGGGGCTGGGGGGGTGATGTTCAGAGAGGGAGGGCTGGGGGGGTGATGTTCAGAGAGGGAGGGCTGGGGGGGTGATGTTCAGAGAGGGAGGGCTGGGGGGGTGATGTTCAGAGAGGGAGGGCTGGGGGGGTGATGTTCAGAGAGGGAGGGCTGGGGGGGTGATGTTCAGAGAGGGAGGGCTGGGGGGGTGATGTTCAGAGAGGGAGAGCTGGGGGGGGTGATGTTCAGCGAGGGAGGGCAGCCAAGAGCCTCTCTTCTCTCCCCCCTAACCTCGTTCCTTCATCCCTCCCTCCATTCCTCCCTCCCTGCCTCCCTCCTACCCTCTCGCTCTTCTCCATCACCCACTAGCCAAGAGTAGCTGCCTCATTATTCATAGCGTGTGTGTGCGTGTGTGTGCGTGTGTGTGTGTGTGTGTGTGTGTGTGTCTGTGTGTGTGTGTGTGTGTGTGTGTGTGTGTGTGTGTGTGTGTGTGTGTGTGTGTGTGTGTGTGTGTGTGTGTGTGTGTGTGTGTGTGTGTGTGTGTGTGTGTGTGTGTGTGTGTGTGTGTGTGTGTGTGTGTGTGTGTGAAGGGGAGTGTGGGTGTATCATAATTAGGCCGTCTGTGCAGTACGGCCCGGCCCAGGGGTTGATGAGACAGGGTTTCAGAGTGCTCCAGCCCCCCCCCCCCCCCCCCCCCACACCTCCTCCTCTGATCTCATCTCCTCCCCTCCTCTCATCTCCTCCCTCCATCTGAGCCCAATGCGGATGGCAATCAGTCACCGTTAGACTGATCTGGGCTGACCAAGAATTCACACGAGGTCCAGTTACCACACAAGCCCTGAGACCACAAATGAGCTGCTGAAATGTGTATATGTAACTGTGTGTGTTTCAAATGTGCACGGTTTAGCTAGAAGAGAGCATCTTTTCTAGGTATATGTGTGTCAGTGTGTGATTCTTTTCTTGGTCTGTGTGCCTGGTCTGTGTGCATTAAGCAGAGTGAATGTTTGATGATTATAGCTGTATATATAGGCCTCTGTGAGTATGCTTTTGGACGTGTGTGTGTGTGCTTGTCCTTTGTGTATTGTAGGTCAAATGTTTTAGGATGTTAGTAGTATCAGCCACTTGAAATCATCTCCATAGTAAACACGTTGCTCCTCGCTAACGCAGCCTGGTTCACAGCCAAACAAGGCTGGTTTGACACATCTCCCTACTCTGGCTCTATGGCCATGTTAACATGCAGTTAGACCCGGTTGAAATTTAATTAGAAGAAAGTGTGACAACTGTCCATAGAAATTACAACTTCCAAGAGTCCTTACAGCAACCTGGCAGAATGTATTTTTCTCTGGGTAACACCACTCCTTTCCCACCACTGTCTCTCTTTCTCTCTGTCTCTCTCCCCCCCCTCTCTCTATCGCTCTCTCCCTCCCCTATCTTCTCTCTCGCGCTCTCTCTCTTTTTAACTCTCTTTCCTTCTCTCTCTTTCTAACAACCCCCCCCCCCCCCCCCTCTCTTGTGTACCGTCTACTAGCTGGAAGGTCTCAGAGAGGTGTGAAAGAGGGCCTTAGGGGGGTGAGGGACAGAGTGTGAGAGAAGATGAAGCGCAGACCAGCGGAGAGAGCATACATGGCATCTTTTCAGCTGTTTGCACGGCATGGGCCCCATAACCATGACAACGCCATTCTTGCTGGCTGAAGTCGATCTGAGTAAGAGTGGGGGTGGCTGGGTGGACAGGGGGGAGAAGGCCCAGGACTCACTCAAAAGAGTGACATCACCTTAGAGGAATTGACTGTTTCTTCCAAGTCCTTTTGTTATTCTTTTGAGATGTTCTTATTCTTCCTCTGGTGCACTCAATCATTGCAAAGCTGAGGAGAAGGAGGCTGTGAATTATGTTTGCTGATTTGCTGTTACAGGTACTTATTCCTCTAGAAAGCTGCAGGCCCGTTGTCCACACCAGCACTCAGTTTTAATATGGTTTCCTAAATGACCTAAATGCGTTCCTTGGCTGTACTCCGGCCCAACCTGGCCCTCAGACTCAGTGGCTGCAGAGCTCTCTCTCTCTCTCTCTCTCTCTCTCTCTCTCTCTCTCTCTCTCTCTCTCTCTCTCTCTCTCTCTCTCTCTCTCTCTCTCTCTCTGTCTCTCTCTCTGTCTCTCTCTCTCTCTCTCTCTCTCTCTCTCTCTCTCTCTCTCTCTCTCTCTCTCTCTCTCTCTCTCTCTCTCTCTCTCTCTCTCTCTCTCTCTCTCTCTCTCTCTCTCTCTCTCTCTCTCTCATCCACAGGCACCCTGGAGCATGACTGACATGAACATATTCAAAAGACATGAAGTGATTTTGGACAGAAACCATTTGCCAAGTTTCCTTGACCCCCACCGCCTCCTCCCTTACTGTTCATGATTGCATAAGCACATGCAACGTCCACATTCAGTGTAGTCGCCTCACATGCAACCTCTCCTTTTTAAATAATAGCACATTACGTCACCCAACAGGCAACAGCTGCCCCGTAATATTTTCGGGGGGCCTGCCGGTTGCCTGGGTGACTAGGAGGAATAGTCATGGGTCTGGACTGAACCAACCCTCCTCCTTCTCTCCAACAAAACACACATAAACACATTGCATCCCTGGAGTCCCCTGTCTCCCAGCACCTCTCTCTCCTGCTTTGTGTGTAGGGCTAGACAATGAGCCCCCTTGACACTCAGGGGACCCATCTGTTTCAAAAGTGCAATCAAGTGAGCCGCGATGGGTGGACAGGAAAATACGAGTCACAGAGGAAGGGTGAAGCCTGTTTTTATATTCTCCCCTGTCTCTTAGTCGTCCTCGTTGACTCTTTCTCACACACTCTTTTTTTCCTCGCTCTCTCTCTCTCTCTCTGATGGTCATCAAGCCAGGAAACATCTGTAACACCTTCCACGGGTGAGAGTTCATGTTCCAAAACCTAGTCAGAACAGGCAGGCAGGCAGAGTCTTCTGCTACAGTGTCCTCCTGTCTGCTGAGACAGATAGCTCTGCCTACTTTGTCCCTGGAGCTGGGCCGGGTCATTAAGCCATTTCTATGGGTTCAGTGCCCTGTCAATCAATGAATCAAATCAATCTCTCTCTGCTAGGCTGGTACCCGCTTGTGGTCAGCACTTTCTAAATGACAGTGAGTTCTTCCATTGGAGACGAGGGTTTTTGATCTATTCAACCTTTGTGGTGTGACTTGTTAACCTGTAATCTAGAAATAGTTTAACACCATAATTTGACCATAAGGATACTGGAGAGTATGCATTCTGTTTACCCATGAGAACAACACACTTCGAGTGTCTCAGAGCTTTTTTTTTATCTGGATTTGTTTTTGTTCTGCATTTACACAGGCAGGGGAATTATGATATTTTTTTACACAGGCAGGGGAATTATGATATTTTTTTACACAGGCAGGGGAATTATTATATTTTTTTACACAGGCAGGGGAATTATGATATTTTTTTACACAGGCAGGGGAATTATGATATTTTTTTACACAGGCAGGGGAATTATTATATTTTTTTACACAGGCAGGGGAATTATGATATTTTTTTACACAGGCAGGGAGGGGAATTATGATATTTTTTTACACAGGCAGGCGAATTATGATATTTTTTTACACAGGCAGGGGAATTCAGATATTTTTTTACACAGGCAGGGGAATTATGATATTTTTTTACACAGGCAGTGGAATTATGATATTTTTTTACACAGGCAGGGGAATTATGATATTTTTTTACACAGGCAGGCGAATTATGATATTTTTTTACACAGGCAGGGGAATTATGATATTTTTTTACACAGGCAGGGGAATTATGATATTTTTTTACACAGGCAGGCGAATTATGATATTTTTTTACACAGGCAGTGGAATTATGATATTTTTTTACACAGGCAGGGGAATTATGATATTTTTTTACACAGGCAGGGGAATTATGATATTTTTTTACACAGGCAGCCTAGAATAAACACAGCATATGTGACATGGCTGAGTGATTCTGCCTCATCACATTTCCTCTATTTGATGATATTTAACCCATTGAAACAAAATGGATGAAAGTCTCACCTATAATAGGCCGATAATCCTTCTATTAGATCAAAGGTACACAGTTTGGTGGGATTAGCCAGGGCCTATGGAGCTCCCTTTAATGAGCTTACATTAAACCTACCCACCATATCTCAAAGTTTAAGATGGGTATTTATCAGGCTTTTCCTCTCTCGGGTTATCCCAGTGTGAATCCAGCCATGATAGAATACTGGATTGTTTTCAAGATGTCTCAGAATTGGAATAAGGGGTTAAACTGGGATGATTTCAGTGAAAGCGGTAGAATTAAATACATCTTCAAGTACTTCCTGGTGATCAAGAGATGGGCTCTGTCATTGGACGTCCACCAGAATTAGCCAGAAGTGTGTATTTAAGAACTGTGTAAGAGGACATTTAGGCGGGGGGTTGCCCCCTCTGCTGCTGCTGCATGTGAGGTTTGTCATGCTCTCAGGGGCAGGGGAGGCCAGGGCACACATCATCTCTCAGCAGCTCCCCTCTGCTCCCCTCTCTGCCCGTTCGTGCGGGGAATGAATGAGTCACACAATTAATGATTCCATAAAAACAACTGCTCTTGAAATGGCCCATCGCTCTCAGCATGGCAGTTGTTGCTGAGCTGAATTCTCCCAGCCAGGCCATCCATCTACTACATGAAGTGCTTCTCAATGACTTGTGTCAGGCCAAAGGCTCCAAAACGTGGTTCATCTGACCACATTTGAAGAATATTTGACCTGTTCCCTATAATGCCCATCAACAGCTCAGTTGTATTCATATTTTCATTCATTTCAGGTTCAGATTATTGCAGCAGGAAATCCTTCACCCGTAGAAATTGTAAATAAGAAAGTACTAAATACTTTTAAGCAGTCTTGTGTGCTTTTGATTGGGAGGAAACAAGGGGTTTCCCTGCCATAGTAACTGTAACTATAGCAGTAACCAGGTAGAGGTTAGTCAGACCAACACGAGTAGTAGGGATGGGACTGGCAACTGAGCATGCTCTGTGAGCACTGTGGGAGATGTCAACATAGAAGGGAAAAGCTTTGTCAAACAGTGACACTTCTCCTGCAGGATTACCCCCTCCCACCCACGCACGCACACACACACACGCACACACTTTTCCCCTTTAGCTACATTACAATAGTCATCACTTTCCTAGGCCTTCATTTAACTAGTAGGGTTCAACTGTGCTGCTGAATATCAAACCTTAGACTCTCTGCCTATCTATAGAAATTACCTATACAATTGAAAATACAGTAAAACAGTGGGAAAAAAGGGTACAATTTGATAGGATGGCCTTTGCTGCGGTATAACCAGTCTGCCCTCCCCACCCCTCCTACCCACATCAACATGCCAAGACAATGGCCATCTCTGCCCTAATAATCCACTGGCTGATTGGTCGGGCCCAGATTACCCTGGGATACCAGCTGTCAGAAACTCACAGAGGCTCTTTACCCCAACCCACAGTCTGAGATTCCTAAATTTCTCTGTATTAATAGCTCGCCGCAACTGGTACTGCGTAGGGCCAAACTCAACCCCATTGGCCCAAGAAAACAATGGAGGGAAAGGAGGAAGCAGGACGCTGCGACTGGTCGGAGGCGATAAGGACAAATGTCAGTCCTGCCCTAACAGAAGAGAGAGGGAGGGAAACAGGGAGAGGGAGAGGGGGAGAAAAAGAGGGAGGAAGGGAGAGAGAGGGAGAGGGCTTGGTTTGGGACTGGCCTAGTTTCTGACACGTTATGAGGGCTTTTAGGCGGGTTGCTTTCCTTTCATGGTCTAAACACACATGTTCTGAGAGAACGGTGACAATATATTTACACAGAGAGAAGTTGTGTTGGTCTTGGATGCATGGCGCCAATGCAGCTGATAAAGGCAGTAGAGGAAGATAATTAACCAAGGTCTGTAGCAAGCAGGGCTGATAGAATCTGGACCTAAAAATGAAGTGCATACTGTATAGTACTGGTAACGCAGAGGTCGACATTGTAAATTAACCCTTTTATTGTCCAATTCCCCTCCTGAGGGACACTCCAATGTCAGACCAGTCAATGACTCGTGTTACTATTGAATTAGTTGCAATATGAAGTCTTTCAGTAGACTCCCTGTCCAACACTAGTCATTATGTACTGTAGCCCATTCTCTGAACAACAAGACACTCCATAGCCATGTGGCTGTTGCTTCAGCTGCGTTCACAACTTCATCCTGTCATGGGATCGCAGTACAGTGTAACACTGAACAGATGTGGCCATGTGGACGTTTTAAACATTTGTCTCACTGCTAATCATGGTTGTAGACATGCAATAGTGAAACCAAATGGTTGATAATGAATGTAGCAGATGGGTTGCTAGTACAGTGCCTTGCAAAATTATTCATCCCCCTTGCAAAAATCCCAGTGGCTAGATGTGCCAAGCTTATAGAGACATGCCCCAAGAGACTTGCAGCTGTAATTGCTGCAAAAGGTGGCTCTACAAAGTATTGACTTTGAGGGGGCTGAATAGTTATGCACGCTCAAGTTTTCCGTTTTTTTGTATTATTTCTTGTTTGTTTCACAAGAAAAAATATTTTGCATCTTCTAAGTGGTAGGAATGTTGTGTAAATCAAATGGAACAAACCCCCCCAAAAAAATCTATTTTAATTCCAGGTTGTAAGGCAACAAAATAGGAAAAATGCCAAGGGGGTGAATACTTTCACAAGCCACTGTATATACAGTGGGGAGAACAAGTATTTGATACACTGCCGATTTTGCAGGTTTTCCTACTTACAAAGCATGTAGAGGTCTGTCATTTTTATCATAGGTACACTTCAACTGTGAGAGACGGAATCTAAAACAAAAATCCAGAAAATCACATTGTATGATTTTTAAGTAATTAATTTGCATTTTATTGCATGACATAAGTATTTGATCACCTACCAACCAGTAAGAATTCCGGCTCTCACAGACCTGTTAGTTTTTCTTTAAGAAGCCCTCCTGTTCTCCACTCATTACCTGTATTAACTGCACCTGTTTGAACTCGTTACCTGTATAAAAGACACCTGTCCACACACTCAATCAAACAGACTCCAACCTCTCCACAATGGCCAAGACCAGAGAGCTGTGTAAGGACATCAGGGATAAATTGTAGACCTGTACAAGGCTGGGATGGGCTACAGGACAATAGCCAAGCAGCTTGGTGAGAAGGCAACAACTGTTGGCACAATTATTAGAAAATGGAAGAAGTTCAAGATGACGGTCAATCACCCTCGGTCTGGGGCTCCATGCAAGATCTCACCTCGTGGGGCATCAATGATCATGAGGAATGTGAGGGATCAGCCCAGAACTACACGGCAGGACCTGGTCAATGACCTGAAGAGAGCTGGGACCACAGTCTCAAAGAAAACCATTAGTAACACACTACGCCGTCATGGATTAAAATCCTGCAGCGCACGCAAGGTCCCCCTGCTCAAGCCAGCGCATGTCCAGGCCCGTCTGAAGTTTGCCAATGACCATCTGGATGATCCAGAGGAGGAATGGGAGAAGGTCATGTGGTCTGATGAGACAAAAATAGAGCTTTTTGCTCTAAACTCCACTCGCCGTGTTTGGAGGAATAGAAGGATGAGTACAACCCCAAGAACACCATCCCAACCGTGAAGCATGGAGGTGGAAACATCATTCTTTGGGGATGCTTTTCTGCAAAGGGGACAGGACGACTGCACCGTATTGAGGGGAGGATGGATGGGGCCATGTATCGCGAGATCTTGACCAACAACCTCCTTCCCTCAGTAAGAGCATTGAAGATGGGTCGTGGCTGGGTCTTCCAGCATGACAACGACCCGAAACACACAGCCAGGGCAACTAAGGAGTGGCTCCGTAAGAAGCATCTCAAGGTCCTGGAGTGGCCTAGCCAGTCTCCAGACCTGAACCCAATAGAAAATCTTTGGAGGGAGCCGAAAGTCCGTATTGCCCAGCGACAGCCCCGAAACCTGAAGGATCTGGAGAAGGTCTGTATGGAGGAGTGGGCCAAAATCCCTGCTGCAGTGTGTGCAAACCTGGTCAAGAACTACAGGAAACGTATGATCTCTGTAATTGCAAACTAAGGTTTCTGTACCAAATATTCAGTTCTGCTTTTCTGATGTATCAAATACTTATGTCATGCAATAAAATGCAAATTAATTACTTAAAAATCATACAATGTGATTTTCTGGATTTTTGTTTTAGATTCCTTCTCTCACAGTTGAAGTGTACCTATGATAAAAATTACAGACCTCTACATGCTTTGTAAGTAGGAAAACCTGCAAAATTGTCAGTGTATCAAATACTTGTTCTCCCCACTGTATATACTGTATATATAGGACTAGTGCATATAGCATGACATAGATCCTTAATCTGCTGTATTACTGTAAGCGCACTTTGACCTTGGGTGATCTTAATTACTCAGTAGTATTCATGCTGCCTAACAGGCTTCATTAGGTATATCATCACTGTGTACATTTCAAATGACCTGACACACCATAGTATAATAGTCATGGACTTCATTTAGGCATGGTTCTAGTCAATTGAGTATTTTCATCCTAGCCTGGTCCCAGATCTGTTTGTGATGTATACACATCTCCTATATGATACTTTTGGTATGACAATGACAATAGGAGTTTGCAAAACAGTACAAAACAGATCTGTGACCAGGCTGTATTCATCCTTCTGACCCTGTATGACTTTACTAATGGAATTTGACCAGGCGTTACTGCTATTACTTTCACAGATGGGAGATGTGAAGTCAGGAAACTGAAATAGAAAAAAACAATATTGGGTCATTGCATAAATACTGTAGGGAGCGTCTGCTATGGGGAACCCATTAGATGAGACTGTATTTAGAAATTACAGGGTTGTATTTTATGACATGCAAATACTATTACACAATTCCTATGTTGGCCGCCATTTTGGGAAAGATCAGAAGTGAAACTTTTGAAATTTGATTAGGCCTACACATATTCATAAAATGACATTTTCTCTAGATGCTTGATTGGTAATGAGAGTACATTACCAGTAATTAATATTGCATATGTTCTATATGTATTTGTCAACAACCAATGCTCCTTTATAGGAGCCAAAATCTTTAAGTTAGTATGTCATGTTCTGTATGTGCTTCCGTCTGTTCTCAAGGCACGACAGAGCGGGTGTGTCTGATCCAGGGGACAGTGGAGGCTCTGAATGGAGTCCATAACTTCATCGCTGAGAAGGTGCGGGAGATGCCGCAGAGCAGCCAGAAATCAGAACCGGTCAGCATACTGCAGCCACAGACCACCGTCAACCCTGACCGCATCAAACAGGTGAAGCCCGTTGCCATGATCCCAACCCCTGCTTCTTTTCTCTCAAGACCCTCTAGTGTTGAGACCGAGACTACATTCTCTCCCTGGACTAAATGAGAGTTCAACCTGAGAGTGTATAGTGAATGTAGAAGGGATTTTTCCATGTGTTTTTTGTACCTATTTTATCCCAACTGAGGCAATGAAAGTGTCTGTGTGCACGTGAGTGTGTGGTTGTAGGTGTGTGTTGGGTCGGTAGGTATGAATATGACTGAGCAAACTGACAATCCTGGACTGAACCCTTATGGAGGAGAATCATTGCGGTAGCTTAGCCAAAATGTTGACCCCTGAGCTAGTCAGACCAAAATGGATGATTCTAATCCCAGTCATTAGTTTCTATATAGCCTCACTCCATTGTCTGTGTGTTGGCAGCTACCATCTCACAACAAGGGGTGGAAGTCATTATTATTTGTCTTTCAAAGAAGGCCCAATCTAAAGAATCATTCCCGTGTGAGTTTGTGGCCAAGCTCTGATTTTGTGTCTGCTCGATGCAGGGAGGGAGTGTTCCAGGCTTCCATGTTAACAGACAGAAAGAGACATCCTCCGGCTGTGATATAATCCACTCAGACAGGACACGGAGGCTGGGGTGTGGGGTTTCTTGCTCTTCCAGATAGGCCCCCTTAAAGCCACACATGTGACATTAACCACGGGTCGCTAGCCTCACTACCCTCAACCTGTCACTAGCTATCACACAGGCCAGGGTCTGGAAGGAAGCTCTCCCAGCACCGCAGAGGAAGTGTGGCTCATAAGTGTCGTCCAGCTAAAACACATAGATGAGGTGTTAGACGTGGCAAAAGCCATCCTCCAAAATCCACATCAGGGCTGAGACTTTCAGCTCCTTTATGCTGCGGCGTTCTATCCAGATGATTTGCTCTTTCCATCATCCTCTCCACCTTCCACTTCCTGGAAAATCAACCATAGCGGAACCATCGAATGAAAATTACAAGAAGAATTGTCACTGTATTTTTTCATATAGAACTCTGTTGTTTGGCCTTTCAGAGACCACCAGTTCATACCAACACAGACCAGGCTCAGTTAGCCAAGCCATTGATTCCCCCTCCCAATCCCTTTAAGTGATTATCACTTCTGGCCACTTGATGATTGCACTCCATTGATCTTTCGGGGAGGACCTGCATTGTTTTCATCTGCAACATTGACCCTGCTCATCTATTTATCGTCCCATTAATTCAATTACCCTTTAGGACAAAGAGCACATGTTGGGTATTAATAATTCAGAACTTGAGTTCTTTTCTGGTATCTGTGCTGTGTTTTCAGCCATGCTAATCCCTCATGGCGTTGTCCCTTCTGTGCTTACTGAGCTGACTCAGTGATGGGAGGCCATAACCTAAATTCGTGGAACACAACACAAGGGCCTGCCGATGGCGGCTCCTGCTCCTTCTCCTGCCGCGCGGCCAGCCTGATTATTAACTTGTGTAATTGTAGGAGTTATCAGACGAGTTAAACACACCTCTCTGCTGGGCAAAGAATAGTCCACTGGGAAAAAGTTACTGCAGAGTGGACACTTTGCAGTTCTGATATAGTCAGGAATTTATGCATAATATACACGTACACACACATTATACAAGCACGCATGCACACACACACACTGTTTTCCAGGAACACACACACACACAGTATATATCGAAACTAATGCACTCGGATACACAAACCAGTATTTAAAGGAAAGATTCACTCATTTTGAATGTTATACGTTTTTGTTGCATCTCGATGCAAAACTCGTCACACCAGCTGTATTTGTGCCTGCTTGAACGGCCGTTAGCTCAGATGCACATGAAAACATGAAATGACCCCGGGAATTGATAGCGCATCACTCAGAGATACACTAAAACGAAATAACATTCAAAATGGGTGAATCGTTCCGTTAAGCTTTTGAGTGAACTTGGAGTGAACTTGGATCAATCCAACGATGGATTGATGGCAGGGCTGGAGAAAGAACAGCTCCTATGGCATCAGATATAAAGGGCAGTTATTTTAGGCAGAAATATTTCCCGTGCCTCTCTTTTACTATTAATAATAATGAGTTTGAGAGTGCTGTATGGAAGGATTCTGTGTTTGAGTTACACACAGACAGACAGTGTAGCCTGTTGATTGCTGGACTATTAGTAATGTAAGCTCTTCTCCAAACGCCAATAGTCTGGTTTCGTCCATACTCAACCGAAAGGCACAGCGCATGCGCTTTGAGGGCTTATTATGGTTGTGTGTGTGGTTATTGTTTGAACGTGGTTGTTGTCACGAGCACGGCTGTCATGGCATGTGTCTCGTTGTTGGTCGCCCTAGGGAGCAGAGTGAGTGAGAGATGTAAGATAAGATGTAAAGTCATGTTAAGCAACAGCTGCCAGCCTGGCTCTCTGTGAGCCAGGCCGCTAATCTCCACTAGCCAAATGGAGACAGGACAGGCAGGAGCACAGGCAGCTTACAAAAAGAATAAAAGCTAAACGCCTAACTCAATCAAATTACTCAGGACAGACAAACAGGCAGGCACAAAAAACCATTCACACCCACTGACACTGAATCTCACTTAACATGGAGCGACGTTCAATATTCAAACTGATACCGAGGCTAATAGATGACTAATTTAGCTGAAATGCTAAATAGCGTTGTTGTGCTAGCTAACTTTGATCTGATCTGGCATTTCAAGGCAACAACAGCCCACTATGGCGAGACTGTGATGTCTAAAATAACACGATGACAGTGAGTTGTGTCAACTTTGCGCTGTGCCCTGCTGCCTTTGGTCTCAAATGTTTTCAGAATCCTCCCTCCAGTGATTTCCTCTGGCCAACCGCAGTTTCCTGTGACCTTTCACCCCATGCTGGAACACCTGCTTCCTACTTCCTGTTATTGCCCTGTCCACACAGGAAGTAGCCCATTAATGCAAAGGAAATCAGGAGTCAGGTTAACTTCGAGTTAGATGTGAGTGAGTGGAAAAGTGGAAATGTGGGATATGGAATTGGAATTTCTCCCAAAATGTGTCACGCTCCACCATCGGACACCAAAATGCATTGTAGTTGTGACTAGCACACCATGTGTAATTGACTGTAGAGGGCTATTTGTTGTGATACAGAAATAGTTTCATAGTTGAGTGACTCTGCACTGTATAAACAATCGCTTCCCATACAACATGAGCCCTCCCCCACGGCATGACCCTAGCAACTCCTGAATAATGTAAAATATTCTCTGGTTTCTGTGATGATCATCTGATATAACTGAGGCTTTGTGGTCAATTACAAGGAATTGTGCTTCAGTGATTTCGTTTCAAATTGAAATGTGGATCTTATTCTGGTCGGTCACAGAAACAATATTGTTTATATTCTTAACGGTTCAGAAAATCAACATGTAAGCGACCATGAAGATCCTACGCAGTAAACTATCGGTCTTTGTTCTAATCTCTTAAAAGAACCGTAAACCTCAACTCTTAAAATGATCCCTAACCCTGTAGTAACGCAGAGGTTCTCCTCCATTGGAAAGACATAAGTGATTGCTTTAAGGTGGCTGCGTCGTTTCAGCCCACCCTTCCCTCTGCAACATCACCAAGCCCAGTCTATTTCATTAACCAGCATCCTGAATCTAATAACTGTACTCATTGGAACAGCACACAGCGCCGGCTAATCTATACAGCCGTGCCTAGCGCAAGCAGCGTGGGCCGTTCATCTCCTAAATTAAAAGCGACGTCAGGAAAATCGCTGTAACGTATGAAAAAATAAAACAGAGCAATGTAACCTCTCCACCAACCCCCCCCCCCCAACCGCCCCCTCTCTCTTGTCTCAGGAGGACCGTTGGCCAGCAGAAAATATGTTATGCCATTTTTAACCTTCAGATTCATCAGCTGGCTCAGGAAAAGGTCACTTCCTCCGGCAAGTATCGATCCCATTCGTAGGGAAGCCAGTAGAGAGAGGCACAACAAGATATTTGTTGTCTGACAAGGATATGCACCCGCTAATGTTGGGTTAAATCTCTTAGGAAGGAAGGACAAATGTGCCACTGTGTGTATGTATGGATGTGTGTGTGTGTGAGCGTGCTTCCATGCGTGTGTGTATTTGGGAGGGAAAGGTCATTTGAAGGAGAGTGTTTCATGTTTTTGAATTACAGGTTTATCCATTTGCCGCTTTACAGTATGTGTGGAGAGGAATCTTAGATCAGGTTTAGATCAGGCTTTTGTGGAAGCAAAACTAACATATCTCGTGTTAAGATAGTATTTATGTGTGTGTATGTCATATGTCCAGTATTTATAAATGTGTAGACAAAACATATACTTAAAAACTGGAAATCAACCAATCCTCCATCGTTAACAGAATGGAAAGTTCAAATGTTTTATTTATTCACTAAATGTTGAAAGTGCGTTGGCGATGGAGAGAAACAAAATGGTGCAGTTTGAGGCCATGTGGCGGAGAGTGATGCGGGCACTGGGGATAGGGGTGTGAGCAGGTGGGTCTGGGCAGGTGTGATGTAATTGATGTTTGCATGCGTCTGTACGCTGTTTGAATGTGTATGTTTTGTTAAAAAAATAATAATGTTTTAATGACAAATACATGTGTAGCCGCAATGTAATGTACTATATCTGTCTGCAAGGCTTGGACCGGGAATGGGACCAAGACGGAGGATGGAGGTCAGCAGTTGCCATGGATACTAGAACAATTCATTACTAGTCCCCTTTTATTAAATATGCGTGAGAAAAATTCCTACCCAGCGGCACACCAATGTTCTGAGTTATTGTAATCCACTGTGACAAGGGAAGTCTGTAAAAACAATCCGATAAGATTGTGGTCGCCAACATTTCTGAGCATGCCATCCATCGCCTCCTCTGGTTAGCTAGTGTTTGACATAGGCTGGGAAGCCCATCTCAAAACACACTGCCATTCCCTAGTGACTTAAAGTTCGCAGCTCAGGATTCTTCTGTTAATGAAGGCCTTGAGGGGGCTAAGTGGACAGTGGTGTTGTATTACTTATGGCTGAATGGTACTTCCAAGCCTAAAAGCCTGAACACAGCATCAGTCCTGTTTCCATTGGAGTGGGAAGGAGAAGGTCTTCCTCTCAGTCCTCTCTCTCTCTCTCTCTCTTCACCGCTCCATGTTGTCACAGTGTGTTAGGGTCTGTGAGTGAACACGTCCTGGCAGAGCGGCCCGTCGGCCCGGCTCAGCAGAACACTGAGGCTCCTCGGACGGACGTGGCCCCACCTCAGCCCCACAAGGACAGGCTATTTTGGGCCTCATCAGCACTTGTTAGATGGCAGGCCTCATGAGGTCACTTAATGCATGATCTAGGACCCAGGTTTGGGATCAGAGCCAGCCACGACTCTGAGCAAAGTTGGTGTGTATGTGTGTATGTGCGTGTGTGTGCTTGTGTGTGTGTGTTTGCAACACACGTACATATGTTCATGTACTATACATTATAGTATATGTGAATATACTGACCCAAATCATTTAAGATCCTATTTTTGATCACAATCCATATCGAATGCACTGCTTTCTTAATACAGTTAAAGTGGAAGTGACAGCATTTTAGCAACATGAAATCTTATTAAAATCTGTTCATATTTTTTAAATCTTTATATAACTAGGCAAGTCAATTAAGAACAAATTCTTATTTACAATGACGGCCTACCGGGGAACAGTGGGTTAACTGCCTTGTTCAGGGGCAGTTACTATATACCCCCAGGGAGAATATGACACCTTTTTTTTTTACATTTTCTGACAAGCGAGCACTTAAATATGGTCATTTTCGCAGATTCATAAATTCATAGAATGTTTGGGAATGACGTATAGTAAGGCATTTGTGAAAATTCTATAGCAATATAGAGTGGGAGAGCGACCGTGCTTTTGGACAATTAATAGACACTGCAGTAAAACTAAACCCCCCCAAAAAACATTTGTCTTGTTCAGGACCAGAGTCTATGCAGACCAGTGCGCCATAGCCAATTTGAGCTACAGTAGGCCTATAATGAAAATAAGCCATTTGCCACACGGGCCTGCCATCATTCACTTTGAACTGAACTGTGTGTTCCCAGGCAGTAGCCACAGTGTGACTTTAGATCATTAGAACACAGTCACCAAAAGCCACAAAATAGACTTGAATGGATTTCTGCAAATACCACGGGAGTCCTCTTACATTTGCCAACTTCACAGTCCTATTGATCAAACAACGATGAAAAGATACAGCTATCTCTCCCTCAGTTGCTTATGCACATCAACAACAACAATATCAATAACTAATGCTAACCAGAGCGAGATGAGCTACAAATGGAATGAGGGAACATTAGATAAACCCTCTAAAACTTTTTCTGCTAGTTGGTCATTAAAATTGCACTGATAAAGGATGGGGAATACTGGCCTGCTCCTCCTGCAGCTTGGTTGCCAATGCATGTCCCAACCCAAGTTTTGACAGCTGATTTTTTGGCTTACCAAGAAATGTATTGGTGAATGATATTAATAATGCATTGAACTGCATCCATCTATTCTCTCAACCTCTTATAAAGTTGCTTTGAAGCATAAACTGTGAATTTGATATTTTTTTACTAATATTATGTTTGTCTGTTTCATGTCTGCAAAGTAGTTGAAACACTGTGAGTTCCACTTTAAGTCCTCCCCTCAAATACTGTATCTTTCTGCTTAGATATCAGTTCCACCCTATTGTGTTTGGCTATAGCATCAGAAAGAAAGAAAAGTCACACACTCCCTTCATATCACTAGCATGTCTAAATGCAGCTTTCTTAGTGTGATAGGGAGTGAAATGGAGGGAGAATGAGCAGATCAACGTTACTGAGAAAGAGAGGGGTTGAGATGACCACCAGGGTTAATCCTTACGGCCACAAAAAAATATATATATATTTCAAGAAAAATGACAATTGTTACATCAGGCTAGCGGCCCAGAGTGCGTGCCACAGCGCTCGTTCTTGGCACGCATTCTTTTTTCATTTCATCATTTGATTTGGATTGTGCGTGCGCGGCGGGCGGACGAAGGTTCATCACTCGGGACCCTTCTTGTCAACCTTTGGAGCGGAGCGGCTGGTCGGCTGCAGTGTGATGCTTCTGTGTTATTTTTAACCAGGTTTTTTTTTCCAACCTCGGAGAGAGAGCCATACACTGAAAGGCAGACGAGGCAGAGAGGAGCGGCTAAGCCCGGGGATCAGGAGACAGGCGATTAACCTAAAGTCTAGTGCTTAAGACTTCAAAGTACAAACAGCCCCCTGCTCACGGATCATACCACGTCCATGGGATGGACAGAGGGAATAGAGGGCAACAGTTGCTCCGTGTCCCCACATGTACGTAAATGGGGGCTGGGGAGGGTAGAGAAGGGTGGGGTGTGGTTCTGGCGTCCACAGACAATAACGCCCTTCGGGCTCCTTGTTGAAACAGTGCTGTGGGGGGTTTAGGGTGAGCCTTAGCCCTTGACATAGAGAAGACATGAGCTGAGCCTCTCAGTATCCCTGAGAATGGTGCGAGAAACCAGGAGAAGGGGTGATGAACAGTGGGTGTGTAGTACTGCTACAGCAATACATTCTGTAAAGCTATGGGCGTGATGGAAACCTGGAACCGAAAAAGAAGTGGTTTCTATATCGGGGACGGCGGCAGCCTAGCAAATGACGCTGTTTTATCTCTTTGATTGCTGTTGGCCTTGTTAACTTCTGGGGTATGTTTGTTTTGTTTTCATGTTTGTTATCTCCGAAAGCTGGTTCTGACATATTTCCATGCCTCAGCACACCCCATCCCTATTATCCCTGCTCCCCATCAGCGCAGCCCCAGCCTCCCCCCCCCCCCCTTCCACACACACACACACACACACACATACACACACACACATACATACACACACAGTACATAATGAATGACTAGCCACGGCTGATGAAACGGCAGCAGGTCTCTCTCATCTTCGCTTTCTCTCTCACCTCTCCCGCTATCCTCTCCATCTCCTCCTTCACAACTCCCCCCTCTCTCTCTCTCTCTCTCTCTCTCTCTCTCTCTCTCTCTCTCTCTCTCTCTCTCTCTCTCTCTCTCTCTCTCTCTCTCTCTCTCTCTCTCTCTCTCTCTCTGTCTAGCTCTCTGTCTTTGAAGGAAAAGGAAGGAGGCTTCATTGTCAGTCTGCCTGAGCATTAGACACACATTCAGCAGAATTAGCCCGGCGTATCTGTCGACGTTGCTCTATTCTTACCCCACGCTAAAGAGCCTACATTTTAATCAGCAGCTTGCTCCGATGCACAGGCCAAATGTTCTTGCCTTTATAAAAAAAAATATGAAAAAAATAAAAGTCAGCTATAACTCTCGGGGATGAGGACGATTATTTTAGATTAAAATGGCCGCCCATGACATGGCGAGGGAAACCTCGACGGCGACCAAGAAAAAAAAGAATGCTTTAGAAACAGTGCATGTGGGGTAAAGGACTTATAAGAGAAAGACAAATACAAGTTTGAATATCTTTTAAATATTGAAGAGTCGAATGTGGTCCTTGAGACTCATCATTAGCAGTAATGGGTTTTATGCATCGCACCATTGAGCTATTTATTCCACTGCTTCTTCTAATCTTTAGGAGGCAAGTCCCATCTGAATCATTACACATCCAATCCAACAACAGCGCCTCTGTGTGTGTGTGTGTGTGTGTGTGTGTGTGTGTGTGTGTGTGTGTGTGTGTGTGCGTGTGCGTGCGTGTGTGCGTGTCGTGTCTGTGTGTGTGTCTGTGTGTCTGTGTGCATGTATATGTGCAATGTAGAAGATGAAAAGGATTCTTGGGAGAATCTTTCCTTGTTCTCTCCCTCACTCAGTTGTTTTGATCCACTTCTCTAATGTGTGCTTGAACGAAAAGGAGGGAAATATTTTTGCCTCAACACTGAACCACACAAATTTGTGTGAAAATTAGGGGGAATGTTGGGAAAAATTGGTTGTGAGAAACTGGATGAGCCAAGACCAATTTAGATGGCACTTATCCATATGGGTACCGATCAATGTGTTTTTTAATTTAAAAAAATTAACAAAATAATCCCTCAATTCCAATGCATGGTTATTCTTCATCACTGTCACAAATAAATATGTGAGTAAAATATTTTACTACAAACACAAAATCATATTTTATGTTTAATAGTTTGAAGTCAAGTCTTGATCTCCCTCTGTCCCTGCCTTCTGTTAATTTCCAATTTCTATGTAAATTCACTGCAGTGTACCACAGCCAGCAAGGCTACAGAATCAAGGTTACAGCAGCGCCTCTGTAAAGAAATGTTGACGGTTTTAGGACTGCAGCAAACATCGAGAATGTGTAAAGATCAAATCCAGCCACACAAAAGGAGAAACATGGAGTCCATGCCAATTACTAGCACACACACACACACACACACACACACACACACACACACACACACACACACACACACACACACACACACAACATCTCTCTCTCTCTCTCTTTGTTCCTTCCTTTCTTTGGCTTGTCCTCCAACCAACACTCACTTGCTTTTCTTTTGCCATTTTTGTAAAATATATTGAAAGAATAGTTTTGTGACTGTTTCCACGTTGTATGATATGGACATATTGTAGGTAACCTGTAAGACTTTAGAACAGAGACTCCTCTCATGTATCATCCTTACCTAGTAGGTTTATTCAGAACGTTGTGTGACTTGCTTTGGTGCAAAACTACCCTTGTTCAAAATACCACTACAGTACATTTAACGATCATAATAAATCATTTGTGGTCCTTATCAAGTACATATCAAGTACTGTCCTTATTAAGATATATATCTGGCAGCTTTTCTCTAAAGTTGTACGACAAAGGACAATGAATGCGTGAATAGGTTTCAATATGGGTGTTTATGTGAGAATGAGTACTGTTAATACAGTACATAGTATACACATAGTTGTATGGAGAATTGTTTACTGTGTATGTGTGCGTGCACGCTTGTGTGAATTTGGGGGGGGGGGGGGGTCTAGTTGCTACGCATCGCTTCGACTCCCTTTCAGTACCCCTTGAATGCTGGAGCTGTGTTTCCATGGTAACACTGACCCCTGGGAGTAGATGCTTTTCACCAGGAGCCTCTTTATAACCACAGATTCACAGTTCGGAAACAAAGAGAAAAAATACACTCTTCCTCTCTCCCTTTCTTTCCAGAAACGACTCTCTCTGTCAATGTTATAATGTTTGGTCGAAGGAGTAAAAACAACTCACTCTTATTTTCCCCCTATGCTACGCCATAAAAAAATATTTTGAGTGTATCCCCCTTTTTGTGTTTTTATTCCCTTTTGCTAGCCCCCTCTATTTCAAGCTCGATTCACTCTCTATTTCTCAGTCTGTCAGGTATTTCTAACATATATTCCCTATTTTCACTCTTTGTTGGTTATCTTACGTCCTTCTCCATTGTTCCGGGTTATTTCAAGTTCTTATCTTGGTTATCTCTTTTCTTCCATTCCCTCGCCCAGTCCCTTCCTCTATTCAATTGATATCACACTTCTGTCATGTGGAGATACAATGTTAAAGCAGTGTGAAATCAGTGCGGTAACCATCTCTATGTCCTCTCTCTCTGCTCCTCTCCCCAGGCCAAGCTGATAGTACCAAACAGCACAGCAGGTCTGATCATTGGTAAAGGTGGAGCCACAGTCAAGGCCGTCATGGAGCAGTCGGGCGCCTGGGTGCAGCTCTCCCAAAAACCAGAGGGCATCAACCTGCAGGAGCGCGTGGTCACCATTAGCGGAGAGCCCGAGCAGAACCGTAAAGCCGTGGAGATCATCGTTCAGAAGATCCAAGAGGACCCCCAGAGCAGCAGCTGCCTCAACATCAGCTACTCCAACATCTCTGGCCCTGTGGCCAACTCCAACCCCACCGGCTCCCCCTACGCCAACTCAGCCGAGGTGAACCCCGCTGCTGCTGCCGCCGCCGCTGCCACAGCCTCCAGCCTCCTGGGTCAGGCCACCATGCAGAGTATGGGCGGCTTCCCCACCACCATGGGTCCCAGCTTCTCAGGCAACGACCTCTTGACCATCACCTCGGCCCTCAACACGTTAGCCAGCTACGGCTACAACACCAACTCCCTGGGCCTGGGGCTCAACCCCGCCGCAGCCTCAGGAGTCCTGGCCGCCGTAGCGGCTAGCGCTAACCCCGCCGCGGCTGCCGCTGCTAACCTCCTGGCGTCCTACGCCAGCGATGCCTCCACCAGCGCAAGCCACCAGGCCGCCTCCCTGGGAGGTTTCACCCTGGGCTCGCTGGCCGCGGCCACGGGGGCCACCAACGGCTACCTGAGTGCCTCATCCCCGCTGATGGCACAATCCCTGATGGCCACTGAGAAGCAGATGCAGGAGGGGGCCAAGGACGTGGTGGAGATCGCTGTTCCCGAAAACCTGGTAGGAGCCATCTTGGGGAAAGGAGGGAAAACACTAGTGGAGTACCAGGAGCTGACTGGAGCCCGGATCCAGATCTCCAAAAAGGGCGAGTTCATTCCCGGCACCCGGAACCGTAAAGTTACGATAACCGGCTCTCCGGCGTCAACGCAGGCAGCTCAGTATCTGATCAGCCAACGGATCACGTATGAGCAGGGTGTGCGCGCCACCAACCCACAGAAGGTGGGCTAGAAAATGAGAATGGAAAGGAAGAAAACGAGTGGGGGCTTGGGGAGGAATGCAAAGTGAGAGAGAAAGGGAGAGGAGAGCAAGAATGCTGGAAGGAATCGTCCACCCGTTTTTTGGTGTTTCAGTATTCAAAAAATTATGAGACGCAAAAATTCGCTCGGGGAGAGAGGAGAAAGTGTAACGCGGAAAACAAAGGAAAATAAGGTGTAAAATGTAAATACGGTTTTATTACTTAAGTCTTGATGTTTCGGGATTTTTTGTTTGTTTTGTTTTCTAGTTCTTTTGTTTTTTGTTTGTTTGTGTATTCTCCGGACAGTGGTGAATGCGATTTTAAACTGGCATGCTGCCGCGCTGCAGTTTGGAAAAGGGGGGCGGTGGGGGTACTGGGGGCCGACCCCCATGGAATCAGCCCCACCCCCACCCCCATTCCTGTGTAGCTCACTGATGTTTTTCTTCAGATTTGCCTTCAATTTCAATTTGCCCCTTACCCTGCCCCCCACTTTTCGCCCTCCCCCTACAAGGGTCTGATAAGACTGCAAACCAGTGCTTGGTTAGAGATCTAAGGAAAATCCCTGTAGTTGATGACATCCCCCTCCATGCCCCGATCCCTCGCCTCTCTCCCAGCCACCCCCACTCTGGTTTGAGCAAAGGAGGGGATGGGAGAGATGTGCCCAAGGCTTCCACACATGGATTATCCTCGTATCCCTATAGCCTCGCGCCTTAGGTTCTGATTTAGCCAGATGCATGCTATGCCACGCTCCATATTTATATCCGGGATGCTCGTGTTTCGTATGTAGGACGAAGGCAGAGACGCATGGTGCATCTCATTGGGTCAGAATTCTAGCGTAGCGCAAGAGTACATATAGAGGTTGGGGCATTTTTCTCAACAAGGTTTGCAGTCTGATATTATGATTATTATTATGATTATTATCGATATCATCGTCATTATTTATTAATATGATTTCGCCCATAACGTTTTGGTATTTTCATTGTTTTTTAAATCTGTAAATTCAGGTTGACATGAATGTAAAGACTATTTTTGATTTGATTTGTTTAATTTAAGTGGATTTAATAACATGTCACATAGTGTAATATACAGTATGTCTTATTTAAGTCCAGTAAGAAATGGAGCATAAGCACCACTGCAGTGATGATGAAGAGTAAGGGTCAGCTTTGATATCCAGTAAAGAGCAGGACAGCAAATATTCAATTTAAAACACACACACACACACACCCTGTGATGCCATTTCAGTGCTAAAAAGGGATTATAACATATCTCCATGGCAGATTACAGTGAAATCAAGCAGACTAGTCTCTACAGTATATACATACATAGCTGCAAAATGAAAATGCCACTTGCACAACAGGCCCAAGAGCACCGTTCACATTCTGGCTGGGACGAAGCGCTCTAATAACATCAACCCAAAGTTGTTTCAACGTTGTCTGAGCTCAGATGTCTCTCCTCCCTGCAGTTTAGCCTGTGTCCCTCAACATTGTGAAAAGCCAAAGTGTTGTTGGGACTGTAGGGCCATAGGCGTCTCCACTGAGATATCCAGCGAGCGCTGCTCTTCTGCCTGTGGCACTCTAACAACTCTGTCTAGACAGGCCAGGCGAGAGACCAGGAACAAGGGCACTTAGAACCTAGAGGTGGTGACCCCGCCAGGATACGTACATACTACTGAAAAATACAAACACTGAAGATGAGAACGTTGATCTCACTAGGGTCCATGCAGTTTGCCAGGCCTTGTCTTGTTGCGAGCAGAGCTATTGAACGCAGTGCATATTTAGAAGATGTTTTCCCTAATACTTGCTCTTATCAAGCAGTGTTCTTCTGTCCACGATGAACGGGGGTGATGTAACGTGCTACGGTCTGTTGGGCGTTAACTACAGCTAAGTCTAATGGTTGTGGGTTATTCTGCTTTTGGCCAACTGCAGGGACCTCCCACTACACGTTCCATGCAATGGATACTGCCCACTAACCTATAAGCTGCTATGATTTTGTTTGTTTTATCTTGTTTTGTTTTTTTTCTTCAATCGGAGTACACTGAAGTTGATCTTAATGCACTGTGAAGTGTGGGGATCGTTTTCTCTGCCCATGAGGTCAGGGTTGTGTTCTGTAGGGAGCTTTGTCACAGGCGTATGCGTTATTATGTCAGGGAAATGTACGCATATGAAATACCAGGCGACTAATCATATCTCACAAACAGAACTCTATTCGCAATACAGTATCAGTTCTCAGTTAGATATGCAAGACGAGGAAAGAGTATTCATGTTTCTGAACACTACGTTGAAACCAGGATCCTGGATTGAGGCGTTGGATGTGCTTTGACTCAGTTTGGCAATGAAAGTAATGTGGTTGTAGAAACAGTCTCTAATTGGAGGACGGGATTGGGGAGGAGTGGCAAGTGCGCATGTTCAGCTTTTGCTATTCAAAGACAACAATAGTTGGAGGTATGTGGAGTTTTATCCCGATTTTGACAGGGTTGCTCTAATCGTCCGACTTCCCTTTTTCTATTTGCTGTTTTCACAAACAGTTGAAATTGATATATTCTGTTAGCCAACTGAAAATGGCTGGCTAACCTAAAATGTGATGACTTCTAAAATGCCAAAGGAGGAGGGGGGCACATTTTGCTCGACCCTAAACAATCTAACTTGGTCTGGTAAGGGAACCTATCTCCCCAATTGGACATTTAGACACTGTAATGTAAAGGAAATCTATCCAATGGTGGGCTCTCTCACTATGATTCAACAGTGGGATGTTTTCTCTGTTGTCTATTGGAGAGACAGTGAGCGCGTATCTCGACAGGTTGGTAAGGAGGCTTCTCTATTCCCATCTAATACCATCCACTCTCCTCACCCCCCCAACCCTTGTACCGCCGTGCACCCCATTCTTACACATCAACCCAGAGCCCCCCTCTCACATCTCTCCATGGGTGATAATGTCTGGTGTTACGATGCATGTCTGCTTGACCTTCCAGACCACAACCACTCCAAAACAATGACTGTCTGAGTCTCCTGATGCTTTGAGGGTAGAGAGGACAGCGTCCCCTTGGTTGTAGAGCTGAGCATGAGAGACTAGTTAGTGACCATTTTGCCAGCAGCAGTGAGAACAAATTAGTAGGTGGCAGAGGAAGTAAGAAAGATAACCTGTAACCAGGCAACTAAGAGAGAAAGATACCAACTGATTTAATTCTGTCAATCCAATGGCCAGTGGTTTGAAACCACATTTTATGTTGTATGTTAACGACAGGAGTGAAAGCACTGTGCTACATTTGGAATGCATGGGCAGATACATACAGTACATTCATAAACACATTCACATAGATTGCGAGTAGAATAAGGGAAATACTGCTTGTTGAAGTCATGAAGAAATGACAGAGATTACTGGATATAAGCGCTACTAAAACTGTGACAAATCAATGTGAACGAGATCAAATACAACAATATCAAATACCTGTAGTTGGAGATCACGAGAAGGTGCCAACAAAGTTTGTCAAAGGACGACTTTGTTATCTTTTTATCGAATTCAACAAAATGACCCCATGATGATGGGGTTTTAGGGCGTCCATTTTTGTTTGGTTTGTAATTTAGGGGATGTAGATCAAATGTGATGAGTACTGGAAGCAATATACGTAGTAGCATGTTGTCCTTGTATTGTCTTTTTATTCTGTCTGTTGTCAAAGCTTTGGATTTACCTAGATGTTAAATAGATTTACCTAATTACAACTTTTTTAATTTGTGAAATTGCTGCTATTTAATAAGTGATGTACTAAAAATAAAGTTAAAACATATCTGATTGGTCGTTTAGCAGGATGTTGTAGTTCCCAGAGGTGTACTAAATGCTATACATGCTGATAAGATAATAATTACTGTAAAAACAAACTCAACAAATAAACCTGTGCCAAAATAGATCTTTAAAGACTGAAACTGAAAATGCGCGTGATTTAAAAAACATTACATGAAAGGAAACATACTTTTATAAGGAAAAAAATGTGAAAAGTGCCAAATGAACCATATTTATAATTGTAAATAGAAGGGAATGGTACAAGATACTTTTTTTGTGTGAGTAAAATCAATAAAATAAAAAAATAAGCTTTTTAGTTAAACCTTTTAATGCCCTCTTTACTACTATGTGACATAAAATAAGGGATTGTGAAGGAAGGGAGCCATCTTGTTAGCCAGTAATCCAAATTTCCTTGAATTCTACAGTACTTAGACTCCGGGGCCAGAAGAATCAACATATAGATAGATTAGCATGGTTAATGATACACATGATATTAACATTCTTAATACAGCCTTTTATAGTTCTGAAAATGTATTTTGTGGAGATAGATGTTATCTTTTTTGCACGTCTATATTGCATGATATCAAAGTGAAGCGTGGACAAAAAAAATGGAAGAAACAAAAATTGTACAAAAAAAATTAGGCGGTGTGTTTTGTTCATTTTGAAGACAAATCTTTGCATGCCAACAATGGTAAAGCAATTTAATTTTCCTTGACACATTTTCAAACGTGTGTTGTTTTCACTGAAAACATGCAGGGACATAGTCCATTAGAGCAAGGACACAGTGTAATTAGATTGTATGACTGGATGAGTATTTTGTGAGAACATTGTCTAGGCATCTAAACATTCTTAGAGAGATAGGAACAAACTTTTGATCAAACATGAAACAATTCGTTTTTTTTGCTGGATGTGCTTCTTTTACTAAAACTGCATTATTTAATTCCGGATCACATTTAATGCTTTTTACCATAGATACCGAGATATTGTCCACGAATGTACTCACCTCTGCATACGTTTGCATATCACTCTTCGATCATGACTTCAGGGCTTGAGTGTCCATGTGTTTTGTGTGAATAACTAACATCAGGTAGGCCAGATCTGGCCCTAGTGTCATTCTAACCATCTGTTTCCCCTTTTCGCTCCCTCTGAGCTTGATCTCTTGTCTTGATGTAAATATGCACTTTATATTTCTCATTTAGACAGATTTCTCATTTAAACCCCCATCTCCTGAAAGGAAACTAGAAAAAGTATTTTGAAGTGTCAAGCTAGGCCGTGTGTAGGCACCATGTTTTTTCACGCTCTGTTGCTGTTCAGCTTTGTATTTCTCAATTCCCCGGGTCTCTCTCCAGAATTTGGGACAAGGTGTGTTTTATTCTCTATTCAGTGAATTTGGTCTCATTACACGATTACACTTTCTACAACAAAAAGTTCTAGGGAGAGAAAAAAAGGACAAATATTGCCAATATTCCCCATGTTGTCCATTGCCCAACTCATTCAGTTTCACCATTAGACAACTGAGTGGTGTTGGCATGCTCAAAAAGGGATTGTAAATAACAAAAGCTGGTCAGCCACAAGAAAACATAGCTTTTCCTCATTTAACACAGGATTTTACCTTTTTGTATATTTCTGAAGCGTTCAATGGTCTAGAATAGTGTCAAAAAGGGACACTCAGTTTAAACTATAACCAAATTGACATCCCTGTTCCTAGCTTTGCCTCAGTTGCAATAGAATGTCAGCATGAGGTATACTGTATAGCTCTGTAGAGTAAGCTGAGATGGGGGTTTGTGCAATAGTGTAGTACCTTGCTGTGCATGTGCTATTGTCTGGCTCTTGTGTCTGTGTGTCTGCAGTAGGTCAGCATCATGGTGTCGTCCCCATGTTGCTGGGTGAACAGATCTGTTTTGTGATGTGCAGAGGAATGCAAACGTATGGTTCACCTGCTACAGGTGACATCATTGCTTTTCAGTGGGTGTGTGGCTACTAGTGCTCAACTCCAAAACCTCACAATGCCCCAACCCCCACCCTCCTCGCTCCCACCCGCACCCACCACCCTTAGCCAGACATTCACGGAACCCAGGGTCACACTCTTGAGCTTGTACCCCATCGAAGCACCAGCAATTTTAAACTGCATTTGTCATATCACTGTTCAGTTCCTTTTTATTGTTTTTCTGTTTCCTATTTGTACTACGCTCTCTAACCTAGACCAATTATAACAAAATGCCATTCATGTGTACCCTGTTTACTCCCCCTTTTCTCCTTTTTGCACTTTCACTGCCCTCCTTTTCCAACCACTCCCCCACACTTCTGCTCCGATCCCGCCACACCACCAAACCCCCCACCTCCTCCTCCTCCTCGAGTTCCTCCCGAGTGCCAAACAAAAACAGTACCATTCCAAACTTTTTTGAGTTTTCTTGTATGTTGGACATCCATTGGACGCACCCATGAAGCCAGCATGTTCCTCCATAACATGATGTCAGTCATGACGCCTCAACATTACCCAAAAGAAACAGATCCAAAACCCCCGAGCTAAAAGCAGACCTGGATTAACCCGGTAAAGGCTGGCTACCTCTCATAAACTGCTTTTCCTAATTCTCTATCATCTCTTCAACCTCCAGGACATCATTGATTGTGTGCCATAGTGTTGGGGGCACTTGTCACTCTCCTCACCCCCAAGTCTCTCCATTTGATTTCGATGGGAAAAATACAAAATCCATTTCTAATGACGATTTTTTTTTCTTTAACATTAAACCACACTCAGAATGGTGTGAGGAGTGTAATCGTCAGCTGCGCAGCCATCCTCTTGTCTTCTGAACTTTGAACTTTTCACCCCTCATGAACTTTATTGACCTTCTTCCTCCCCTTCTATGTTCATCAAACTGTTTGGACTTAAATCTCCATTCCATCACCAAACCTATTTGAGACTGTGCAATTCTAGTTGAAATTATTTGATTTTTTTTGTTTGTTTCTTATCAGTGGGACAATTCACCGAGATAAAGAATGAAAAAATCATCCACAAAAGAAATACAGACAAACAAACAAAACTAAACAACTGTTTCTCCACAATTTCATTTTTCTCTCATTGTAAATATTTTTGTCAGATTTTGTTGAGCTGTAAAGAGAGGCGTGTTCAACAGAATGGGGCCGGCAGCATAAAATCCACTTAGTGGAAAGAGGAAAAGAAAGGTGCACCTCATACATCTACTCGTTTGTTCTGCTACAGTAGCTTGTGGTCTTGACATTGGTGTGACCTGCTGTATTTGTTGTTGTTTATCGCCATGCTAGCTCCACTTAGATAAAAGGATTTAAAAACGCAAAAGAGAATTAAGTTCTGGAGCTGAAAATCATCCTCGTGATAGAATTGTTTACATTTGCTACCGTAGTTGTATTCGTTGGTGGTTTTGTTTCGCTTAGTGAGTTGTAGTTATTGTAATGCTTCGTAGTGTAAGAAGATATCAATGTGGAGAACTTGCTGGATTCAGCACCTTACACTAAATGTAGGACACACAAGACTAGGGGAAAAAAACGTGTCGCTCCCAAACCACAAAAAGGAAGTTGAGGGCTCTTTAGTGCAATAGAGTTACTGTGGTTTACATGATAGAAGTGATATAGTTTATAATTACGATTATGTTAATTAGGCATATTGTAGGTAGGCATTGGTGAATATAAATGTAAACACTAAGGTGCCCGTAGTGCCAACTGAGACATATCTCTCTCAGTGAGTTTAGTAGAGTTAACCTGACTGAAAGTATTCATTTGACACAGCTAGACTGGACTGACCATATCATTGCTTAGCTTTGTGCTCCACTCACAAAGTTTTATGCTGCCAGCCTCATTTTCTGATAACACTTCATGAGCTATTTATTTTCAACCTATAATATACTATTAATAAATTACAAGACAACAAGAAAAAGGGAATGACTGGAAAGGTGAATTATTGTTTTGTTTTTTAGTATTTTAGTGGTTGCTTTTAACACCATTCATTAACTGACTTAAAGAGTATTGAATATTTAATGTAATTGTAGCATTGTGTTTGTAAAAAAAAAAAGAAAAAAAAGTAGTGAGTTGTGTTTATTGACTTGTGGATTACCAGTGAAGTCGGCAATCTAGTGCTAATATATATTTCATCTTTTTTTAAGGATTATTCTTTTCCGACAGCAACAACAGTCATTATAAATGTTCATTTTAGCATCACCTGTCTTCTGTTGTCTTATTCTTCACCTCCCACTACACTCAGTCTCATCCAAGTAACACATTGCAAGTTTGTGCCTGAAACCATGTGCTCGGTCTGGGGGCGGGGCCATATGGTATGAGCGACGTGTGTGTGTGTGTGTGTGTGTGTGTGTGTGTGTGTGTGTGTGTGTGTGTGTGTGTGTGTGTGTGTGTGTGTGTGTGTGTGTGTGTGTGTGTGTGTGTGTGTGTGTGTGTGTGTGTGTGTGTGTGTGTGTGTGTGTGTGTGTGAATGGAAAGGCTGCTATCTCAGCCTTGGTGGGTGGGTGTTCTGTCCAATGTCCACCAAAGCTAAAACCTGGAGGGCTTCCATTCACCAATGGAATCCCCTGACGTTATAGCTGGAACTTCATCATGTGACCTGAGTCGACTCTATCGTTCATAACCCTCCCACCCAACCACTCTCCACCACTACCCTATCCCTGAGTCATCCCCTACCACACGTCATCACCATGTGATGTTCTCCATCGATAACATACTACTCGACCAGATCCACATTAACATGTCTCCTCCATGTTTCCAAAAGGAGCGCGTTGCCAGTCAACCTGCTTCCCACATGATACTCAACCATCCTCTCTAGCTGCTGGAGCCAGGCCAATCAGAAAACGATTTGTCTAAAAACAAGAGGATAGAGAGAAAGAGAAATAGTGATTCTCAGGGTGTCTCCTTGATCTACCTTTATATCCTGCATTCTGCGGTTGTCCCACTTTATTCTGCCCTAATGATTTCTATGGAGCCCAAAGACGACGATGATTTCCATGTTCATGGAATGGTTGCTTAGCAATTATTCCGAGGGATGATATGCACCTACTTAAAGGAGCGTGCACATACTGTATTGTTTACAACCTAAATGAGACCAACGCTGTTGAAAAAGAATGTGTAGGACAAAAACAAATTCCGTATTGCTAAATGATGACATTTCAACGACAATTTTTGTGACATTAGTTCATGTAATTATGAGTCATTGCATGGTACTATTTTTTGCAATGAAAATATATTTTTTTGAACTGTTAGAATGGATGGTACATTGTCAAATTCGTGCAACATTTAGACGCTAATAATAAAACAAATGTTGGTGTCAGTGTTAATGTCACCATGAGGAGAGGTTTTAGACCAATGAATGCCAAAATGTTGTAAAGGTTTTGTTCATTTGTACATGGTAATAATGGGTCAAATAAACCATTGAAGCTAATTGTCAGGTAGACATCATTAGTCTTACTAATTAATTCATCAAGGCCCACACATTGGTTTACCACGTTAATACTCAAAGATGTGCTTGGAAAACAGTTGATATTGGACAGAATACAATTATTACTATAACCAAACCCCAAAAGAGGTAAGTTAAACACCCCCTACTCCTGTAATACAATGTGCATCTGATATTGTGGTGTTTCACAAACACACGTTTACCCCAGGCAGAAAGTATATTTCAAGAGGATTTAGGAGGACATGAAGGACAATGTTGGACATGCCCATGTTTTTGCTGAACGAGCATCAGGAAATCAGGAGTGTTGCAGCATAGCAATCAGAGGTTATGAAACGCTCTGAAGGGGTGGGACTCCTCTCACCTCATCCAGTACACCCAATACATTAGAAATGACACAATCAAGATGTTGCTCTTTGACATTCTCATCCTCCCACTATCACTGTGCACCAACCAGTTCATCCAACCAGCAAACACCACCCCCACATTCACCATGTCTCCAAAACCAACCTATCCGGACCTGCGGATTTAGGCAGATCCAAGCAACTTCTGGCCAATGGGCTTAGACCTCTCCATGCATTGGCTATTGGTTTATTGACCTGCAGCACAGCAGAGTCTCCAGGCATATCAATATTCACAGCATGGTCTGAAAACCAAACCTGTCTCGCAAACCTTCTATACACTAAAGAAGTACCTCCAAGGTTCAGAATGAGGCAGAATTTATGGTTTACTGCACACACCTCCCAACGTTCGTAATGAGCCCCTGAGCTATGTGATAGAGCAATGTCAGAACTTTGATGTGCCTTTCGTTAGGCGCTACTGTAGATGTGTTTGTTTTGTCTCCTCGATAGCTTTGTAGTCATACCAGAACTTCAATGAACTGAAAGGAGGTAAGTCATGAGATTAATGGAGAATAACTGAATGTTAAAGGGATAGTCACCCCAAATTACAAAATTACACATTGGTTTCATTACCCTGTAAGCAGTCTACGGACAAAGTATGACAGCAATCCATGCTTTACGTTTTAGCATTTGTGGCACAAATCCCATTACAGTCATGGGACCGATATTAGCATTTTACACACATCATGTCCAAATCCTCCAACATATCTAAAACTGATTGTGAAGCTCAACAAAGTCACATATATGTTTTGAAAATGATGCGCAAAATATGTTAATATTGGTCCCATGACATGAATGGGATTTATGCTACAAATTCAAAAACCTTAGCATGTGGAAACAGTGCCAGAGCATGGATTGCTGTCATACCTTGTTCATAGACTGCTTACAAGGTAAGGAAACCAATATGTCATTTTTGGAATTTGGGTGAACTATCCCTTTAAAGGGTGTGTTTGCACTGTATTATTCACTCTACGGAATACCACTCCATCTCTGCAAGCCCCATTTGTAGCTTGTGTTTTTCGTGAAAACCTCTGGGCATCTGGTGAAGCCACTACAATGACAGATTAGGCCCCTCCATATACCTCCCATCTATCTCTCCTGCCAGTGGGACTGGAGTGGTGGTAGCTTGTGCTTCATCTTTGCCAATGCAGCCAATCCTGTTAATTGTGCATCTCTCCTGCCTGAGGCGGCATTGATTTCCCTTCTCCTTACTGCTCTTTTTCCATTCCCTTGTTCATCTGAAGCCCAAGAATCCCTGTAAATCCCAGACCAGCTGTTCCATGGAATTCCCTCGTCCTGTTCGGAAGTTAGATAGGAGAGGTAGGTTAGACATAATGCCTTGTTGCTGAGATCTCGGCGCTTCTCCTCACTGCTTCTCAGCTGATGCTAGTGTTGGCTAACATCCTACTCAGCTCTAGAGGACAGAGAGTGAGAGACAAAGAGTTTGCCCTAATACAGTATGCTTGAGTATGGAGTGACTAGATTGTGCACCTAGTTGCACCCTCACCTAAGAACAAGGACATCAAAATCAACACTGATTGATAATGTCATAATAACAACCCAGGACTTGAACCTATGGGTTCCACAGGACAAAATATAGATAATCCCCCTCATAGATAAGATGATAGCGATTTAGAATGTGCCATAGATACAAAGGCGGGGGTGGGTGGGTGCTAATAATTCTTTTTAACCTGCGTTTTGCACAATCAGATTGTAAATCAAACCTGCTTTGCCTGTGGCTACAGTACAGTAGCATTAGTCACACCACCATACCTACTGTATGTAACTGTTCAGATTTCTGTCTGCAACATCACACCCATGTCCACTCACACCCTACTGCGCTGTTACCTAGGTCGCTGGTAGGGGGGCTGTGCATTTGCCAGAATAAACAACATATGTTTTTAATTTACAAAATACACAAGCACTTCATCCTTGGCAAATCACAGTGCTATACTGCCTAATTGAATTCCATGGAAGCTCATTTCTATTCTCTCATGCTTGGCTATTCCAGGCACGGGTTGATACAGAGGATAGGAATAATAATGTGTCATAACAGCCAATGTTTGAGATTTGTTCCCTTACGAGATGTTTTGACCAAGAGTTAAGAGAAAGTTCTGACCAAGAATTGCAGAGAAAATTCTGACTAAGAACTAACATACAGTAGGTACATAGACATTTGATTGACTTTAAATTAGGGAGTACTTTTATCCTGTGTTTATATGAATGACAATTTCACCCTTCCCTCTGCTTGAATCAATAGATAAATGTCTTTTTAATGCAATATTTTGTATCAAAATTAGGGAAGACACATTTTCAATTATAGACTACATCAGATTTTAAAGTAGTGGCTGATAAAGGAGATTATTTGTAATTTAATTCAATCTGAAATTGGAATGTATATTTTTGACAAACAGAATTTGTATTTCGACTGCCTGTGGAAGACCACGTTTGTGTTCTAACAGTTATACCAGAATTTTGGCAATTTTACAGGGACTCAGGTCAATGTTTGGGTTATTTCTTGAATGTTTTCATCTACTTATTGCATGTTTGTCTAGGAAACTAATGCTTTGTCTTTGATTGAAGGAAGATACACATTTGTAGACTGTCACAAGGCTGAAATCTTGAAACTAAATCAACACTTGTCTTTCAGCATTCAGTTGTTGCTGTCTTCCGTTTGCGTGTACCTTCTATGCATTTAACAAGTATTCATCATAAAAGTGATATCAAATTCCTGGGCCTGGAAATAAACTTCAAACCACTGAGCTACAACAAACCCCAAGGTTGGAGAAAACCTCAACGGACCTCTCTCACTAAAACTTGCCATCTGTACTGGTACAAGAGCTGTCCATCTTTGACTAGCAACAATGCTAAAGTTATTCCCGCATCCTAAGTAACTAAAGTGGAAACTGGCTATTGTCCTTTGGCAACACTTTACATTACATAGGCATTGAACTTACTAGCCTGTTACAGTGTAATAGGCCGTTCCACAGATAGTTACATTGGTATGAGACGGGCCTATGTAAGGACAGGTGTAGCCAATGATTTTATAATTATGGTACTTTGCTTCACGGCCAGTTTATAGATTATATTTCAGAGCATTTATTCCACAGACCAAAATGTATTCCATCTGGTTGATAATTGTCTTTAAATCAAATTGATTTAATAATTTATGCCAGTCAGATAAGCAAAATACTGAACAATGATTGTACGTTTTTGTATGTTTTTATTTTACATTTTTAGCTGTTGTGATATTTCTAACCAACATTACAGATTAAGTTTAAAATAAGAAACACATTTCATTCTTAACTATTCCAAAAAGTATTTTAAATGTCATGAATGTTTGATTATTATGTGTATAAATACAAATGAGAATAAATACATTTAAATTGCGATGCAAAAGCTGTGATTTTAAAACACTGTAGCGTGTACAGTGATTCCTTTATCAATTTTATGGTACATGATATGTTCTGCAATCTTGCAGTTGTTGTTTTTCAGTTCTTGAGCATATGCTTTAATAAATACATTTTCTACGGTATACAAGGGAAGCCTAAGCAGTGCCTGCTGTATTATTCCAGTATCCTATATGTGAACTGTCTCTGTGTGGTTAGTATCAACATGATCCTACAGGGAAATGAAGTGGGTGACAGTACATACAGCATACCAATAGAATTCTGAGCCTGGGTCGATTGAAAGTGGATTTGCATAATGAGAATGGTTTTTGGGTGCATATAATTTTCCAACCGATGATACTCTGTGTGTGTGTGTGTTTTATTAATGCGCCCATCTGAAATTATTTGGCATGTAGTACCTGCAGGAAATCTGAACAACCATGATACCAATGGACAAAGGAACACTGTGACATCAGGTAATTAGCACGAAACGTTTTCATTTGGTAGAGGGAAGCGACAATGCCATCATTCATTTCAGTCCTTTCAATAGCTTTGGTATCTTAATGCTTGTACGGTCCTGAACTGTCTTTGTATACGATACTTTGTTGCATTAAATTACCCAAACGGAGCCGCATATTCTGTACTTTATAAATGCTCACATAATTGATTATCAACCATAGCTGTACCATGTATAGTCATTGTTCCAGCAATTTGTGTTATACAGCTAATTTGAACAATTACAAATCAAAACAGGCAGGAATATTAAATGTACACTGACTCACCCATTTGCTTAGGATAATGAGTTCCAGCCAGGTCTTGCTAATCGATCACAGAGGTGCAACACTGTGATTTCCTTACAGAGACTACAGGGTACTATTAGGTACTCTACACTGGTCGATACAGACTGCATGGTGAAATTCAAAGTCCTTCGACACCAACCGACCACACATCACCTGACGTCTGGCTTCATGTCCTGCTACAGACGTATACTGTACACCTGCCACCCGGAGACTTTCAAAGGATCGCTTTAACCCTAGAGGCACACATTAGTCTTTTTCGGGCCTCCAGAAACACAAACATATTTGACCTTTCTAAGGAGCCCTGGCCTGACACTTAGAAGGCCGCAGATGGAAGATTCTGCAGCATGCCAATGAACCATTAGGGAGAAGCCAGGGGAGCTCAAAATGACTTGGCCCAGTTTCAGACAGACTGAGGCAGTTGTGTGCATTTTACTCCATGGGCTGATGGGTAAGGAGCTGCTACTTTAACTTGAGCAGGCACACAGAGCAGGCACACAGGGACAAGAAGGTAAAGGTTGAATAAAGTACATGAGGCAAGATATTATTCAACTGGGGAAGGTCATAGACTAGATATATTAAGTAGGACACAAATAATACTAGTCCTTTAGATTGAACCCATCCAAGTTACAGGCTTTATGGCCATTCAATAAGTCCGACTAATCAAATCAGATAAAGTGGGCAGGAAAATTAAACGACTGCTATTTATTCCCCCGGAGACCAAGACGAAACATAATGGTTAGATAATTGACATCTGGCAGCAAAATATAACTTATAAAAATAGATACATTTAAAAACTGAACTGACTTTTAAGGCTGAGGATTGAAGGGTCACCTGTGTATTGCCCAGGGATACAAAATAATGGATGAACATCACACAGAGAATTTAGAATGACAGGGTTATTTATGCAATACTTGCAGTAGACATAATCCTGTTTTACATAACTCAGATTATGGAGCCTGCTTTCTGAGAACTCATAATGTGAGAAAGTCCAGTTTCAGCCTAGATACATTTCTGCTACTATCATACTAAAATGTATGGAGTACTCTCTGATTGTAGGACCACTAATATGTTAATATCCATGACTAATCAGTGATTATTTAAGGGAAAAAATTAGCCAACTGCGATCTTGACCCACTTAATTAAAATGTGATACTATTCTGAACCAAAACTTCTGGTTCAAGCTTCATGCATACTGTAATACTGAACATGGCTGGAGGAAAAAGCCTCTGCCATATTTGTCAGTGGATCACACTCTAGGGTTTCCACTTTGAGTCATATAAAATGCCCGTCCACCGTTCCAGCGACAGCAGCAAGCACTTGAAGGTTAAACCATACACACGGAGGAGGTATATAAAGCACCCGTGACCCATTTTCCTCCCCCGCTTCCCCATTTATCTAGTTCACCCCTAAAACAACATGGAGACGGTGGGTGAAGATATGTACGTGTGTGTGTATGTGGGGTGAGCTACTGGACAGACGAAACCATGTGGGCATATTGCTGCCCAGCGGCAGATGGGTGCACAGCAGGGTTGGCAGGGGCAGCGGTGGCCCTCCTCGACAGGTTACGTGCTCCTCATCAAGCGCCCTGGCCCCTGAAACCTGGCCTCTGACAACGGTCCCCCAGACCACACAAAGAGACAAAACTGTCAACAACAAACACAAACAAACCTCATCCACTACTAAACACACTGAGCTGGTATGACAATGTATACAAGGTTGAATTAGCTACACTGCTAAAACACATTGAACCTTCATACGAGGTTGAATTAGCTATGCTGCTAAAACATAAGGATGTTGTGATTCTAAATAGAACAACATTTTTTAGGGCTGTATATGACGTGATAAATTAAATAGTATCGTACACATTTTTGCTAACAATGTAGGTTTGATTCCTTCTGTTAAATGAGACGCTATGAAGCCTTGAAAGATCGCAAATAATGCCAATGTCAGACTGCATTAGAGACAGTGAGTTGGTGCATTCTTAAGGACTAAGGTATGGTGTCATCTGGTCCATGTGAAGTCCCAGGAGAAGAAAGTGCTGCTCTGCCCTTGAGCAAAGCACTTAACCTGCACAGCTTGTCCAGCTGTACAAACAGATCAGCTGTGCAGTCCACTCTGAATAAAGGAGGAATTACGGTAACAATGGACTGTAGTTATGTGATATATTTTATATTTCACTGAATTCAAGTCAACGGTGTCATTCTCAAACAAAAGTAACCCACATTACTGCCCATATTCAATATTTACTGAATGTTTGAACATCCCACCAATATTATGTATATTTTATGCCATAATGTGTCTTAAGGTGTACAGTACATATACACATTCCATTCCGTACCATACATATGAACAAATTCAAGTGACAAACGTTTCGATGGCGCTGATATGGAAATAGTTCACACGTTGGATTGAAGGAGTGAATGTTCTGCAGTATCATATGGCTAATGTCACAGTGTGTAGTGGCACTGTACAGCATGCAGACAATGTAATACCACCAAGGTTGATTTTTAGGAGTCTTAGTTTCCAGTGTATGGGCTACGGGGATGTTTGAACTGCTCACTGCTCCTTCTTCCCTGCTACTGTGAAGGTCAAAGCAAGGACTTTTCTCTCCCCGAGGGACTGCTGTCTCTCTCTGCTGTCTTGTTCCTCCAAAAGTCCAAACTGCCACCTGGGAATGACGACTATGAATACATGCAAGCCCAAAGAAGGACTTCCAGGCTTTTACGAATTAGGGTCCAAGAAACGCTTTCAGCATATCTAACGCTAGTCCAAGGCAACAATGAGGGAAATAGCATTGAGGTTGTCATGGAGACTGGCTGCAAAGACAGCTCGGGCTGCTTTCACAGCATACATCTGATTTGACTTGTCTGTTAGTGCATAGCAACATATTTTCCTCAGTGCAGACCATTCCCCCTTTGAAGGTTTGTTCATTTGAATGGCTAATCAAGTGTAAATACTTGTTTTTTCAATAAATGTATCTACAACGATCAATTATCTACACATTCATTTACATTTGATAGCCATTTATGCTGAACACTTTTCCCTCAAGCATTAATAGGTACAGTATTTTCATGGTATTCAGTTCTTCAAGTAACATTCAACAGAAAAGAAGCAGACAAGGGGAGCCCATTCAAATTAACAGAAAGCCCAGGAGACGACAAAAGACCCCAAACATCATCATCGACAGCTTCCCAAACCCCCATACACCTGATTAACGGTACAAGGTTAGTCTCCATTGACAGAACGTCTTTTAATTCAGAAGACAATGTGCATTCAACACTTTCAAATATTACGTATCAGTACTTCTGTATTGTGTTTCTTCTATACTGCAGAGGCGGCCTTAGCCTATTCGGTTCAATGACATATTTCTGCTCTATGAATGGGAGAGCTGAGTGTGCGTCATGTCAAGGCATTAGTATGCAATGAAGTTGCTGGTGTGGTAGGACTTGTTTTGGAGGTGCTCTGCTGCAGCCAAAGCAATGTCAGGAAGGCACTTATTCATCAAAGGGCAAACAACGCCAGAACGCAATGCCAATTCTCATTGCATTTAAGAAACACAGACCAATTTCACTGTCATCCTTAAACCAATGGACCATTTCTCTCTGCATCGATCCATGCACTTTAATCTCCGTCAAATGCTGAGTGTTATAGGCTTGCAAAGAAAAGGACAGAGAGAAAAGCAGAGGGGGACTGCAGCTTTCCCGAGACAGCAATCTTAACATGCTCGAAGTGGTGGAGCTCACATATAATACATTGATGAGCCGAATCCCTCTCTCTCTTTCTCTCTCCATCGCCACAGAGCAGAGCACCATGGTCCTTGGCAGGTCTGCGTTGCCATGGAAACCCTCACATTGCAGCAGGCTAGCTGGAGCGCGCTGGTTGAAAAGGAGAGCAGTACAGAGGGAGTCGGGGGAGAGGGAATCGCTGCAGTGATAGGGAGGGAGGAGGGAAGGGGGGGAAGAGAAGGAGGGGGTGGGTACAGCAGGCGAGATTGGTTCTCCAATGCATTACCCCCACAAGTCGCTCCCCTCACCCTCCCCCCAAATTTGCATCGGTTGGGGCGCGCAGGGCCCAATCCTGCTCTGTAGTCTGGACACGTTGTATCTAAACTTCAGACTGCATTCAATTATTCATCTGCTTTGCCAGACAGCACTTACTGTTCAAGCAACCTGCTGCGCCTATAGCAAAACTATCCCCATTAACCAATACATCAACGCATAGAGATAGACGAGAACATAGAGTTCTACTAGATTTCTGTTTCACATCCAGGTGCTTCACTTCAGGGCCTCATTGTCCCAGCTGTGACTTGGCCTGGTGACCCTATGGCTAATCCACTGAACAATAATGACCGTGTGCACAATGTGGAGGAAGACCCAAGCACCAGAATGATAGTGTCCATCTTGTTTTGTTGCTGGAGGACAACGACTGCTCTCCTCAAGTGGGTCAAATGGAAACGGACAAATAACCAGTCATGGTGAAACATGTTAGCCTGTGAGACGGCAAAGGTGAGTAGCGGTGGTGTAGGAGACACCCACAGAACAGGAGTCAATGTTCTGCTGTTTTCCTGTTGTGTAACCCACTAGCTAGGAGCCAAGTTATCTGCAACACCATACCTGAAGCAGATCCCAAACACACACACATTGCACGTATCTGTGAGAATACATAGACATCTCGCATAAGGTTTGATCCAACATCAAAGTTCTATGACCTCCATACCAGAGTTATAAAATAGCAGCTGTTGTCTTTGAGATACTCTCTGAGCATCAAGAACCAAGAAAGAATTCTGATGAGCAGAACTTCCATGCAAGTTTTGTATTATTATTCATGTACAAAATAAAATAATTTAAGAATTTAATTGGATATGTGGCCTATTCAACATTATTTTGTTCACGGCTCATAATTCACTCACAAAGCCACACGCAACTTTAAAAAATACAGTAAAGTGTCAGAAAAAAGAAGGAAATGCACAGCCTTGCAGTGTGTAAGTGAGGCATACATGCAGGGGGTTGTGTAGTGGGAGGAAAGTAGAGACATTGAATGGATAGCACCAGAGGTGTCTCTGAACTCATTAGAAAACAGGACCATACTCCAGTGCAGAGTAAGAGCAGGCTGAGAGGCAACCTACCGCATCTGTGTCCGGTGACGAGAGAAGAACCACAGCACCATCTGCCTGTGGAGCAAGAGTACTGCAGGACTGCAGCAGATTCAATAGTTAATGGCAACATTGAGGGTAAATTAACTACAATGAACAAAAATATCAATGCAACATGCAAAAATGTCAAAGGTTTTACTGAATTACAGTTCATATAAAGAAATCAGTCAATTGAAATGAATTCATTAGGCCCTAATCTATGGATTTCACATGACTGGGAATACAGATATGCACCTGTTGGTCACAGACACCTTTAAACAAAAGGTAAGGGGTGTGGATCAGAAAACCAGTCAGTATCAGGTGTGCCCACCATTTGCCTCATGCAGCGTGATACATCCCCTTTGCATAGAGTTGACCCGGCTGTTAATTGTGGCATGTGGAATGTTGTCCCACTTCTCAATAGCTGTGCGAAGATGCTGGATATTGGCGGATCCAGAGCATCCCAAACATGCCCAATGGGTGACATATCTGGTGAGTATGCAGACCATGGAAGAACTGGGACATTTTCAGCTTCCAGGAATTGTATACAGATCCTTGTGACATGGGGCTGTGCATTATCATGCTGAAACATGAGGTGATGGCAGCGGATGAATGGCACGACAATGGGCCTCAGGATCTCGTCGCGGTATCTCTGTGCATTCAAATTGCCATCGATAAAAGGCAATTATATTCGTTGTCTGTAGCTTATGCCTGCCCGTACCATAACACCACGCCACCATGGGGCACTCTGTTTATAACGTGGACATCAGCAAACCACTCGCCCACACACACTGCATGCCATCTGCCCGGTACAGTGGAAACCGTGATTCATCCGTAAAGAGCACTTCTCCAGTGTGCCAGTGGCCATTGAAGGTGAGCATTTGCCCACTGAAGTCAGTTACGACGTTTAACTGCAGTCAGGTCAAGACCCTGGTGAGGATGACGAGCATGCAGTTGAGCTTCTCTGAGACCGTTTCTGACAGTATGTGCAGAAATTCTTCGGTTGTGCAAACCCAGTTTCATCAGCTGTCCGGTTGGCTGGTCTCAGATGATTCCGCGGGTGAAGAAGCCGGATGTTGAGGTCCTGGGCTGGCGTGGTCTGCGGTTGGACATGATGCCAAATTCTCTAAATCAACGTTGAAAGCAGCTTTTAGTAGACATGAACATTCAATTCCAGCAGTCAGCATGCCAATTGCACACTCACTCAATACTTGCGAAATCTGTGGCATTGTGTTGTGTGACTAAACTGCACATTTGAGAGGCCTTTTATTGTCCCCAGCACAAGCTGCTCCTGTGTAATGATAATGCTGTTTAATCAGCTTCTTGATATTCCATACTTGTCAGGCGGATAATCTTGGCAAAGGAGAAATGCTCACTAACAGGGATGTAAACAAATTTGGGCACAAAATGAGAAAAATGTGCTTTTTGTGCGTATGGATAATGTCGGGGATCTTTCATTTCAGCTCATGAAACATGGGACCAACACTTTACATGTTGCGTTTATATTTTTGTTCAGTGTGAATAAAGGGGCACAAGTCTGAACACTGGTATGTGTTACTGTCTAGGTTTTATTAGACAATAACATTTCCCCAAAAAAAATCCAAATGACAGTACAGTAGCATAATAATTATTTGTTGAAGTGCTTAATTGAATAATACAATTATATCATAGCATAACTTCACAAAACCAGATGACGGTAAAAACAACAGACTCGTCATCGTCACGCTAGTTTTTCTTTATCTTTTTATTTTTTCCAGAATTACATTTACATTTAAGTCATTTAGCAGACGCTCTTATCCAGAGCGACTTACAAATTGGTGCATTCACCTTATGACATCCAGTGGAACAACCACTTTACAATAGTGCATCTAAATCTTTTAAGGGGGGGGGGGGGGGGTCAGAAGGATTACTTTATCCTATCCTAGGTATTCCTTGAAGAGGTGGGGTTTCAGGTGTCTCCGGAAGGTGGTGATTGACTCCGCTGTCCTGGCGTCGTGAGGGAGTTTGTTCCACCATTGGGGTGCCAGAGCAGCGAACAGTTTTGACTGGGCTGAGCGGGAACTGTACTTCCTCAGTGGTAGGGAGGCGAGCAGGCCAGAGGTGGATGAACGCAGTGCCCTTGTTTGGGTGTAGGGCCTGATCAGAGCCTGAAGGTACTGAGGTGCCGTTCCCCTCACAGCTCCGTAGGCAAGCACCATGGTCTTGTAGCGGATGCGAGCTTCAACTGGAAGCCAGTGGAGAGAGCGGAGGAGCGGGGTGACGTGAGAGAACTTGGGAAGGTTGAACACCAGACGGGCTGCGGCGTTCTGGATGAGTTGTAGGGGTTTAATGGCACAGGCAGGGAGCCCAGCCAACAGCGAGTTGCAGTAATCCAGACGGGAGATGACAAGTGCCTGGATTAGGACCTGCGCCGCTTCCTGTGTGAGGCAGGGTCGTACTCTGCGGCGTGCCCCCGGGGCTCCGCCAGCGCTTCCAGCCTTTCGGAATCTTCAACGTCACCATAGGAACTGTCCATTGGTTCAACTTTTACTTCCACCTCTTGTTTAATTACATTAAAAGACGAATCTACAGTACCCTCTGCCTCTCCTCTGTCCTTATCCTTCTTTGTCTTCTTCCTCCTCCTCCTCTTCTCCTATGAGAGTTCAGCTTCCTGCCCAGGAAGTTCATAGGACTCCTCTGGGCTCATGTCTAGCAGCTCCTCCCTGACCACCTCCTCCTCCTCAGTCTTTATAAAAGTTTGTCTTTCCTCTTCTTGCTCTTCCTCTCCTCCCCCGGGTCCAGTGTGACCCTGAGAGGCATCTCTCGTGAAGACGGCAGCGGAGTATCCGGTGTATCCGCCATCAGTCTGGAGAGGGTGGGGGTCCTGCTTCCGAAAGGCTGGAAGCGCTGGCGGAGCCCCGGGGGCACGGTGGGGGCCGGGGTGGCTGGGATGGCTATGGTGGTCTGGTTGGTGCTGCAGTCGCCGTAGCTCTCACAGATGTTGAGGAGGCCGCCGCAGACCACCGAGTCGAGCCTCTGGCGGGTGGCTGGTGAGGAGGTGGAGGTCCGCGGCACCAGAGGGCCCACCCAGCACGCTGTAGATCTGCCCGGCATTCCCACCACTGCCACGTGCCTGCTGGGCAGGGGCCTGCATGGTCTGCAGCCCAGACAGAGGCATCTTCAGACTGCTGAAACTGGGAGGGGGGAGAGAGAGATGACAGTCAGACAGTGTGCTAAGAGGCACACCAGATGTAGACAATGTGGGTGTAAAGCAATGGAAGTGGACAGTGACTCACTTCTAATAACAGACAGAGAAATGCTGAGGACTTTGTTAGATATTTCCCCGTCTGTTATTAGAAGTGAATCATGCCGCTTCTATGATAATTCAAATAAATGGAAAGAGGGGTTGCCTATCTGTCCGGGTTGAAACCGCTGGGAGCTTTGATTAGCCATAATTCTGTGTTGTCATCACGAAGCCTTTCGATGAGGGTACTGGCACAGGGTTTGTGAGCAAATGCCACAAAATCAGATGGACACTGATACCTTGAAGCTGAGGGGAGAGACATAGTTATTGTTGTTAGCTAGATAGCTAGCTAAGTGAACATACTCTGTGTGTGTTTTGGAAATCAGCATTGAATGCACAATGCTGTCTGCCCATTACAGCATTTCACGTTTGATTCCTAACAGGATTTACTAGATATCTGGCAGTCAGCTTTGATGGGGTTGATTGGAGTGGCTAACATTAGCTAAATTAGCTAGTTAAGCTAGAAAAAAACTTACCCTGCTTTCTCCGTTTTTGCGGAACCTCCTCCGTGTCACTTGAAACATCGCTTGATGAAGATACCTCTTTTGGCATGATCTCGGAGTACTGATAAATGGCTACATTTTACTTAGTCTAACTAAAAGCACATGTCTGCATCAACATGTTTTGTTACAAAAAAATATATAGTACCTTTGACCTGGATACACTAAAGCTAGCTCGGTTCGCGATGATCTGGGCTGCGCGAGATGCGCATATCGGTACCTTTGTAAATATATCTTATTTTACATAGAGTGTTGATTAATATAAACCATGGTCTGTGTGCAGTCTATATTCGCTTTTTAGACGCAACTGATGCTGGTCACGAAGCACATACTCACGAAGGCCCTCCGGAACGAAAACAACAAATCCCAGAATGCACCATTAGCACGGCGTTGTGTAAGTTCCAGCAAAGACAGTCTTCTAGTATAAACACTCATGTGCACAGGCGGCCGAAATGGAGTAAACACAACTTTTTGTGTGTTTAATACAGAAAGTGTATCATATTTGTTAAGGTATTTGAGAAGTAACAGAAGCGGCGATTATTTCTGACCTATTGAAACCTAACGTTGCATCTGTTTAATCAGGACCTCAGAAAGCAAGAAAGATATAAAAGGGCCTATCAAATATGTCCTCCTCCCAGTCATATTCAAGGCGGCAGTGGTGTTGCTACCTTTGCGATTTGCCTAAGATGCCATGGGCTATGATCTGGGACTTTAGCGAGACTGTCTGCCGAGGCTGTGTGAATTATGAAGGTACGGACCGTATTGAATTCCTCATAGAGACTGCAAGGCAGTTGAAAATAACTCATGTTATGCAGGATGACAGGTCCCCGTGTCCCCAGCCCACTAAACATGGCCCAGGTGGGAGAGATGGACCTATGGAGGGTGGCAGGCCACTTCCTGAATGCTTTGAAAGGGGAAGAGGGGACTACGGAGCCCCAGCACGGATCCCCAACGGTCTGCACAGAATAGATGACGGGGGCCCACAACAAGAACTCAGTGGACAGAGCCCTAACAACGCCAGACGACCCATGGTGTGTACCGTTCCGCCCAATTTAATGACACATGGCCGTGTGGGGGCTCCGCACGGGTTGCTAGCAGCTGTGCCCGGTTTAAATGCCAGAGTCGGGGGAACCCCCCTCACCCTCTCTGCCTCCATGCTGAACGAGATCACCAAGAGGCAGCTGAGCATGGGCATGGGTGTGGCCTCCTTCCTGAGCCCTGAGTTTGAGAAGGAGCTGAGGGAGAAGCAGAGGAACGCAGAGGCTCTGGCCGAGCTGTTGGAGAGTGTACGGAACCGAGCAGACGACTGGGCCGGCCGACCCAAGGCTGTACGAGGGGCCCTGCTCACCCTCTCCGGCTGTACCCCCTTCAACGTGCGCTTCAAGAAGGACCACAGCCTGGTGGGGCGGATCTTTGCCTTCGATGCCAAGCTGACGCTGGACTTTGAGCTGAAGATCTTTGCGGAGTACCCGTGCGGCTCGGGGAACATGTTCTCCAGCCTGGCGGCGCTGGTCAAGCAGATGTTCCACGACAGCCAGAGAGACTCTGGGAGCAAGGTGGTCAACTCGGGCCTGAAGTATGTGGAGTACGAGAAAAGGCATGGCGCGGGGGACTGGCGACTGCTCTCTGAGCTGCTGAGTGATGCGGTACGGGCCTTTAAGGACACCCCCGGCCCTGACGTTCTCCCCCAGCCCTACCTGGACGCCAGCTGCTCCATGCTGCCCACAGCGCTGTGTCACATGTCCCGCTCGGCACCGCCAGTCCACGGGCGCCGGAGGAAGGCTTCCCCAGAGCCCCAGGGTGGAGAGGTGGTGACCACAGAGGAGCAGCTCCGGCAGCATTGGCCCATGGGGATGTACCCGGGAATGGCTATCCACCTAGCTGCCTCCTCCTTCCCCAGCGCTAGCCAGCCACCTCCTCACCAGGAGGGCTCAGCCTCCCATTCCCACAGCAGCGATCCCTCCCCCATCACAGCACTGATGAGCGTGGCTGACAACGCAGGTGCAGCCGCCGGCCAGTCACCCAGAGAGGCCCCTAGCAGCAGCAGTAGTGGTGGAGGCCTGGGCCACTCCTCCTTGGCAGTGAGACAGAGCAGCAGCAGCCCCATGGCAGCGTGCCCTGCGGGGCAGCAGCGGCGCCTGGCCTCCAGGAATGGGGAACCCCAGGGAGCCAGCAACTCTGCAGGGGGAACCACAGCAGCTCTCCCTCTGGCTGGGGCCTCGGACCAGGGAGCAGGGGACCCCTCCAGCTCCTCTGGTCCCCCTCTCTGCTGCACCATCTGCCACGAGCGCTTGGAAGACACTCACTTTGTCCAGTGCCCCTCGGTTGCGGCCCATAAGTTCTGCTTCCCATGCACCAGAGACTTCATCCGGAGCCGGGGGGCCGGCAGCGAGGTGTTCTGCCCCAGTGGAGAGAGGTGTCCCCTGGTAGGCTCCAACGTGCCCTGGGCCTTCATGCAGGGAGAGATCGTTACCATCCTGGCTGGAGATGTCAAGGTGAAGAAGGAGCGCGACCCCTAAATCCTCTGGGACAGCTGACTGTAAGATGCAATTTCACTACATCTTGGTTTCCTTTGAGTTTGTTGTCTTGGAATCAGTCTTTAGGCCAAAGTATTCTCTATGTAGCTAGGCCATAGGCTAATGTAGTGTTTGTGACATGCTTATAGGTAATATATCCTATTCTTTATGATACAGTATAATATAAGATATGTAGCCTAAATTGTCACTGAATATGGTCAGCCTACCATTTATTCATCTGTTTGTTTGTGTGATGTCTGTCTGGACAGAAGGCTGTTGACACCTGAGTGGAGCTGCAGACAGATAACGACAATCTCAACAGGTTGTCCCCACCTCACAGCCAATCACCACAGCAATCCGCCAGGTTCTCCCCACCTCACAGCCAATCACCACAGCAATCCGCCAGGTTCTCCCCAACTCACAGCCAATCATCATACACCTCCACCTGCATGGGGCAGGCTTTACACTACCACATCACTGTCTGGTTGGTTAGGGGGTGACGATACCCCCAGCCCCAGCTCACCTCTAATACCTAATTCACCCCTTTGTCCCTCAAACATCAACTTATCTACATTAGTATTGGTCACTAGTATTAGTCACTGACTTTATAAACCAGTGGACCATGGTTGAGAAGTATGAACTTCGTCTAGCCTCTGTTCTAGGTGATTTTAGGGCTGCTGTTTTCTGTTTCTTGAACATCTTTCTAACAGATATCCGAGTGGCAATGTGAACGAGTGATGACGTCACGAAATGTTACAGCAACATACAGACTAGAACTGTTTTTGTTTTACGTCACATTTGCGCTTTACGTAAAAAACTGACGCTGACTGTCACAGAGCGAATTGTTTGCTCTTTGTTGAAACCTCAAACCAGCAGCAGTTAATGTCGCGCCATCGATTTTATAAGACCGTAGCGGGGACTTTCAGTGCTACGCGACACAGTAACATGGCTTTCACAGTGCCCAACAAAGGTGCTTTATCCCGCATGTATGAAATGGGATGGATACCTCTATTTTATACTGAATGTAGAATGCAAGACAATCTTTCTCCATGGTAATAGATGTGCAATCTATAGTTTTGAGACAACACAGCTTGTGGTGTGTACCACTAAGTAGCCTAAACACATACATAGAAACCAAAGATTCATGCTAATGTAAATGTACAGTGCCTATAGAAGGTCTACACCACCTTGAACTTTTTTCAAATGTTGTTTGCGTTACAAAGTAGGATTGTAATAGATTTAATTGTAATTTCTTTTGCCATTGATCTACAGAAAATACTCCATAATGTCAAAGTGAAGAAAACAAAATGTGTTTACAAATAAAATAACTAAAATATTGTCGTTGTATAAAAAAATAAAAAAAAATAATAAAAGTATAAGTATTCACCCTTTTTTTGTTTAGGCAAGCCTAAATTAGTTCAGAAGCTTGACCCAGGCAAAGACTGGGGAGGTTTTCAGGAAGAAACTAAATGTGATGGAGCTAAGCACGGGCAAAATCCTCGAGGAAATCTGCTTCAGTCTGCTTGTACACCAGACACTGGGAGAGGAATTCACCTTTTCAGAAAGACAATAACCTACAACACAAAGCCAAATCCCCACTGGAGTTGCTTACCAAGAAGACAGTGAATGTGACCAAGTTGCAGTTTTGACTTAAATCTGCTTGAAAATCTACGGCAATACTTGAAAATTGCTGTCTAGCCATGATCCCCAACACCTTGACAGGGCTTGAAGAATCTTTTTTTTAAATCTTCTACTTTGACATTACGGAGTATTTTGTGTAGATTGTTGATGAAAAATGACAATGAAATCAATTTCAATCCCACTTTGTAACGCAACAAAATGTGGAAAATGTTCAAGGGGGTGTAGACTTTCTGTAAGTACTGTATATTTCAAAACTATTCTTATCATTTATGTGTTAAATGTCTTTATTATTTCAGTATGTGCCAGGGAAATAGTGGGTGAAATGGTTCTTGTTAAGATAGTTATAGGTTCTGTTAACTGAAGTGGTAGAGGGTGTAGAGATTAAACTAATATTGTGTACTTTATGATGTTTAATTTAAAGGAATGTACTATTCATGTAAAGTCAAAGGTTTTTTCTATATTGACTGAGATTCAAGGTTTGTTTCACGTGATCCTCATGAAATTAGGATTTTTTTTTAAATAACTTCTATCATATCCCAATTTAATGCTCTGTTTTACCCATGAACTTAACTATTTTAATTGTTTAAAAGATAATATATACATGTATATCAAAATACTTCCCTGTCAGGTTTTCCTTAACCTTTAATGTTTGTCACCAAAAATAATATATGAATTTAATGATCAATTTGCAAAGCTGCTGCCAATCAATACCCTAGCATGTGCATGTGTTAATATGAAATTCAATTAGGACAATGCATCAAGCCATTGCTGATCACATGGGCATGAATGTATACTGTACAAACATACGTATTGTACACTAGTGGTTGTATCTGAAAGTGTATTTAGTACTAAAATTAGGCCTAGGCCTATTACTTATCTAAAATAGGATACTGTAATTCAAATGTAGCCCATACAACAAAAAAAGAATTTCCCACAAAAGCACTGATATGTTCATGCAACTTTCCTCAAGTGCCTTTAATGGCGTCCTCTGTCTGAAAGCACTTTTTAAACATCCATATAAGTCTATGGACTTTTGTATTTGGCCCCTAAATTAGTAAGGATTGTTTTGGATTGTCTTGTGCCGGCCTTTCTATTATTCTGGTCCTTTATGGTCCTGTCTGCCATGGACTCTGTTTTTGTAGTTGCTTATCTCAACACAGTTTAAGGGTAAAGCTTGTATTCCAACTCTATTTAAACTTTCAGTTTTCATATCATTTGTTTTGTTCATTGAAAATAAATGTCACATTTTATTTGTTATTTCTCTTGAAGCTTCTACGTAATTGACAAAAAAATTGAAGCGTACATAAATAAAACAAATTTTAAAAATATATACTACCACGGTTTTATACTGTGTTGCAATGAAACGCTCTATGGTCATTGTCTTGCTATGTCCAGTAGATGGCGCACGTTAACCTGTGCAGATCTTGACTTTAGAGATGTGTTGTGAACTACTAAAAAAAATCTAGACAGTCGTCTATATTGGAGGGAAATGGCAGTTACCGATTCATCAATTAGATGGCGTCGTATTTGACATCGGCCATAATTTCACTTAGATAATGTGTTATTTTATGTGATGATGGAGACATTTGTTTCTCAATGTATTTTACTGTAGGCATACACTTCTTTAAAGACGCTTAAAGGTTAGCCTAATTGTACAACGCCGCCTACCAAGATATTGCCAGATATTGAATCTCAATCATAACTCCCCCCACTAGAAAGCATATTGAAATCTCTGGCTTCCTCTATTAGTGTCAACTCATTAAAGCTATTCGTTGAGATGTTAATGAACGATCTACTGTCACATTGGCATTAGAAGCAGCCGACCTGCAGGAGGATGTAGGGATCTGTGATGGGGGAATAGACCATTTAAAAGCAACGGATTAATGAGGAAGTAGTTCTCTGCTCATTACTCAAATGCGTTTCAGCGCGCGCAGCATGTTCCTCCAAAGCTCTCCATATTGTAGAATCATTTTTGGACGGGTTATCTATATCTACCGAAATAGCTGGTTTTCGATTCAATACAATTGAGCTTAGCTATGTGTATTTGGCCATGGGAAACAGTTCAATTAAATGTCGGCCCATGCCTGAATATAATTGTTCAAATCAGTGCTAAAAATGTGTTGCTTATAGATACTTTAATCATGTAGGTTTATACTTGGTTAGGAAAGCATTGTTCTATAAAGCTTAATTACTATCATTACAGACAGCCATGTGTTATCCCATTGAATGTGTTAATCGACCTGACAACGTTTTGCAAAAAGGCGCAAATCGTTGGAAGTGTTCAGACCATTAGGCCTGATCGAGATCTTGCTTTCCTATAGTCTTGCTTATATTACTGTGAAATCAAAAAGATGACTAAATAAACGAAATCTGTTGTTTTGAAACTTTTTAATACTTTTGTTGTTTTTCATTCATTCAATTATTTTAAAAACCAAAGTCTCCCGAAGTAAGCAATTTCTACGTATTGCGCTGAACGCGACGTCTCCTTGCTGCGTATTTCCTTAGCGCTTTTCTCAACTAATCCTGTTGACCACCTATGCGCATCATTACGGCTCTATTCATGGTAATTAAGAAATGCATTGACATTCAGATTTTACTGTCTGCGCTTGACAACGAGATGTGTATTCTGAATCAGGCCAAGGATAGTCCTACATTACACATTGGATTAGGTCTACATTATTTGTTTTTCATTATTTTGGTTTGCCAATATATTCTTCACTTCATTTACCTTAACATTGCACACGTATAATACACATTTTCGTTCATGTGGCCTTCAATTGGACTAAAACTTAGCCTCGTTATAGGTCTGCAATGGGAGTTGGGAACCAACGTGTTTCTGAGAGGTCAAGTTCCCCAGCAACTAATCATCCTCCATATAGCCGTTAGAGCTCCAGAGAAGTGATTGTCGCGGGAATTAACAGCTCACCCACTGGTCAGTCACCTCAGGCTCCCTTATCAGACCTCCCACTGATGACCTTAACCCGTGAGATTATACCCCTGTCCACATCAATACCTCATCAAGGCCTGCAATAATCCTCCTTCATTTCAGATCTTGACCTATTGAGCTAATATTCTCTTTGGTCGAGTCTATTAAAATGAGAGCCAAATAAAGGTCTTTAATTTCCATTGAGTTACATATTGATCGTCAGTTTGACTGCGAATTGAAGTCAATCAGAAGGCGTCTCAGTGTTAAGCAATCCTTTATAAATTCATATTCTAATTATTTAAACCATAAATTACTTATGAGGTTATAATTGTGGTGTAAAATAAACGATGAAAATACCCTACAATCAGTGTCTGCATCCAGAGACGGTTAAGCAGCAGTTTTTAGACAAGAAATGGAGGATGCATGCTTGCAATTGAGATGGATGTGTCTGTCCCGGGCCAATATACACCCTCACCAGGGGGCAAGAGACGTCTTTTTACGATATTCAAATTGCCTTCGACGATATTCAAATGTCCTTATGGGGCGGGACCTTACCTGAGTTTTTAAGAAGGCACGTCCAACTTTTACTCTACTTGCCCACAGCACATTGACTCACGCACACGGACCGGGGCTTGCACAGGAGCGTTCTGCGGACTTCACACGGATCTAGCGTTCCCCAAAGAGCACGTCCGCTTTAGATAAATAACCTGTTACTCTTGATTATGAAACAATGGATGATTGATAAATCGACGAATAAATATTGACATTTCACTGAAGACCCACTCATAGCCCGAGGAAGCATTGTTTTTTTTGTTCTTGTTTATTTTTATTTTAGTCTTCTATCTAGTCAGTGGAACTCTTTCGTTATATTGGATTAAAATTTTACTACTTTTGCTGGAGTCCTGAATTTTGAGCAGAGACTCAAAGCTATTATAAACTCAAACAAGGATTTGCTGTCTTTCATTCGCTCAAATATATTTTCTTACTATAAAAAGTTGTATTTGGGATGTTGAGCTCAGTGAAGATGGAGTCTCATGAACTGCCAGAGTGGAATGCCTTCTACAGCGAAGCCAGTGAGGTAAAAACACATTTTTCTATATAAGTTTACCATATGGGCTGTGTGTGTGTGTGGATGCTGGATATTTGTTTCTTTAAAGTCTATTCTAGAGTTTCTTAAAAGTAAGTTATTGAATCGAAAGCTCAGTATTTTACTAACACATTGGATTGATTTTGATATTTTTCACTCCAGAATTGTGGCTGCAACTTCTTATCTTTGATTTAGTATTGTTAGAATTTTACAATTCAACATATAACACTGATGTGATAGGATTTGGCTCAATTTGTCTTTGAGCGACCTGTTGAAATTGTATATGTGACATTTAGAGGCCTGTTTACATAAAATCTATCTTATTTTTTAAAATTAATTGCCTAGTCTGTTTATACTAACACTTATGGACTATACCATTTAAATATGCAAATTATATGAATGATAAAGCATCTCAAATTAAATTATCCGTCAATTTGATTAAGGTTGGCTACCTCCGAGAGTTGAAATAAACGATACATTTCCCCCAAGAAATTCGTGATTAAATTAAAGGCAAATTAAATCCTGTCTTTAATCAACATTATATGCTCTCAAATAAATATTAGGATACTTTGATGATTATGTAGTTTACGGCTGTGTGATCCTTTTTATAAGCGAATTATAACACTGCTAGCGGATGGTCAGATATTTTGGAACGTTTCTTAAAAAGTTTGTTTTATTTGCCTTGGTTTAGTAGCACTTAGTAGTGACGAGTGAGAACTACTAAATGAAAGGGAAAGAATCCATGACGCGCATGTTACGCATTTTCAGGTTTAACAATGATATGTGAAATCCATGTCCCTTTCGCACGAATGGTATCATTGTCCATTGATGCTTTCCACTAGTACAGGCTTTTGGACACAACAAATTAATTACATTATTTATTGTCTAAACCGACTTATCTATATTTTTTGTTTCTAAATGACTAAGTCAACTATTTTCTGTTTTGTTTTCAGATGTATGCCTCTCCCACTGCCATGAATTCAATGAGTTCAATGAGCACCATCAACAGCTACATCAACCTGAACCCAGCTGGTTCTCCAGCCACCATGAACATGGGCTATGGCAGCTCTGGGCTCAACAGTCAACTGGCGTCCATGGGCGGAGGAGCCAACCATATGAACCTGTCCCCGGTGACTTCATCCCTCAACCCCAGCTCTCTCTCCCAGCTGGGCTCCCCAGGCCCTTCCCTGGGCTCCCTCTCCCACTACCAGAACATGGGCCAGCCCATGAGCCAGCTGAGCTACCCCTCTCCCACCTCCCTCAACCGGGCCAAGGAGGTTCCCAAGCCCTACCGCCGCTCACTGACCCACGCCAAGCCACCTTACTCCTACATCTCCCTCATCACCATGGCCATTCAGCAGTCCGGCAGCAAGATGCTCACCCTCAATGAGATCTATCAGTGGATAATGGACCTGTTCCCCTACTACCGCGAGAACCAGCAGCGCTGGCAGAACTCCATCCGCCACTCGCTGTCCTTCAACGACTGCTTCGTCAAGGTGGCCCGCTCGCCCGACAAGCCCGGCAAAGGCTCCTACTGGGCCCTGCACCCCAACTCAGGCAACATGTTTGAGAACGGCTGCTACCTGCGCCGCCAGAAGCGCTTCAAGATCGATCAAGAGAAGGCTGCAAAGAAGTCTGGCAAGGCCCAGGAGGGAGGCTCGGGGAAAGGGGGCCATGGAGACAGCCTGATGGAGGAGCACAGCCCAGCGGGGGGCTCAGAGGGGGCCGACTCGGCCCACTCTGACAACTCGCACCCTGGTTCCTCCTCAGAGGAGCAGCAGCAGAGGAGCATGGTCCAGCTGGACTGCCCCCCACAGCCCCAGTCCCACGTCCAGAGCACCCCTGTGGCAATCACCTCCTCCTTGCCCTCCTCCACCCCTCTCCTCCACTCCCAGGTCATGGGAGGCAGCCCCCATCTCCTCCCGAGCGCCATGCATAATCTGGACCTGCAGAACGACCCTCACAAGGCCATGGATCCCCACTACAACTTCAACCACCCCTTCTCCATCACCAACCTCATGTCCAATGAGCAGAAGATGGATCTGAAGACGTACCAGGACCAGGTGATGGCCTACAATGGCTACGCCTCCTCCTCTCCGATAGCAGCCAAGCAGATCTACGACAGCGCAGGACCCTCGGTCATGGACTCTGGGGCCTACTACCAAACCCTCTACAGCCGGTCAGTCCTCAATGCCTCCTAACATGGAGGCCTCTGGACCACAGCCAAGTGGTGCTGACAAGGACTTTTAGCAGCCTTGAAATCCCAAAGTGTAAGATGGCTGCCATTGAAAGTCTACTCACGAGGGGCCAAAGGGACGAAATAGCATTTAGCAGAGCTGAATACACAGTTGATCAGGGAAACCCTGCAGTTACATGAAGTAGAAGACAAAGGTAAAACCCAGTGCTGGATAGACACCCATTCATCAGAAGGTCTTTAAACTGATACATTCATAAATTCACACCGAAGTCATGTCCCCCCTTTGCCATTTTTTTGCAATTTTTACACTATTTCAAACTGGGTTTTAGTTTGTTCAACAGACAAGCAGGACTACTTGGGTTGTCCACATTGTAAATAGACGGAGTGGGGGAAAGGAGATGTGCATTTATTTATGAAGGGAAGAAAATTAATATATCTTGTACAGTGCTGTATAGACAAGTTACAAAACAAATGTGACATGAAACAATTTGAGGGATTGTGGGAGTGAGAAAAGGTTCAGGTTACTGCTTCGAGGCAGTTGTTACTGCATTACAGGGAATTCTTGTTGTGTTTTAGAGCATGATGCTTCATTCCTATTCATAACATGCTGTTTTAATCTCTTCAAATACACATCCGTGAACACAAATGAGCTGCCATGGATCATTTTTACAAGTGGTGGGAGGCTGTTGTTTTTACTGATAAGAGAGCCATTTCTTGGATTATTTTTTACCAGATATCCATTTTAACTGATAAGAGAGCCATTTCTTGGATTCTTTTTTACCAGATATCCATTTTAAGGAAAAAAATTAAGTCTGTTTGTTTAAAAAGGGATAAAACTGTGGTAGATCTAATTTCAGCTTTGTTTGTCTGTTTTTAAAACATGATTTTTTTCAAAGGACCCTTTCATTATCAATGATGAGAGCCTGGTGTTCCACAGCTCTTCATGGCATAGGATATTTTGGAATGGCTTCACATTATATTACACACCATACCAAGGGTTAGGAGGGAGAGGAGCCATGGAATGTCAGTTACTAAGATAGGAGTTGAATGAAAATGCATTAAGAGGACTATTTACATACAGTACTTTGCACAAGAGTTCCCACCATTTTGCACAGCTGGGGTGGCCCTGATAGTGTATGTTACAACAATGCTATGTAATGACCTTCTTTTTTTTTACTGCAAATGGCCAATTAGAATTGGACCACTGTAACAATGTCAAAGCAACATTGAGCTTTATGTTGCAACCCTCATCTTCAAAGTGCCTTTCAAGATGTTCTGATAATGGAGGACCAATAACTGAATATTCACCGAAGGAACACTTTTTGAAATATAAACCATGAGTTTCAGGTCAGAAATACTGTTTTTATTTCTTGTATTTTAGTTTTTAAAGACTTATTTAAACTACGTTGCTTTTCAGACTTGGAAAAGTATGTTTATGTACATATTGTGAGGTTGTTGTTCATGGTTTGAATCTTGTGATTTGAATGATTACTGTTTTTCTTATTAAAAAGCAAATTTGGGGGGAGAAACACGATTGTTGTCTGTTCCGTTGAAGGAAATATATACGTGAGATCATCTATAGACTTGATGAAATGGGTGTATATGTTATTTTACAAAATCCTTTAAAATAATTTAAAGACGTATCATGAAAAAAATGAAAAAAATGAAATACATCTGATATGTCATTCACATGTTAATTTTGTTTTTATTTACAATTGGATGGTAACACAGAGGCTCTGTGATGTCGGTCTTGCTGCAGGATTGACAGGTTCAGCTGAATTATAGGGTTGTTGAAACAGCTCCCTACAGTACCAAATTACTCTTGTATGTGACTTTTGGGTAGGTTAGACTAAACAGTGTGGAACTCATGCTGGCCCTCTGGCCCCAACATAAACTGGCTTCTAGACACTACTGTATTGTGAATCATCTCAAACAGAGTGTTTCAATCAGCATTGGGTGCCTTCACATTTTAACAAAAAGCATAATTCTAGGTATTAAAAAATCTCTAATTGCAGTTTTTGTTTTGTCATGCTGTTTCAGGATATCCTACTTTGACTGTAAATAATCTTACCTCATACACTCCCCTCCATATGCATTTGGATAGTGAAGAAAACATTTCAAATTTTGCTCTATATTCCAGCATTTTAGATATGAGATAGAATGTTTCGTATTAGGCGACAGTACATAATGTCAGCTTTTATTTTAGGGTATATTCATACATATCTATTTTACCGGTTAGAAATGAAAGCACTTTAGTGTACGTTTAGTATTTGGTCTCATATTCATTGTACGCAATGACTACATCAAGCTTGTGACTCTACAAACTTGTTAGATGCATTTGCAGTTTGTTTTGGTTTTGTTTTGGATTATGTTATGCCCAATTAACAACATTGGAGTCAATGGGTAGACATTCAAAATACTACTAACCATTTAACCTAGAAACACAAAAACAACTTCAGGAAGATAGAAACACTTCATGGATTCATATTAATTAACTGAATAAAAAATCATCTTTAAAATGTGAAACTTCAAAATGTCTAGTCTAGTGTAAATGACGTTGCCTCCGTTCAGATTTTTGATATTTTTTAATAATTTGGGAATTAGAACCCTTAAACATTTGTATAATTGGCATGTGAGTCAAGGGCGACCATGATATCCAAAGCGCCACTTCCTTCTTAACCATTCAGGCTAGAAACACCAAAACAACTTCAGGAAACACTATGATATTACTTAATTACTGTAAACCTTAACATGTGCATGCATTTGCATACATGGAAAGTATTTGACAATGATTACAGATCACAGCATATTAAAGTTGCAGATAGCCTACTTATAATGGTGCCGAATATAGGTCATGTACTGTAAGATATAACACCAATCCAACTCGACAGAATAGACTATTCCCACTTGCAATAAACCTAGACTTTCGATTATTTTAATTTGCATGAGTATGCATATTAGAGTAAACGCCAGGGCCGCAACTTTCACTGAGGACGGGGGGGGGGGCGTGTCCTCCCTCACATTCTGAAATTGCATTTTTATCATTGGAATGTGATGCTTTGCTTTAGGACCATGCGGACGCCTCCGAGTGGTTGGGTCGGCTGTTTGGAGTGTTTATGCGACAACAAAAACAGTTGTGTCCCTAGTAAACACTGTAACTTTGTAACTATTAATTTTTTTTTAAAGAAAACTAATTTGAAAGTGTTCAGGCTACCCTAACTTAGATTCTTACATAGACTTATTTGTGACCTGTAATGCCTTGCCAGACACAGATTTAGCAAACACACAAAGTTTCTTCAGAACTTTGACTTTTTCTAGTTTGATAAAATGTTTCCTTCAAACGATTTTGTGTGACCAAAAGAAGACATCTCTGCATCATATTAGACAGGACTCATTGTCTGTGTTGTTCTTGGAGAGGCTATAACTGCATGTTATTCACCTTTTACAAGGAGTCATCCAGGGGGAGGAAACCTTTATGTTGAGTTTCAGTAGAGACCAGCATTCCATTGACCGTAGGACAGCCCTCCACAGCCTTCTTGCTCAACACTGCTCTGTGTTTTCGGAGTTGTCGCGTAGGGGTGCAAAACCATTCTCCAGTGTGACGTCGCAAGCTTTTGAAGCTGACCGTAGATCGCACACACACACACACTCTCTGGTCTGAATGTTTTCATGGGAATCTATGGCCGTTCGTCATCTTTCACACAAAATGGTGCAGTTGGTTCGATAAGATAGGCCAGTGTTTAGCTGATATGGCAGCCACAGCTACACAAAGGTACATTGGGAACAAGGGACAGAGCCCTGCCCAGTTATGACTAACCTGCAACAAAATGACACCCCCATATATTAGCTGTGATTGGTTTTGCAGTCTGTTGGGAAGCATGATAACCCCTTTCAAACACCTCTCAGATAGTTGTATGAACATAACACTACTGATGATCAGAACCGAGAATAGCATAATGAGACAAAAATATTAACTACAATGATAACTTTTTGCCAATTCAACCAAGTCACTAAAGGAAGATGAAAATAGCAAGTCAACTATTTCGACTCAAACCAGTTTTACCCAGAGGGTATAGTTTTGCATAGTATCTCAAAATGTAATTCTCAGGAGAAACTCCAACGTAGTTGCTCTTGTTTAACGTTTCACCTGAGGCACAGGAACAGGTGACAGTAATTTAATGCGCTTGCCAGGAGCACACAGGGGAAAAACATACTTTAACACTTTCGGATGTTCTGTATGTGTCACAATCGTCGCAATGGACGGACCAAGGCGCAGCGTGAGTTGAGTTCCACATCTTTTATTTAAAGTGAAACATTAAAAAATAAAAAATAAACAGACAACGAACGTGATAGCCGGGGTGCAACATGCACACACACAAAAACAATATCCCACAAAACAGATGTGGGAAAAAGGCTACCTAAATATGATCCCCAATTAGAGGCAACAATTACCAGCTGCCTCTAATTGGGAACCATACAACTCACCAACATAGAAATACAATGACTAGAACACCCCCCTAGTCACGCTCTGACCTAAACACCATAGAGAACCAAGGGCTCTCTATGGTCAGGGCGTGACAGTATGCTGAGAAAAATAAGTGAATAAAGACTTCCGGCGAGCTGGTTGATTGTTAGGGAATATGGCTGGATATATGACATGGACACTGATAGGAAAGATGTATTGTTCATCCAGACCATGTATCTAATGAACTATTATTTGCCCCCTCAGTTAAGTTCTTGCTTAATGCACTTTGGATTTCCTGGCTTGTCAGCCATCACTCAATTTGGGATGTTAAAAGCTGTCATAGCAGGCGGTTGATGTTGAATACCTATAACCTGGCTGTGTTTTTCTAGTCGTGTGTACAGGTAACTGCCAAAATAAAGGAAACACCAACATAGAGCGTCTTAATCGAGTGTTGGGCCAGAACAGCTTCCGTGAAGCTTGGCATAGATTTGAGAAGTGTCTGGAACTCTTTTGGAGGGATGCGACACCATTCTTCCCAGAGAAATTCCATAATTTGGTGTTTTATTGATGGTGGTGGAAGGCGCTGCCTCAGGCGCCATCTCCAGAATGTCCCATAAGTGTTCAATTGGGTTGAGATCTGGTGACTGAGACGGCCATTGGATATGGTTTACATCATTTTCATGCTCATCAAACCATTCAGTGACCACTCGTGTCCTGTGGATGGGGGCATTATCATCCCATTGGGGCATAGCCATGGTTGCCAAAATATTGGCCTGCCAAACATTTTGATAGATAACCCTAAGCATGATAGGATGTACATGTCTTAATTAACCTAGGAACTACACTTGTGTGGAAGCACCTGCTTTCAATATACGTTTTTTCCCCCATTTACTCAAGTGTTTCCATTATTCTGGCTGTTACCTGTGGATGTGACAGGTAAAGCTAGAGGGAAGGGTGGCTCCTGGCTCATCCCTTTAAGATGTACTATGCAAATGAGAGCTGTATCCTGTATCCTGGATGCAACGCTGCATCCTGTTGACATTTCCTACGCAGGGAAAGAGAAGAAAGAAAAAGCCGGGCCTTACAGTTCAACCCTCAGGCTATACTCTCGTGTTGGATTGTTGGAGGAAAACGTCTGTGAAAGAATGAAAGACTTGTTGCGCAAGTGGGATGACTGCACTTTTGAATGTAGCTGCCCTTTGAAGCATGTACTGAAATATTACACGTTTGAGCCCTGTGAAATATAACATTGCGACATTGCATGTTTTTACGGTTCTAATGGATAGCCTACATTCATACTGTAATCTCTTATATAATAATTACATTAGATATGAGACTATGAAAACATGCCGTGTCATATGTTTAATGTAGATAGTGTACATTAGGCATTGTGCTTATATTGTTATACACTCTCAGAAAAAAGGGTACTAAAAGGGTTCTCCGGCTGTCCCCATAGGAGCACCCTTTTTGGTTTCAGGTCAAACCCTTTTTAGGTTCCATGTAAAACCCTCCGTGGAAAGGGTTCTACATGGAACCAAAAAAGGGTTATTCAAAGGGTTCTCATATGGGGACAGCCGAAGAACCCTTTTAGGTTCAAGATAGCACCTTTTTTTCTTAGAGTGTGGTAACGGGACACAGATATAGATATTTTATTTTAGACTGTGCTTGTTGTTACCCACTACTTCATATCCTGCTCCAGCTCTCTCCAGCATGCTGTATGTTGTGCTGTGCAGAGGAGGCCAGTCAGCGAGTGCACACGGGAGAGACAGAGGCAGAGATAATACGCTGGACTTTGCTCTTTGGGTTGTGGGTGTTGTTAAAGTGGCTCCTGATAAAGCAGGACTGGGAGAGAACGAGACAGGGAAGGGGACTGATTATATTTCCCTGTGAGAAAGAAAGAAGGAAAGCTACTGGATTGATCAGGGCCTGAGTGTTGAGTCAACAGATACAGAGAGAAAAGTTCCATGGCCAGCCCGCTGCCACAGTCACACCTCTGGCTTTAACTCGGCACGTAGGAGCTTATGTATCCTCTTATGTCTTGGCTGATGTCCAACTACCACATACTGTTGGTATGGACTGTAATAGTTGCCCTCCGTACGTCTGATACAGTTTCTGTCGCTCACACGTCCATAAACCCTCATTTGCCTCTCGGTACTAACACTGCGACAGACGAGCTGACACATTTTGACGAGGACATTCAGTCAGAGGGAGGAATGCTTATTTCTTCCTTTCCAAAAACACGGCACTCTCCGAGTCCAAACAAAGCAGTGTCTCGCTGCAGGGTAAGAGAGACAGTGTGCGACAGTGTGGCCGGTGATTTACGAGGCAGTGGACAGTGGCTGTCAGACCTGGCCGTGTTGTCTTAAGGTCTAGCCGGGGCTGACATGCTCTTCCTCTGCTCCCGCCCGGGCCAGGGTCGGAGCCGGCCCCCACTTCCACATGGACCCCAGATGGCGGCGGACATTCCAGAGGCGTTCATCACCCACCCTGCTTCCCCTGGGTGAAGCCACCACCACCACCACCACCTCCACCACCTCCACCACAATTAAGATTCTGTCCTCTGGAGGTTCTGGAGAGTAAGGACATGAGCAGCCACAATACATGGTCCCTATACATAGCACAACACATGGCCCCTATACATAGCACAACACATATCTCCTATACATAGCACAAAACATGGTCATTTTGAAAAGGGTTTTATCATCCTTACAAAAATAATCTGAATGTGCTCAATTGTAGACAAGATAGGATCTAGCTAGGATCTCACAGGCTTTAGACCAAGTTTAATCTAGAGATCCTCTTCCTGTTCTCCAAGCATGTTGCTAGAGATCACTGGTAGATAACGGATGTAGGTAACAACACTTCAGGAACCCAACAAGGACTTCTGGACTTTTGACACACCCAACCTACCCGACGTCTCCAAGCAGTTATTATCAGTACTTATGAGCCGTTTGCATCACAGGTGTGTGAGTGACATATACGCCCCGCCCCTTTACCGTTACAGCATGTGACCTCATTACTCAGTCCAATCAGATAAGCTTTTCTCTGTCTTGTCCCATATCTGATACACACTAGTTTCCCTGACCCACTGACAGATGTAGTAAAGGAGTAGTACGGCTATTATAACAGACCTGGACTTTTGACCAGAGGGTTAAAGGTTCTCACACGGGTGTGAGAACTTGAGCCAGACACTTAAAGTGAATGACCTCAGTGTGTATTCAGCTGTACAAATGGATAATACTGTAGCTCTATCAGTTGTTCTGTGTGGTGACTATATTACCCTGGAAATGGCAATCCTCCTGAATCGACTTATCATCAATAACACTGGCTGTATTTACTCATCCTCGTCTGCATCATTATGATCATCATTATCATCACTTACTTGGCAAAAGTCTAGCTCAAAACACTGACACTTCATCTACCACCCTTGGTTATTACATGATCATAACAATCTCACTTCAGGTGACAGTTATGGCTATATAAGGATGTTAGACATGTCTACACCTAAAGGCAGAATGATTACTCTAAATTGAGTAAGTCCGTAAAAAGCCTCTCCCTGTGTCTGTACATCTATAAGAGCCTGTGGAGTCCCTGGTTGGAGTCCCTGGTTGGAGTCCCTGTTCGCCCCCCACCCCTAAGTCCTGGCTGAGTGAGAGGTCACAGTTTGGTGGAAGCAGCCCCTGAAGCCTGGGTCCCCGCCCTGTCACGAGCCTGTTACTGGGGGTTTTTGTTTTCATGGCCACGCAATCACAGGTCCCCCTCGTTTGCACCAATTAGCAACATCAGGAACCAGCTGGGCCATATTACAGGCGTGCCGCCCGCCTCTCGGGTTACCGGTGCGAGGGGCTAAAAACAACGAGGGTCCGAGAAGGACGGGAGAAAGGGCTGCCAGCAACAATACAGTATGTCCCGAGCATACACAATCATCCACACTCACTCTCATTGGACCTACAGTGGGGAGAACAAGTATTTGATACACTGCCGATTTTGCAGGTTTTCCTACTTAAAAAGCATGTAGAGGTCTGTCATTTTTATCTTAGTTACACTTCAACTGTGAGAGACGGAATCTAAAACAAAAATCCAGAAAAACATATTGTATGATTTTTAAGTAATTAATTTGCATTTTATTGCATGACATAAGTATTTGATCACCTACCAACCAGTAAGAATTCCGGCTCTCACAGACCTGTTAGTTTTTCTTTAAGAAGGCCTCCTGTTCTCCACTCATTATCTGTATTAACTGCACCTGTTTGAACTCGTTACCTGTATAAAAGACACCTGTCCACACACTCTATCAAACAGACTCCAACCTCTCCACAATGGCCAAGACCAGAGAGCTGTGTAAGGACATCAGGGATAAAATTGTAGACCTGCACAAGGCTGGGATGGGCTACAAGACAATAGGCAAGCAGCTTGGTGAGAAGGCAACAACTGTTGGCGCAATTATTAGAAAATGGAAGAAGTTCAAGATGACGGTCAATCACCCTCGGTCTGCAAGATCTCACCTCGTGGGGCATCGATGATCATGAGGAAGGTGAGGGATCAGCCCAGAACTACACGGCAGGACCTGGTCAATGACCTGAAGAGAGCTGGGACCACAGTCTCAAAGAAAACCATTAGTAACACACTACGCCGTCATGGATTAAAATACTGCAGCGCACGCAAGGTCCCCCTGCTCAAGCCAGCGCATGTCCAGGCCCGTCTGAAGTTAGCCAATGACCATCTGGATGATCCAGAGGAGGAATGGGAGAAGGTCATGTGGTCTGATGAGACAAAAATAGAGCTTTTTGGTCAAAACTCCACTCGCAGTGTTTGGAGGAAGAAGAAGGATGAGTACAACCCCAAGAACACCATCCCAACCGTGAAGCATGGAGGTGGAAACATCATTCTTTGGGGATGCTTTTCTGCAAAGGGGACAGGACGACTGCACCGTATTGAGGGGAGGATGGATGGGGCCATGCATCGCGAGATCTTGGCCAACAACCTCCTTCCCTCAGTAAGAGCATTGAAGATGGGTTGTGGCTGGGTCTTCCAGCATGACAACGACCCGAAACACACAGCCAGGGCAACTAAGGAGGGGCTCCGTAAGAAGCATCTCAAGGTCCTGGAGTGGCCTAGCCAGTCTCCAGACCTGAACCCAATAGAAAATCTTTGGAGGGAGCTAAAAGTCCGTATTGCCCAGCGACAGCCACAAAACCTGAAGGATCTGGAGAAGGTCTGTATGGAGGAGTGGGCCAAAATCCCTGCTGCAGTGTGTGCAAACCTGGTCAAGAACTACAGGAAACGTAAGATCTCTGTAATTGCAAACAAAGGTTTCTGTACCAAATATTAAGCTCTGCTTTTCTGATGTATCAAATACTTATGTCATGCAATAATATGCAAATTAATTACTTAAAAATCATACAATGTGATTTTCTGGATTTTTGTTTTAGATTCTGTCTCTCACAGTTGAAGTGTACCTATGATAAAAATTACAGACCTCTACATGCTTTGTAAGTAGGAAAATCTGCAATATCGGCAGTGTATCAAATACTTGTTCTCCCCACTGTATGTAGACACACTCCTACTTCTTCTGAGTTTCTCTCTCTCTCTCTCTCTCTCTCTCTCTCTCTCTCTCTCTCTCTCTCTCTCTCTCTCTCTCTCTCTCTCTCTCTCACTCTTTTTATTTTTTTGTTTAACCTTTATTTAACTAGGCAAGTCAGTTAAAAACAAATTCTTATTTACAATGACGGCCTACCCCGGCCAAACCCAGACGACGCTGGGCCAATTGTGCGCTGCCCTATGGCTTTCTTTCTCTCCCCTTCTCTTTCTCTCTCTCTCTCTCTCTCTCTGATCTCGCTCTCTCTTTCTCTCTCTTCTCTTTCTCTCTCTCTCTCTCTCTCTGATCTCGCTCTCTCTATCTCGCTCTCTCTTTCTCTCTCTTCTCTTTCTCTCTCTCTCTCTCTCTCTGATCTCGCTCTCTCTTTCTCTCTGTTCTCTTTCTCTCTCTCTCTCTCTCTCTGATCTCTCTCTCTCTCTTTCTCTCTCTCACAAACATGTTGACTCACATTTACCTTACTATTGTACACAATGTCATCCCACCAACACATACGGTATCCCCTTTAACATGGCAGGATACAGCTTTAACAGTAGAGCAGCACTTTATGTTGGACACCACTACTGGTTATAACACCATGTGTTTGTCACGGATGTGTCCACCACGCATCCCCTGGCCTGTCCCGTCCCGCACAGCTCTCCCCCAGTCTGTTTTCGTGCTGTTGGGCACCATAAACGCCAGTGGTCGGGAGAGGGGGAGGAGGATGGGGGACGAAAAAAGCAGGGGAGGGAGCTGGGCCGCAAAGGGATGAAAGAGGCTCCTGAGTCGACGGCTCTCTCACAAACAGGACTTCACGAAAGCCCAGAACGTCTCACGCACCATAGACAAACTCAAGGTTTTCACAGCACTGGTGGAACGGGTGTATTCTCACATCAACAACATCAAGTGTCAGCGAGATTTGCTTAGAGCACCTGTTCCACACACCACCATTTCCAAGAGTACTGCAGAGTCCTGACTCTGTAGCTAGGACACAACGTTCAGTACCATTCTGTTTCTGGAACTGCCATGATTATCTATACTGTGTATGTTTTTTTCCTAAAACGGCATTTCTATCAAATTAACTTTGGTCAATTCTCACTGAACTGGCTTGATCTAATATGGACATGGACTGGTACAGTGTTATATACCTTACAGGGCCTTCTGAGTTAGTGGAAGAGAAGGGTCCCAGGCTCTCATTATATTGAGACACCTTGGCTCCCAGTCCACCATCCACATTCCCTCAGGCTCTGATATTTGCATTGTGACAGCTACGAAGTGCCCGAAAACATGTACGCCATGTTGTCCATCTCAACAGACACTCAATGGAATGTCTTTTCAAAGTGGAATGTCCAACCTCAAAATATCTATCCTCTTCCCTCCTTCTTTTCTCTCCTTTTCAACCCCCCCCCCACCCTCTCTCACTCCTCTCTGTCAAAACAAACAGATTGAGAGCTCTTTTTAATTTAGATGGTCCGAACACACGGTGCGTGCTGCTTACTTTGACGCAGGCATTTATAAACACCTCAAAAGGTATTTTTCTTGAAAGGTATCTGACAAAACTAGTGCTGGTTCTCTCTCTGCGTCCTCTCTCTCGCTCTGCGTTCCTGGCAGATAGAGTCCTAACCGCTGCCGGGGGAACTTTCCTGGCTCCGTGGGACCCGGGACAATCAATCCTTTCATAGTGGGCAAAAAATCCGACCCCTGGCTCCATCCTAGCAGTTAGGCCGCAGGGAGAAGTTCTCTCACTCTCACTTTCACTCTCTCAAGCCTTGGTTTACACTCTCTTAAACCTTGGTTTACAAAGCTACCTTTTTACGGGTTTATATTTAGAAAAACTTATTTTTCACCGCTGACCATTTTTTAGCTACTGGGGTTGTCGTGGAGTAGGATTTTTTTGGAAAGAAATCTCTAAATGGTTTGCTTCGTGCAAAGCAATTTGGAAAAGGTTTGGACGCATGAGGTGGCTGGGTGTGATGGTGCCCTGTGTGTTTCCCGTAAATGAGCTGTGTGCCTTATTCAAAGAGTTGCGGTAAACGCCAAATAAAGATTAGCTCAACAAAGACGCTCAGATTCAGAGGGATTCGAGATGAGTGTTGGGATTCAGTATATCTGAGGACAAGCTAGCCGTGCCACATTCCGACTGGAAACAGTAAACATAATCATTGATCATCAAAACATACATCACTACTTCACATCCTGAATGAAAGACACAGGTGAGAAAGGGATTCTTGCTTCCCATATCTTCCCATACAGTAGTAAGGACACACAGACCTATCACGTCAATGATAAGCAATGCTCGATTCACTTAGAGATAAACCACAGCATAAAATTCATTCCATGCAATATTGCTTATTCAACAAAGGGAAAGGGGAAAGGGGGATTCCTTTCCCCTGAATGCCTGAATGCCTTCAACAGAAATGTATCTTCAGCATTTAACCCTACCCCTCTGAATCAGAAAGGTGAGGGGGGGGAGGGCTGACTTAATATAAATAGCTATCTTTGCAACGTGGTCTCAGAGCATTTCGTATTATTCTGTTACGGTTAAGATTAAGGTCATGGTAAGGTTAAGGGATTAAGTTTATTGTTAGGGAAAGGGTTAGCTAAAAGGGTTAACGTTATGGTTAGGGAAGGGTTAGCTAACATGCTAAGTAACTAAAAAGTAGTAAGTAGTTGCAAAGTTGTTAAAATGCTAAAGTTGTCCGTGATGAGGTTTGACCTTCGCGTTGCTAGAGGTTTGCATTATACAACCACCCATCCACCTTAACCAACCACCTTCCTTTTTTTTGCCTTAAGCAACCTTCTGTCTTCTGTAACCACACCAAACGTAACACATCCTACTAATTTCAGTGTCCTGGATTTACATTTAATATGTTACGTCTAGTCTATGAGACCAGTCTGATCTTTCCTCTACTTTTTGGTAGCTGTCATTCTCAACAATAAAAATGACATCTCAAACATCTGATCAAAACATTGAATCAAAGAGTTTGACATTGAAAAACAAATGTCAAATACAAAAAGCAGTCCTGGGGCCAGTCTTGAGGCGAATGAGGATCCCTCTGTAGACAGTAAAGGAGGTAGAAGGCCTGGGGCAGCTAGCTGGAGGCTTGGCTGCAGGCTGCAGGGAGGGGTGGGTGATCCTGTTCTCAGGAGCTGTCTTGCATCCTGGTGTCACGTAAGACTTTTTTTCTTCCAGGAACATGCGAGGATATTTCACTGCGCTAACAATGTGTACTCATTCATGACTCACCGTCACTTATCCCTCACACAACCCACTGGCTCTCTCTCTCTCTCTCTCTCTCTCTCTCTCTTTCTATCACAGTAATGTGTGCCGTTAGAAAGACCTCTTTGTGTACTGGCCTTTTTTCAAACTCACCATTATGTCTTCTTATGAAGGTGTGCCCATAGCGTAGCATAATCATACTATCCAAACCCCAGACGATTCTTTGATGTTACATGCATGAATCAGGTGCTGCTGTTGTCCCTCTTGTGTCTCTTTGGCTTTACTCTGTCAATATGGGGGCCATTTTGATTGCTGTTTTGAGGCTGGCTGGTGTTATTTGTTTCCCCTGTGTAAAGACTGTATTATGACCTGTCCTTCAATGTTGCACTTGTTCTTCCTGAAACTGCGTTGGCCAATTGGTGGTGTCCACGTGTAAGACAATAAATAACAAAAATAGTTCTGGATTTTCAATGGATTTTTCACACAAAGATTCAGGAGGTTTTATACTCACTGAGAATTATCTTCTGGTAATAGGTGAAGAGGAGAGTATTTTTATGAATGGACTATGAGTGGCCACATCAGATTCAGGCCACTCTATCAGAAGAGGGCAGTAGTCAGGGACAAAAATTGTGGTTTTGCACATGGCGGCCGAAATCGTTCATGTCCGGCAGGGCAGGGCACACAGGCTGGTTCTGTTCAGCGTTTCTTTCAGGGGTCTTTTAATTCCACAGGCAGCCGGAGGAGACGGAATTAGTGATACGGTGGGTGATTTTTCACTGCTAAAGGTCCAGGGCTCCAACCCAAATAAATAACGCAGATTCATTTACAGTTTTTTTCCCTCTGGTTCGCACTGAAAAAAACGTGGAAAAAAAACCTTCCCCACATTCGACATAAATAGAAGAATAAATAGGAAAGAGTGGCATAGAGTGGAATAGAGTGGCATAGAGTGACAATTTAAAGGTTATGACTGAACTTCCACAGGTCAGACAAGTTCTCAGACTTTACCCAGCACAAACACCTCAATTGACCCAATGCAACGTTTCTTTAAATCTTTTTTGTTGTATTGTTAAGAAGGAAATCACCCTTTATTTGAAGGTAATAAATGGAGGGTAGTGAATTTTACATCTCTCGCAAATGACATATACCAGCTGGATGACCTTTGGACACAGGCTTCACAAGTCTATCAATGGGAGAATTATGAGGCTGGTTAAGGCCATGCTTTCCAGTCCATTTAAATAGGAGAAATAACATGTGTATCATCACAGTCATACTTAAGGAAACTGGGAAGCAGACCGGCACAGAAACAGCCGCTGGAAGGTACAGTTGGTGCAGCGACGTCCTTAGACAGTTTCCTTCAAAACATCCGCTTCATGAATTAGACGTCTTATTTCCAGAGTATCCCCGCCCCTACTGTCTTGACCACCTCCCTCTTCCCTCCACCTCTCTCTCTCTCTCTCTCTCTCTCTCTCTCTCTCTCTCTCTCTCTCTCTCTCTCTCTCTCTCTCTCTCTCTCTCTCTCTCTCTCTCTCTCTCTCTCTCTCTCTCTCTCTCTCTCTCTCTCTCTCTCTCTCTCTCTCTCTCTCTCTCCCTCTCTCTCTCTCCCTCTCTCTCCCTCTCTCTCCCTCTATCTCTCTCTCTCTCTCTCCCTCTCTCTCTCTCTCTCTCTCTCTCTCTATCTCTCTCTCTCTCTCTCTCTCTCTCTCTCTCTCTCTCTCTCTCTCTCTCTCTCTCTCTCTCTCTCTCTCTCTCTCTCTCTCTCTCTCTCTCTCCCTCTCTCTCTCTCTCTCTCTCTCTCCCTCTGGAATAAATACCCTGGTGTGTTTCCCTACTCGAACCCGGGTAGAGAGACACCAACACTAAGTTCTTTGTACACTATACATACGCAATGAAACTATAATTACATCTCCTTTCATTGCATCTTACATTGCTTTATATGGGGAGGGGGTCAGGAGAGATGTACTGTGGACATTGATACGGTCACACTTAGGGGTATAGATATAGGTATAGCCCTTATTACGGTGCACCTCCACAGTCTGTCTTTACAGGGCTGTGGTGGGAACATCGCGATGACTGCTGACTATCAAGTTCTTTGATATATCGTCATGAATACAAGCATCAGATTCAAAGTCATTACTCGGTTTTGCCTCAAAATAGTCCAATATCTCCTTAGAATTGAATGAGCACTTGGCAACATTGTTGTTAAGCATGACTTACTGTTGTGTAACTTGGCTTTGAAGTAATACATTTGGTTCAGTCCTACTACTCGCACCAACGGGCGCAGGGTAATTAGTAATGTGATGTAACGTGTCTGTCTACAATAATACTAATGAGAATCGTGTTTTTCCCCCCCTCTCTCTCACCCCATGTTGTCTCTCACTTCTTCAGCTACTTCTTCAACACACGTTTGGTCTTTCCTCTTCACCTCTACCTCAATCTCTCTCTCCCACTTCCTCTCTATCGCCCTTTCCCTCTTTCTGTCTCTATATGTGTGAAATGTTTCAGCCTTCTCCATTCCCCCCACCCCCCCTCAATTTTTGTCAATTCCAATGGGCTTTATTGGCATATGTTAACATTGCCAAAGCAAGTGAAGTAGATAATATACAAAAGTGAAATAAACAATAAAAAGGAACAGTAAACATTACACTCACATAAGTTCCAAAATAATTAAGACATTACAAATGTCATATTATGTATACATACAGTGTTGTAACAATGTGCAAATGGTTAAAGTACAAAAGGAGAAATAAATAAACATAAATATGGGTTGTATTTACAATGGTGGTTGTCTCTCTCACTCTCTCTCTCTCTCTCTATTGTTGCAGGTACATTCAGGTGTCCCTGCGATAGAGCACTCAGTCTGTGGTTAATGGATAACTCACCGGGCCAGGGCAGCCATGATGAAACGTTGACATTTCCCTCCGATTATTCATCCTCCTTTGTTCTGCAGGCTGGAGTGTTTGCTCACGGCCCGGGCTCTGGGCGGAGGCAGGGGGACCTATCTGAGGCACTCCCCGCTGTTTGCTCGTCCTGTTTGCTCAATATGGTGGGTGGGCAGCAGGGCAATGGGGCTGGGGATGGGGCGACCACTGGTTGGGGAGAGAGAGGGGAGACAGCCCGAGACAGTGTGTGAACAGATCCCCAGGGATAAACTTAAAGAAACAGCAGTGCAGTAGCCTAACTGATCATTTCCACAATAACAGAGATTGTTAGGCACAAGTTGATAGATTATTGAATGAATATAGACAGTGCTTGATAACATCTGATACTAGAACAGTCATAGAGATAGTAATAGAAGCGTACACATTTATTCAGCAATATAATGTCAGCTGGACATTTGTATCTATGATATCATTTTGCCATTTAGGGGATGTACATCAACATTTTATGTAACTCTACAGTAAACAATGTGCAAACGTACAAAATATGACAGTTCATACAATATTGGTATGTGATTCACATTGAAGCATATTTTAATTCTATATTTCAATGAGCGCACATTTTCTCTTGGGCCTAGATTAGGTCTTTATGACTCTTTTCGAGGCGCTGCATGTAAAACAAGCCAACAGCTGGCCCTCAAAATACCCATCTGCCATAAGGAGAAGCTTCCTCTCACTCCCTCAATACAGTACGTGAAGCCAGGTGTTCTCAGACACCTTTCCTAGATGACATAAAACGGATCTATAATAGTTTATAGTTGGCCGGCTGCTAAGAGAGGAATTAGCCTCTGGTCTGAGTGAGCCTAGCCCTCCCTTGTGTTATCCCCTCTGTGAGGGGTGGGTCCATAGCTCCAGATAGCCAGTGGGAGACTCTGCAGATAATTGAACCACCTAGGGGGGCAGGGGGTGGGGGGTGGGGGGCAGCAGGGGGACTAGCTCAGGTAGATCACTCACATCCAGAGCCAGGGCCAAAACAATGCCTGGCTTCTCAGAGTGAGAGGAGAGTGGATGATCGGGTTGGCTGGTATTGTGTCCACTATTTGCTCATTTACTCACCTGGCTCTATCTGTGAATGGATGGCTGGGATGAGGGTTTCAGCCCACTCACAATGCCTGGCTCAGGGATCAGGCAGCAGCAGGGCTAGGATGCATAGACTTCGGAGATGGAAAGGTTAATTGAAGGATATGACTAAGATTTAATATATGGAATTCATTGAATATACTATCAATGGCACCAGTCTTTATATTCTGTGTGGGGTATTATGTCACAGTTCAGTGATAAGATGTTCTCCAAATCGGTTGTAGATGCTTCCCTGAACCAGTTTAAGATGTATCCATTCACAATGGATTTGCCCATTTAATAGCATCAGTTACACTTGACAACTTTGAGATTGAACCTAAACATTTCAACAGATCTACACTCTCAGAAAAAAAAGTGCTATCTAGAACCTAAAATGGTTCTTCGGCTGTCCCCATAGGAGAACACTTTGAAGAACCCTATTGGGTTCTACATAGAACCCAAAAGAGTTCTACTTGGAACCAAAAAGGGTTCTCCTATGGGGACAGCCGAAGAACCCTTTTGGAGCCCTTTTTCTAAGAGTGTAGTGTGAATTCAACAGTCAGTTGCTGTTCCTGTTATCACCTGATGATGGAAGTTTCCCCCCTGCCGAGACCACCAGCGCATCCATGTGTTTGAGGGAGGGCTGTTTGTGTACACCTGGTTCTGAGAGAGGCTGGGGAGGGGCCCTTGGGGAGGGGAACACTGTGGCTTTTACAACTGAGTCAACACACTGCTAATTGCTTTTAATGGGATCAGCGAGAAGCCTCTGTGTGAACCTGCTCCGGCCCAGCCCTTGTTTGGTCGTGAGGGCATCGGGTGATTGTCTTCTAGTGCAGGAGTTCTCAAACTGGGGTCTGCAGTCCGTGGAGGTACTGGAGGGGGTCCGCGGCCAGATCTCCCCCGACCCCAAATTAGTTGTTCTAAAAAATAAAAAAAATGTTTTGCTAGCAACAACAGATTAAAGAGATTTGGCCTAGAGGTCTGTTAAGCAATTTTACAGGGTGCATTACAATACAATGTCATTTTATTAAACTACAATACAGGCTACCCTTAGACGCACAACTGGGCCTGGGAGGCTCACAGGGATCCACAGTACTCTAACAAGGATACAATTTTCAACTCAATACTTCTTGTATTCCTTAAAATGTTGTTTTGCACTGTAATTTAAGCTTTAAAACTGCAAAAGTATGTCTCTGCCCAATGGCAGTTGCAGAACATTACCTTGAACACGTTTAAAATGTTATCTCCGATGCGAAGAGGAGGGGCTTTAAACTTGGTTAGTCCAATCATGCGCTGCAGCAGTTATAGTAAAACCCCTTGTATGCTAATTTAATGCACTCTAAAGTCAAAAGTTTGGGAACCGCTGTTCTAGTGTGTCACCCAGGACAGGGAAGGCACACACACACACACACACACACACACACACACACACACACACACACACACACACACACACACACACACACACACACACACACACACACACACACACACACACACACACACACACACACACACACACACACACACACACACACACACACACACACACACAGGTATGTATGCCTCTCTGACATAATGGGAAGGCTGTCAAGATTTGTGAAGGGTGCTGTGTAACAAGACAATGGCTCAGCAGGGACCATCAGGGAGAAACAATGTGCATTGTGGGAAGGATGCCCCTAAAGATGAAGTAAATCCATTGTGACCTCAACCGCGTGACCCCCGATCTCCACATCTGGGTTACCCCAGTTTTTTTGCTGTATGTATGGGAGTTATCAATATATTTTGAACATTTTCAGATAGCGAGATGAATCATCATTAAAAAAAAATGAGTGCACTAAAATTACAAAAAGTTAACTCGAGTTAACTAATTAACTGTGACAGCCGTAGTTCGTACCAAAACTCAATTTTAAAGGCTGTGTTCCAAATAGCACCCTATTCCCTATATAGTGCACCAAATAGGGAATACGGGGCCATTTTGGGACGTACACAGAGTGCCTATGATAAAGGGAGTAGGACAAAGATAAGAGATGAGTAAAGAACAAAGTGTGACCCCCAAAAGGGGAAGACATTATTCATTCAGACTATTTCCCCTCTTCTGCATTGGAGTGTTACTGTGAGGAGTATTCAGGAGGGTCTGACTGCTCTCTGGCCATATAGAATGTGCTCTTCATTGCATTCGAACCCAGTTTACGGTTGTGAGACTGTTTCGACCGGTGAGTGTGATTTAACCACGTCATCTATAAACAGTAAACGGTAGTGAGAGTTGGAGGTTACACTAGACCAAGATGTGTGCCAAGCAAATAATAGCACAAACAATAAAGACATTATGATTACCATCACCTTTAATGATAGCAGCTCCATTCAGAGAGTACACACAGACTGTTGAAAGTGTAATTGGCAGGGTTTTATCAGTATGATTTCCATGTTATGTCCCCTTGTTATGGTGCCTTAATTAGAATACACAGGAAAGCAATCCATTAAGTGTTTGGTCTCCAATAATGTCAACTTGTGAGATCCAAAACTGAAGCAGGTAGAAGCAGGTATTGTAGCATAAATGAAACACCCTTTAACCTTTTACTGCAGTGGGCTACATCAGAGTCACACAGAGGGATTCTTGATAGTCTTGAACAAATCTACTTTGAGACAAAGATATTCACCTCACACACATGGTTATGGGCTTAAAAAAAGAAGACACCTGTACCATGTCAGATATAGAGAAGAAATGTATTACATGTTGAGTTTGCATCGTATTACACTTTATATACATCCCATATAACAACACTGTTTGACATAGAAACAATGAATAAAAAAATGTAATAAAAAAAGTGTATTAAATATGAAATTATGAAAAATATTAATAGCATTCCACCCATGAGGCCACGAGGTCATTTGACTGCAGGACAGGGCTACGATCCATGAACTCAGTTCTGTAGATTATGTTAAACCTATGGCTCCATATTCAGACACAATTATTAATTGTACCGTAAATGACATGAGGAACTTGAAAGAAAATGCATCATTCAGTCATACAGCTCACTACTGATCCACGGACAGTTCATTTTCCTAGGCCAAATCAAAAACCGCAATGTAGTGGTTATGACCTGGCACTGGACAAAGGTCTGTAACAAAAGTTAATATAATAACAGTGGTTAATTTAATAAATGTAATAACTTTTAGATTTTTTAAATGTAATACAATTGGTTACGGACTCCTGACCAATTCTGCTATTTGGTGTGTTTTTTGCACTGATCTCAACTTTTTTCGTACATAATGTTTCCGCCATTGTTTCCTATACAGCTTCTGGATATCAGAAAGCGACCACTAACCTCGATTTGAATGAAGATTTCTACTTCAACGAGTCGGCGGCGCTGGACATACTGCTCACCCCGAACCAGGCCCTACACCCCGACACTCGGAATAGAAAGAGCGGGCACCCTGATGAAACTACGGCGGTAAATAAACCGCCTCCAACCTCTGTTCTATTGGCGAATGTACAATCACTGGAGAATAAACTGGACGAGCTCTGTTTGAGACTATCCTATCCACGGGACCTGAAGGACTGTAATATCCTATGGTTCTCGGAGTCGTGGCTGAACAAGGACATGGATAATATACATCTCGTTGGTTTTTCTATGCATTGGCAGGACAGGACGGCAGCATCAGGTAAGCTCGAGGGGGGAGGTGTGTGTCTCTTTGTTAACAACAGCTGGTGCGCGATCTCTAATATTAAGGAAGTCTTTAGATTCTGTTTGTATGAGTTAGAATACCTCATGATAAGCTGTAGACCATTCTATTTACCAAGTTTTTTCATCTATATTTTCTGTAGCTGTCTATTTACCACCACTAACCGATGCTGGCACTAAGACCGCACTCAACACATTGTATAGGGCCATAAGCAAAGAAAAAAGGCGGCGCTCCTATGGCAGGTGATTTCAATGCAGGAAAACTGCAATCTATTTTACCTAAATTGGTCGCGTAAGACTCCAACGGCATCACTAAGTTTGCCTACGACGCGACGATGGTGGTAGGCCTGATCACCTAATGACGAAGAGAGAACCTATAGGGAGGAGGTCAGAGACCTGGCAGTGTGGTGCCAGGACAAAATCCTCTCCCTCAACGTCAGCAAGACAAAGGAGCTGATTGTGGACCACAGGAAACGGAGGGCCGAGCCCCATTCACATCGACAGGGCTGTAGGGGAGCAGGTCGAGAGCTTCAAGTTCCTCGGTGTCCACACAACTAAAGATCTATCACGGTCCAAACACACCAACACACTATATAAGAGGCCACAACAACACCTCTTCCCCCTCAGGAGGCTGAAAAGACTTGTCATGGGCCCTCAGATCCTAAAAAAGTTATATAGCTGCACCATTGACAGCATCTTGACTGGCTGCATCACTGCTTGGTATGGCATCTGCTTGGCATCTGACCTCAAGACGCAACAGCAGATAGTGCGTATGGCCCAGTACATCACTGGGGTCAAACTCCCTGCCATCCAAGACCTCTATACCAGGCGGTGTCAGAGGAAGGCCCTAAAAATGGTAAAAGACTCCAGCAGTTCTCTCTGCTACCGCATGTCAAGCAGCACCGATGCTGGAACCAACAGGACCTTAAACAGCTTCTACCCCCAAGCCATATGACTGCTAAATAGCGACTCATGGTGTTTTTATTATTACTTTTATTATTACAGGTTTTACTTTTCTATTATTTCTCTATTTTCTTTCTCTCTGCATTGTTGGGAAGGGACCATAAGTAAGCATTTCACTGTTAGTCCACACCTGTTTTTTATGAAGCATTTGACAAATACAATTTGATTTGATTATATAATGTAATAACTTGACAGTTAAAGGGGCATTCAGCAGTTGAAACAATAACAAAGCGAACTGCCACCCTTTTTTCGGTAAAAAACTCAGGGATGGGGCTAAAGAAATGTAACCACTCTCAAATGCATAGACAGAGCTATGGATTCAAGGACTGATCATCCATAATATCAAAATTATAGTTCCAACCATGTTTTGAGGCTATACCATGTTTGTTTACATGTACTTTGTTGACAAAAATGTTAGTAAAACAGCGCATATTTGGGGTTCTGATGGGGTACGACAATTGAACTAACGCTTGAGGCATATATATAAGTTATAGTCTTGAAGAAACAATGAGTATATATACTTAATTTAAAAGTAACAAACTGAATGTAGCAACTGCAGAGTGCCAGTTTTAATGTAATAAAATGTTGAGCGGTTAACGTAATAACCTTTTTCCACTAAATGTAATAAGTTATTACATTAACCGATGGTTATTATATTGAGTAATAACTTTTTGGATGAATAATGTAACAACAGTATAATAACATACCAAAATTTATGTTTTTATGTACAACTTCCCTCAATTTGATGCACATGCCTCCACCCACAGCCAATAATAACACAAACAAACTCATGCACATCATACAGGAATACTCATACACATAGACACTCACACACACACACACACACACACACACACACGCACACACACACACACACACACACACACACACACACCTGGGCAATACTTGACTTGTTTATAGATTGGCAATCATAATAATAGCACCTTTATAAAACCATTCATGACATCAGTGGAATGTGATTTTCAAAATAAAAGTTGCAATAGAACACAGCTTTTCTTAGGCCAGGATTCAATCTGATAACGTAATAAAATGTTAAACGATTAAAGTGATATAATTACGTTGTACAGTGATTATTTTCTTATAGGATAATTGGTGTCATTTTAGCATGTTGAGTAACCTTGCCTGAATGCTGAAGACTTGCATTAGCTCCGCTAGCTAAGACCTTGGCTTAAGCTCAGCAGAGGCTATCAAAGTATTGTGCTGCACAGAACTAACCCAGTCAGTAACACCAGCAACCATCCAGCTCAATCCCACCAGATATTTCTACTATTAAATAACTTGTAATACTGTAATGAATACAGGACTTTTGTTTCAAAGATGACATATGATTGATGTTGTATTAACGTGGTATGAAGGTTATTATGAATGATACTGCAACATTCATAAAGGGGTTATAAATGACTTCATAAAGGTGTTATGCAGTATGTTTACCCTTTTGGCGTTGTCAAAATACACATACTGAGTAGTGAGATACATGTAGTTCAATTAGTAATTTCGATGTGGCTCGGTGGTAGTTGAACTAAATTCCAATCTTGGTAGTGTTTTCATTTAGTTAATTCCTTTTTTGCCATTAGCAAAAAATCATGAATGGTGTAGCTAACTACTGGAACCACACACTAGTCTTTTTGCAAAAATAAAATAAAATATGGATGAAGTAGGCAAGAATTTCCTTTCTTTTTCAGCATCAGATCTGCCTAATTCTCACTTGAAACTGTCTTAGTTCATTCTTTTTCTTTTTCTTTTTTTCTCTTCTTTTTACCCCTTTTTGACCCAATTTCATGGTACCCAATTGGTAGTTACAGTCTTGTCTCATCGCTGCAACTCCCCTACGGACTCTGGAGAGGCAAAGGTCGAGAGCCATGCGTCCTCCGCACTGCTTCTTGACACGCTGCTCGCTTAACCCGGAAGCCAGTCTCCCCAACGTGTCGGTAGAAACACCGTTCAGCTGACGACGGAAGTCAACTTGCAGGCGCCCGGCTTCCCACAGGGAGTCGCTAGAGCGCGATGAGACAAGGAAATCCTGGACGGCCAAACCCTCCCCTAACCCGGACGACGCTGGGCAAATTGTGCACCGCCTCATGAGTCTCCCGGTCAGTGCCAGCTGTGACAAAGCCTGGGATCGATCCCGATGTGCCACTCGTGAGGGAATTTCAGATTTAGAGATTATAATTTTTCACAAAGTAGTTTGGATGTAGTGAACTACTTTTTCAAAGTAACTTTAGTTAAGTAAACAATATGTTTCTTAATGGTAGCTTTAGTTAAGTAAACAATATGTTTCTTAACGGTAGCTTTAGTGTAGTTGAACCTTTATTTGGTAAACTAGCTTCCCCAACACTGCCCACACATACAAACACACACATGTGACAAAATAACACACACACATACATTTTATTTAAAAATAAAAGTATATTGTATAATGGAAACATGTATTTTTGTTGTCACCGTACCCAACCCTATGACACCACAAACACAGAACAGGCTTTGAGCAGAACAGGGCCACCATTGCCCTTGTAGCAGTTTCGGGGCAAAGTGCCTTACTCATGGTCACCAAGGCAGTAGGAAATAGCACATGAAAAGTGATGTAGGTGTGGTTAAACTTGTCTGAGACCTAAAGATTTGTGTAAGCTCCCTGAGCTAATGTCTACGCTTAAGCTTAGCTTGGCCTGCAGGAACTGCCAAAATAAAGGGACCATTTTGAGTAAATTAGTCATCTGGTGGCTCTCTTATGGTGTGGAGTGCATTTTCTTGGCATCGTTTAGGTTCACTCAACCACTTAGAGGGCAAGGTAAACACCAATAAATGCACAGCCATTCTTAGGGGTCACCTTCAACCTATGGTGAAGCACCAACTACTTTGCAGACAGAGTTCAGTGTGTCAAATCGGAGGGCATGTTGTCCGGTCCTCTGGCAGTCTCTATGGGGGTACCACAGGGTTCAATTCTCGGGCCGACTCTTTTCTCTGTATACATCAATGATGTTGCTCTTGCTGCGGGCGATTCCCTGATCCACCTCTACGCAGACGACACCATTCTATATACTTCCGGCCCTTCCTTGGACACTGTACTATCTAACCTCCAAACGAGCTTCAATGCCATACAACACTCCTTCCGTGGCCTCCAACTGCTCTTAAACGCTAGTAAAACCAAATGCATGCTTTTCAACCGTTCGCTGCCTGCACCCGCACGCCCGACTAGCATCACCACCCTGGACGGTTCCGACCTAGAATATGTGGACATCTATAAGTACCTAGGTGTCTGGCTAGACTGCAAACTCTCCTTCCAGACTCATATCAAACATCTCCAATCCAAAATCAAAGCAAGAATCGGCTTTCTATTCCGCAACAAAGCCTCCTTCACTCACGCCGCCAAACTTACCCTAGTAAAACTGACTATCCTACCGATCCTCGACTTCGGCGATGTCATCTACAAAATAGCTTCCAATACTCTACTCAGCAAACTGGATGCAGTTTATCACAGTGCCATTCGTTTTGTTACTAAAGCACCTTATACGACCCACCACTGCGACCTGTATGCCCTAGTCGGCTGGCCCTCGCTACATGTTCGTCGTCAGACCCACTGGCTCCAGGTCATCTACAAGGCTATGCTAGGTAAAGTGCCGCCTTATCTCAGTTCACTGGTCACGATGGCTACACCCACCTGCAACACGCGCTCCAGCAGGTGTATCTCACTGATCATCCCTAAAGCCAAAACCTCATTTGGACGCCTTTCCTTCCAGTTCTCTGCTGCCTGCGACTGGAACGAATTGCAAAAATCTCTGAAGTTGGAGACTTTTATCTCCCTCAACAACTTTAAAAATCTGCTATCCGAGCAGCTAACCGATCGCTGCAGCTGTACATAGTCCATCTGTAAACTACCCACCCAATTTACCTACCTCACCCCCCATACTGCTTTTATTTATTTACTTTTCTGCTCTTTTGCACACCAGTATCTCTTCTTGCACATGATCATCTGATGATTTATCACTCCAGTGTTAATCTGCTAAATTGTAATTATTCGATTTATTGCCTACCTCATGCCTTTTGCACACATTGTATATAGATTCTCTTTTTTTTTTTCTACCATGTTATTGACTTGTTTATTGTTTACTCCATGTGTAACTCTGTGTTGTCTGTTCACACTGCTATGCTTTATCTTGGCCAGGTCGCAGTTGCAAATGAGAACTTGTTCTCAACTAGCCTACCTGGTTAAATAAAGGTGAAATAAAAAAATAAATAAAAATTTCTATCCTGATGGGAGTGGTCTCTTCCAAGATGACAATGCCCACATCCACAGGGCACGAGTGGTCATTGAATGGTTTGATGAGCATAAAAACGATGTAAGCCATATGCCATGGCCGTCTCAGTCACCAGAGCTCGACCTAATTGAACACTTATGGGAGATTCTGAAGCGGATCCTGAGACAGCGTTTTCCACCACCATCAACCAAAACACCAAATTATGGAATTTCTCATTTAAGATTGGTGTCGCAACCCTCCAATAGAGTTCCAGACACTTGTAGAATCTATATACGAAGGCGCATCGAAGCTGTTCTGGCTGCTCGTGGTAGCCCAACACCATTTTACGACACTTTATCTTGGTGTTTCCTTTATTTTGTCAGTTACCTGTAGGTTAGAAACCAGTTTGTCCCATTGGGGGTGTGACCTAGATAGGTATCTGTGAGGAGGTGAAATGGGTGGTGGAGTGTCACATAGGTGGTTCTATAAGCCATGCTTGTGTGTTTAGAAACCTTTTTTGATACCTAAAGAGGTTAAAGTGGCAGGACAGTAACTGAACAATCAGACAGTTGCTGGTGTTCAAACCTGGGTGACCTATTATCTTGCTGAACTATGGGGCGGCATGTAGCCTGGAGGGTAGAGGGGCTGGCCAACAACTGGATAATTGCTGGTATATAATCCTAGATGCCATCTCCTGCCATTGTGCCCTTGAGCAAGGCACAACCACATAAATCTTCAGGTCTCACACAAGGTTACTTAACATGCAAGTTTGGTTCCCCAAACTACCAAACCACCTCTGTTATACTTTTAGACCCATCTGGGCAAAGACTGGATTCTAACCCAGGTTTCTAAATCCCAGTCTGCCACAAGGTTTCAAGCAAGGTTACTCGTCATGTAACCTACCGTAGCCGGTATAGAAAGACGCCATAGCAGAGTTCCAACCTCTGCTTTTCAGGGGCAACGGAAGTTAGGTTGAAAATACTGTATCCCTGAAAACGGGATGTTAGCGTTTACTGGCGACTCCACATAGAATACTCCTCATGATACACTTCCTGTTGTGTGTATGGTGTGTCAGGGGTTAGGTACTGCAAAAATACAAGTTCCAGTTTAACAAAAATTGGGACTGTGAAAGATCTGCATTGCAGTGCGTTTGACATTTAAAGGATTGAGCCGACATCTGCAGCGTTTACTTTGAATGTGATCTTCTCAACAGGCGTAACATTGCCTTTAAATGCCACATAGCCGAAAAGGGGGCCATCGGACTGAATCCTTGCCTAAGTAATGATGTTTTCTATTGCTTGTGAGTGTCTCTATGTATGAGTATTCCTGTATGATGTGCATGACTTTGTTTGTGTTATAATTGGCTGTGGGTGGAGGCATGTACATCAAATTGAGGGAAGTAGTACATAAAAACATTCATTTTGGCATGTTATTACACAATCGGTTGAAGTTATTACATTATTCATCCAAAACATTGTTACTTACCGGTTAATGTAATAACTCCCAGTTAATGTAATAACGTATAACGTTTTATTACATTAACTGGTAAGTTATTACATTAACCGTTGTTACAAGGTCCTAGATCGGCACTCTGAAACACCTTTCTCTTTTCATACACACATTTCTCTTTCTGAAAGCTTTTGTGCTACTCCATATGAATCTCTTACACAGTGTGTGAGAGAGGAAAGGTTTTAGCAGTGTCACGACTTCCACCGAAGGTAGTTCCTTTCCCTGTTCGGGCGGGCGGCGTCGCTGGTCTACTAGCCATCACCGATCCTTTTTCTTTTCTGTTTGTTTTGTCTTTGGTTCTTTCACACCTGGTTTCATTTGCCTTAATTTCTGTGTGTATAACTACCCCTGTTGCCTGCCTAGGTTTGTGCGGGATTATTTGTGTGATGTTGCTCGTTAAGGTTGTGCCTATTTTGTTTTCACGTATTTATACTGAGTGTGTATAAATTTAGGAGCGTTGTTTTTTCTCTCCTTTCGTGAGTAACGTGTTTCTCTGTTGTCGAGGGCGTTTATTTTTGGTATTGTACCTTACCTGTATGTTTGTGGACTTGCCCATTAAATAACGCATCTCGGACATCTCTGCTCTCCTGCGCCTGACTCCTTCACCTACCTCTAAACGCAATCTTGTCACAAGCAGACCCATTCATTCTGTAAATTCTCTATTTTCTTTATAGCCCTGTCCAACTACCTCTTCGGTCTGCTGGAAAGCCCTTTCCTCTCCACTATTGATGGTGCCTGTAAAGCAGTGATGGTCTGGAATGTTTACCGTTGATTGTTGAGTGCTAGGTCAGTCACCTGCCTGGTTGATGTGTTCTTTTAACAGCTGAAAACTCTCAAATGAACACAAGGTGAAAATTCCCTCAACCTGGCCGAGAAAACTAAGAGTGAGAGTTTGGACGAGGATACATTGGGACGGCAAGGTGACATGGTGGAGGGTGAAGGATGGGGATTCCAAGCTTTTCTCCCAATTTGTCACGCACCTTATTGACAGGCCAGCGTTTGGAAATACTGGGTTTCTCCCGTTCTCCATTGACGGTTGGGGCCAAGCCCCTTGCCATTTTCTTATGGACTTTAATCACATCACTAAAACAATGGAAGAGTTCAAAGCCTAACATTTAACAGTACTGGCAATATTTTCAGTTCTAAATAGAAGATTGAAATCACAAAGGAAGCACATAATTTAAGTAGCCTATCGAAGTAACTGCAATCTGCTTGGAGAGTTTAACAAAATACTAATCAACACGGTTTGTTGTGTATCAAAATGGATGAGTCAAACATTTCAATCTGTTTAAAAAAAAAACGTTTCCTATGTTAGGGGTTGGCTGCTAGCAGATTTGCAGTGTTGTGTCCAACATGAACTGATAAGGGCCTTTATATTTTTGTCAGTCCCCACACTGGCCCGGCTGCTGGCTCAGTGCCAACTGATAAGACCATCGCATACCACCTGTATTAATGATTGGTCAAGCCCGCCTTCTACTCCAGCAGTTACCAGAGAACACATGTCAGATTAGAAAAAAGTTTAACCCCTCTGTAAAATTGTAATTTTCGAACATCTACAGACAATATGATGACTGGAGCAAGGATTTCTTCTTAAATAGAACTCAACAATCATGAACAGCAACGCCTGAGACTTTCTGTTCTTTCAGATGATCCAACCAAACCCAACATCAAAAGGAGTTCAACTCCAACCCCGCAGAGAAGCTGCATTGGAGTCCATAGCCTAATTCTAAAGAGGATATTTTAACAGGACAGTACACTCTAGCTCAGTTACTCAGACAGTTTTTGTTTGAAATGTAAAATTCCCACCTAATTATTAGACCTCCCTCTCATGTTTTACTTGCTAACCTATGTAGCGTCCATCCTACCTCTTCAGATTAACCTATTTCTCAAATTTAATTTGGAGAGTGGTTCCAGCCCAAGACCGGCTCACTTCTACACCATGTTCCCTGTGTCTCAGTTTCGCCCCCAGTCCTGGCATTTGCACCGGGCGCTGACCCAGGGGCCGTCAGTCTGTGTGGATAAAATAAAGTGCTAGTTAATGAGTAGCCCGTGGCGCAGTGGCCTGCTGCTACACGTGTGGGGGCCAAGGACAGCGACAGATAAGGCCAGCCCAGCAGACATGGCCAGGGAGAAGAGGGAGGGAACCAACTGCAAACGGGCTTGTGTTGGTGACAATGGAAGCCACCTATTAGAAGGTATAGTTCATGTCATAATCATCCAACCATGTGATTCCTTATTCCATCTAGATCTAATAGTTATCCCTGACTGTTGAGATATACTGTATTATGAGGGCCAGCCTGGGTGAGGTAGCCATTACTACTGGATTTTTCTGTCTGTGACCTCTGAACTCTCACCCAGTTGGCTAAATTCAGTCTACTTCCTGTTATTTCCTCATTTTTAAAGTACATTATCTAATATAATCACTGTGAATTTACACAACAAAAAGTGAACAACCGTCAATTCTCAGGTGGGCAAAACACAGAATCCCCAAAACTCTCAAAAAGCTTTGCTAGAGTAGGTGTTATTACAAAGCCTTATGCAAGAGAAACAGGCACTTCACAATAAACCCTTGTAAGTCAAAGGGGTATTCGTTGTAATCCTCTATAAAGATGCTTACGCAAACACCTGTTGTGCAGTAAAATAACTGCCGGAAAGCTTGGAGCAACAACTATTGGGGATTTGTATTCATTTGGATCGATATTTCAGATACTCCTCTTTCCCCACCTCTTCCCGCTCACCGTCCTTATTCGACCAGACTGGCTAATGAGTTACCTGGGATCTCTGCCCCATCCCACTCACCCCTACCTCACCTACCCCACCAGCTCTTAGTCACTCTACTCATCCCGTCCATTCCTCCCTTCCTCTCTGACCCCCACACCCCCATACCTCAGTCCATTATCTGCCAGCCTTCACCCGGGCGAACAAACTGTTCTATGTTCCCCTCTCGCTCCCCTCTCCCTTATACACGTCCCCAGGTCACCAGGTCCAAAAAAGAGAGGGCCAACAGAAAATTAACCCTATCCAGTGTAGGCTGCCAACCAGGTTATCTCTATGGCCAAAGACTACTGTCCTCTGAGAGATTGATTGCTCTACTCTATTTTCTAGCATAGGAATTGAACTTCGTTCTGGACTTTTGGATGTCACTTTGACTATAACTGATAATTGACATTTATAAAACATTGGTGTTGGGTTGTTGAAAAACTGGTACCTATATACAAAATTAAAGGACGAAAAAAAGATTGAATATAATTTACGCTGCAGTTGTGCAAGTTCCCATCCAAGAGTGTCATTGTTATGGCCATAGCATAAGGCTAGGTGGGCCCAGAGCTTGTGTTTGAATAGGCGTGTCACCCAACCTAATGGGTGCTAGCACTCCACCCAGTTTCACGCTCACAATGGCTACCAAGCCACAGGATTAGATCTGCACCGTTTCTTCTCCAAATCCTTAGACCGTGCAAATGGCTTTCTCAAGATCCGGGTAGCATTAACTGTGTGTGCGTGTTTGTGTGTGAGAGAGATAGAGCGAGAAAGAGAGAGAGAGTCCGGGTGAGGTGTTTATAAAGTCTCCCTTACATTGCCCTGTAGAAATGATGTGTGCACACCTTCAGAAGGAAATATAAATGTACACGGAGAGCTAACATTAATAATATGCATGTCAATCTCTCCTGGCTCAAAGTAGAGGAGAGATTGACTTCATCACTACTTGTACAGTATTTGTGAGAAGTATTGACAAATTGAATGAACCGAGCTGTCTGTTTAAACTACTAGCACACAGCTCAGACACCTATGCATTCCCCACAAAGCATGTCACCAGAGGTCTCTTCACAGTCCCCAAGTCCAGAACAGACTATGGGAGACGTACAATACTACATAGAGCCGTGACTACATGGAACTCCATTCCAGATTAAGTAACTCATGCAAGCAGTAAACTCAGATTCAAAAAACAGATAAAACTACACCTTATGGAACAGTAGATATTGTGAAGAGACACACACACACACACACACACACAGGCAGAGACACACGCATACACACACACATAATAACATATGCACTATATGCACTTAAATGTAAATGTAATGCACTATACACACACGTATACATGTATTTTGTGTTGTAGATATGTGGTAGTAGAGTAGTGGCCTGAGGGCACACACTTAATGTATTGTGAAAAATGTTGTGAAATGTAATGTAATGTTTTTAATTGTATATAATTTGTTTTGTGATGTAATTTTTCCTTGGCAGCAGCTAATTGGGATCCATATAAATAGAAAATAGTAATATTGAGTTTGAAAGGACTCCAAAAATGTATTTTTAACAGCAGACGTTACCATGGTAGAGAGAGAGGGTGTGTGTGTGTGTTTGAGAGAGAGAGAGAGACGGAGGGAGAGAGAGAAAGAATAGAAATAGAGCGAGAAAATAATTAATTAAAGGTTAAATAAATAAAACATGTTTTTTTAAAGAGAGAAAGCGAGAGAGAGAGAGAGAGAGAGAGAGAGAGAGAGATCCTAATGATGATAAGAAAATATACCAGGTTGATGAAAAATAACAAATGAGTCAGTCAGTTTCTAAAGCCTCCCCTACATTGTCCTGTAGAAAATATTTGTTATCAAGAATGTACTGAGACAAACAATTACAGGTATGTTTGACTTGATGCGTCAAGAAAAGTGTCCTAAATTACATCAGCTACAACTTCAGGCACTGTCTGTACTCATTAACCAAAACAGGAACACTAACCAAAGGTATGAGTACTACAATGAGTCTCTGGTCAGGTGGTCACTGTGAGTCTGACATGATCTGCTGTGTCACAGGCTGGCTAGGCAGTTCCAAACAGATCCAGGTGTGTTAGGCACAGATAAAAACATAATAAGTTAAACAAGAAAATGGGGAGAGAGAGTGGGAAAAGGTATAGGCTCCCTCGGCCAGGTGTGACGTCACATACAGGGAAAGGACATGCATGCAGGGGAAATTTCCCCCTACTGAGGGGAATTGCGTTAGCTTTTATAGCCTTATGCCAGCAAGTGGGGTCTGACTCACCCTGTCATAAAAAAAGTATGCGACAAGGGAAGTCTCCATGGTAACCCCCCTCCCCTCACCCATTTGCCACACTCACCTGTGCCTCTCACATTCATTAATTATCACTCAGTCTGGTGGACTGAGTGGACATCACCTCTGATATTCTTGGTATTTGATGTCTGGGTTCTCCTGCCCTCTACGTATCAAACTCCATTTGACCCAATGGTTTGGAAATAAACATTAGTGAGAACTTGAATCTACACCTCAAGGGCCACAGATTGACAGTCATTCTCCTCCTACTCTGGAAAGAGGGCGGAAAGAGGGCAAAAGTCAAGCCAAAAAGGCAAAGATGAGGACTATTTCACTGCTTATAGGTGCAACAATAGCTGCCCAGACACCAATCCTAGGCTTTTAATCACACAAAGTCAACATTGCCTCCAGAGTGTACTCGGTATGGTTTTCATGCTTTTCATTTGGCCTGGACAGTCATACTGCTCCCACAAACAAGCAAGCTAATTGAGCTAGCATGTGCAAAGAGCCTATTGTAATGGTGTACACATTGCAGAGACTACCTACATAAACCAGGTTACATGTATCACTGTGGAACCACCAAAAGGCAGCCTGGTTACACCAGCAACAAACCAGTGCAGCATGGGTGACAGGGCCTTCTCACATGTGGCCCCTCAGCTCTGGAATGCGCTACCTACAGATGTAAGGGAGGCAGCTTCAATTTATATGTGATTTTTTGTGTGACCCAACCAAATTCACATAGAAATCTGAGATATAGATCTACTTGAAAGCAAGTCACATAAGCGGTAGATCTGCTCCATGTGCGATATTTCTATGTTTAAATTCTTAAGTTTAGTTTTTGCTTACTTTCGGTTTGGTACACCAGCTACAAACAGCTGAAAATAAAGTATTTTGGGTTATTGAAAATATATTTCACAACGGTTAGATGGTACAATGATTCTCCACACTACGCATTGCTTGTTTTGTCAGATAAACTGAAATTAGGCAAACTATTAGAAGTTTTACAACCAGGAAATGGCAAAGTGTATTTTGTATCAGTAGGTAATGGTTTGATGTATTGTGCTTGTTTTTTAATGTATAGTTGCTGAATTTTGTTTGTGTTTTGTTTTCTTCCTTATGCGCATTGAGAATGGGAAATGCACTTTATAAAATAAAAAAATGTTATTAATATTAAATTGATTGGAAACAATACACCTCAGGATTAATTTGGTACATCATTGTCCTGATTTGTAGGCTACAATTTGTTATCTGAAAATAAACATCCTTCTGGTCCTAATAGGCCTTCACTTGTGCAAGTTGTGTTATTTTAATGCTATGGGTCTGAATAACTGTACTGAAGGCCTACGGAATACATTCTTCCATCAGTAAGGAATTGGACAGGTAGGCTAAGCAGGTAAATCTCCCTTTACAATAGCAGGTGTTCGATATGGGTTAGGCTAGGCCCTAGGCTAGCCTACTTCGTAAAAAGTCTGTCTTTCTAACCTGGAGTGAGTCTGGTTTGCCGTTGGCTAAACAAATGTCAGGTCAACCCTTGAACGGGAAATTATATCAGAATAGATAAGTATAGTTTTTGTTTCTAAGGTGGGATAATTGTCAAGGGGGAGTCACCGGGTTTACATGAAAAGACACACAGACACCGTCAAAACAGTAGGCACATTGTTTTGGTGCCCGTTTTGGTGCCAGTCTCTGGGCTGTCATTAAAAAAAATCCTAAATATTTGAATATATGACTTTTAACATAATTTGGCATAATAAAATCTTAGATCTATTCTAAACCAATGATTAAAAACATTTTCATTCATAAGTTTGCCTTGCAGTCGAAGACATAACCAGAAATAACGCAAAGCAAGAAACAATAGGCTACATTATCAAACGTCACTTCCTTCAAATGCAAGCGATCATTATTTACTTATGCTTATTTATTTATAAATATATTTACTTTTTTATCGAACCATTCATAATTGGTCAGAGCACCATCGTGTATATGGACCATGTCCATACCTACAGAATAGTTCATAGAGAAAGTAGAATTTCTTGGCATGACGCGAGGAGTTATTTATCGTATCCTGGATGAGCGACAGTTTCAGAGGAGTTATTCACCTGATCGTATCCTGGATGAGCGACAGTTCCCGAGTGCCTCGCCCTTCAACGGCTGTTCCCTCCCTGGGGACGTAAAATAAAGTAAACAGTGTGTGTGTGCGTATGTGTGATGATGATGTAGATTGTTATTTTTTCCATTATAAGCATAAATATGCCTATTGTTTATGATCAACATGAATCTGAACAGAGTTGGGGGGCCTCTATCGGGTTTGTGACTAGGCTATGTGACAAAAATAAAAAGACCTGCGGACATGACACCTTTGTTGGAGGGACTTCACTACAAAAGGGACTTACCCATTCATTGTAGGCCTGAGCATCACCTGCTTTTGGCATCAGTCACAATATTTGTGGATTGTTACCATAATCAGTATAATAAGTTAAAATGAATAAACCCAATAGGATTTGTTATGATCTTACAGCGCCCTCAATTGGTTGTCAAACTACATGGCGAGTACAATGAGGGGCTTATGGTTTGATGTAGCCATAGAGTATGATAGAAGCCTCCAGTGGCCAAAAGGCCATCTTAGCATGAACAGCGCCATTGAAGGTCTTACACCATTTTTATTAATGCAGTCAACTAGGTGGGACTTTCAACTTCATTGGCTGATCCCTCTTGGTGACCCTGTTGGAGTCATGCCCAACTTGGTCATGAGGAGGGGTCAGCCAATCATGAAGAAGAAAATTGACTACTTCAAAATGTATATTGCCTCAATGGCGTTGCCCATCCTTACACAATACAAAAATTAGTCCTCTATCTATCTTTATGGATGTAGCCTCTGCGGAGCCTGTCGAGTCCCCGACATCGAGATGTACCGGTTTTCAGGGGAAATGGAAAGAGAGACTGTGACGCGACTTTTCCGCTTTTGGCGTTAACGTCCATCTTAACTCCTCCACATTTACTGGATTGGTTAAACCGTGCAGAAGACAACCTCGCCCGGCAGTTTTGCATCCTTGTCAAGACCAGTATGTAGGGCATATAGTTTCAGGCGTTAGATGCGATGCCTCACATATGACGTTGGGTTGGATTCTCATTGGTTGTTTAGACTTGGTCATATGACCACACGCTCGAGACGGCGTAGCCAATTTGTAAAGTATTTGCTCTGGTATTTTCTCATTCTGGCAATTGCATTTTGTTTATCTACATTTAGTTGTTAAAAACAGTAGCCTAATGTAACCGGTAAAAACATTAACGATAATTTACATTCGGTAATTTAATCCGTGAAAGATTTCACAAGGCCTGGCCGCATGATTTCAGGTATGGATATGAGTGTCTTGTTGTTTTGCTCGTTTATATAGCCTTTGATCATCTAGGCACGCTTCAAACATCGAAACCAGTGGTGGAAAAAGTACTCATTTGTCATACTTGAGTAAAAGTAAAGATACCTTAATATAAAATGACTCAAGTAAAAGTGAAAGTCACCCAGTAAAATACTACTTGAGTAAAAGTCTAAAAGTGTTTTGGTTTTAAATGTACTTAAGTATCAAAAGTAAATGGAACTTCAAAAATGTACTTAAGTATCAAAAGTAAAAGTATAAACCATTTCAAATTCAGTATATTAAGCAAACCAGACAGCACAATTATTATTATTATTTTTTGACGGATAGCCAGGGGCACACCAACACTCAGACATAATTTACAAACGAAGCATTTGTGTTTAGTGAGTCCGCCAGATCAGAGGCATTAGGGATGACCAGGGATGTTCTCTTGATAAGTGTGTGAATTGGACCATTTTCCTGTCAAAATGTAATGAGTACTTTTGGGTGTCAGGGAAAATGTATGCAGTAAAAAGTACATTATTATCTTTATGGAATGTAGTAAAGTAAAAGTTGGCAAAAATATATTTAGTAAAGTACATATACCCCAAAAAAACTACGTAAGTAGTACATTAAATAATTTTTACTTAAGTATTTAACTCCACTGGTTGCAACAATGTTATGGCTATAATGTAACCTCTGCAATACTCATGCAATATGATATCTACTTGATTGACAAGTTCAGCAAATAAAAACAGGAAATTGACTCATAGGCCTACACTGTGTATTCCACACAGAACACTTTCAATATGCATAGGCAATTGGTGGTTACGACGCTCAATTTACTGGCAAGGGAGAAAGAGGAACATAAACACAAAATCTGAAACAATATGTTTTATCAAGTCTTCATTTCACTATACCATGGACATACGCATAACCGTGTTTGTCCATGACTTAATTCCAATTACCATGGGGCAAGCTCCAAATGTAGCCATCTTATCTTCCATAATGACATGGTCATTGAAGATAACCATTTAAGGGTAAAGTTTGAAAGAAGTAGCATTTTCTCTAATGCTGACTCACCTCATAAGCATGTTTCCTCGTATTTACCCTACAAATGTAGTTATTCTTACGAAGAGATAGACTAGGCCAGCCACAAGACACGTTTTGTGATGCTCCTTGTTGAATTTAGCACTAACAATATGCCATTTGTTTGACTAAAAGCACTTGTTATTTGTGTCTTTGAGAACCAGTCATTAGCAAAGCAAACAATGGTCAACATGATTCTATTAATGTTTTGCCTTTAAGTTCGTACAGCTTGATAGCCTATTCATAGTCACTAAAGCCCTGCCCTCAGTCGAGGCTTCCCACTCGTGACTTGCAGCTCTGAAGAAGCTAATTTAACTTCTCCTCAGAAACTGATATGTTTAAGCGTATCTAAAATGCTTCTGCTTTTCTGGAACATTTTGTCCAGAAATGGCTTATTATCTTATTGGAGTCATGAGCATAGGAAATGCGTTCTACAAATTAAATGTCAAGCCACAAGATGTGCTCTGGAGTATCTCGTGCTGTTTGTCAAATGATACAGTGCATTTGGAAAGTATTCAGGCCCCTTGATTTTTTCCCACATTTTGTTATGTTACAGCCTTATTCTAAAATTGATTAAATTAATTTATCTTCATCAATCTACACACAATACCCCATAATAACAAAGCAAAAACAGGTTTAGAAATTTTAGCAAATTTGTAAAAAATAATAATAAATGGAAATCACATTTTCATAAGTATTCAGACCCTTTACTCAGTACTTTGTTGAAGCAACTTTGGCAGCGGTTACAGCCTTGAGTCTTCTTGGGTATGATGCTACAAGCTTGGCACACCTGTATTTGGGGAGTTTCTCCCATTCTTCTCTGCAGATCCTCTCAAGCTCTGTCAGGTTGGATGGGGAGCGTCGCTGTACAGCTATTTTCAGGTCTCTCCAGAGATGTTCGATTGGGTTTAAGTCAAGGCTCTGGCTGGGCCATCAAGGAAATTCAGAGACTTGTACTGAAACCACTCCTGCGTTGTCTTGGCTGTGTGCTTAGCGTTGTTGTCCTGTTGGAAGGTGAACCTTCGCCCCAGTCTGAGGTCCTGAGCACTCTGGAGCAGGTTTTCATCAAGGATCTCTCTGTACTTTGCTCCGTTCATCTTTCCCTCGATCCTGACTAGTCGCACAGTCGCTGCCACTGAAAAACATCCCCACAGCATAATGCTGCATCCACCATGCTTCACTGTATGAGCCGCTACCGCTCACTGATGAGCGGTGCCTAGTTTCCTCCAGAAGTGACGCTTGGCATTCAGGCCAAAGAGTTAAATCTTGGTTTCATCTGACCCGAGAATCTTGTTTCTCATGGTCAGAGTCCTTTAGGTGCCGTTTGGCAAACTCCAAGCGGGCTGTCATGTGCCTTTTACTGAGGAGTGTCTTCCGTCTGGCCAGGCTACCATAAAGGCCTGATTGGTGGAGTGCTGCAGAGACGGTTGTCCTTCTGGAAAGTTCTCCCATCTCCACAGAGGAACTCTAGAGCTCTGTCAGTGACCATCGGGTTCTTGGTCACCTCTCTGCCCAAGGCCCTTCTCCCCTGATTGCTCAGTTTGGCCGGGCGGCCAACTCTAGGAAGAGTCTTGGTGGTTCTAAACTTCTTCCATTTAAGAATGATGGAGGCCACTATGTTCTTGGGGACCTTCATTGCTGCAGAAATGTTTTGGTACTCTTCCCCAAATCTGTGCTTCGACACAATCCTGTCTCAGAGCTCTAAGGACCATTCCTTCAACCTCATGGCTTGGTTTTTGCTCTGACATGCACTGTCAACTGTGGGACCTTATATAGACAGGTGTGTGCCTTTCCAAATCATGTCCAATCAATTGAATTTACCACGGGGGGGGGGGGGCTCCAATCAATTTGTAGAAACATTTCAAGGATGATCAATGGAAACAGGATGCACCTGAGCTCAATTTCTTGTCTCATAGCAAAGGGTCTGAATACTTACGTAAATAAGGTATTGCTGTTTTAAAACATATATAAATGAGCAGATATTTCTAAAAACCTGTTTTTGCTTTGTCGTTATGGGGTATTGTGTTTAGATAAAAATGTTAAAATCCATTTTAGAATAAGACTGTAACTTAACAAAATGTGGAAAATTCAAGGGCTCTGAATACATTCCGCATGCACTGTATGTAAAGTGTGCACCATATAGGCCTGTGCATTATCTTGAACACCTGCCTGCAAACACTCCTGGCCTGTAGCTTTGACGTCAGTCATTCTTCTATAGTGTTAATGACACCTTGAACTTTTTTTTATTTTTATTTTTTTTATTTTTATTTTTTTAAATTTTATCCCCTTTTCTCCCCAATTTTTGTGGTATCCAATCGCTAGTAATTACTATCTTGTCTCATCGCTACAACTCCCGTACGGGCTCGGGAGAGACGAAGGTCGAAAGTCATGCGTCCTCCGAAGCACAACCCAACCTAGCCGCACTGCTTCTTAACACAGCGCGCCTCCAACCCGGAAGCCAGCCGCACCAATGTGTCGGAGGAAACACCGTGCACCCGCCCCCTCGGTTAGCGCGCACTGCGCCCGGCCCGCCACAGGAGTCGCTGGAGCGCGATGAGACAAGGATATCCCTACCGGCCAAACCCTCCCTAACCCGGACGACGCTAAGCCAATTGTGCGTCGCCCCACGGACCTCCCGGTCGCGGCCGGCTGCGACAGAGCCTGGGCGCGAACCCAGACTCTGGTGGCGCAGCATAGCACTGCGATGCAGTGCTCTAGACCACTGCGCCACCCGGGAGGCCTTACCTTGAACTTTCTTTATTATGAATAGGTCTTGACAGAATTGGGGGTGAGGGGGGGCAGAGGTAGTGTGGAGACGATGGTATGTTGTCGGTGGAATAACACTACTGACTGAGAGTACTGTATTCCACCATTCATTGTGATATAGGGGCTCAGTTAGTAAGGTCACTCATCAGGCACTATAGAGATACAGCTCAACATGTTTCCTGTCACTTCAACCACAAACAGCAAGGCACTTATCCCTAATTGCTCCTGTAAGTCACTCTGGATAAGAGCGTCTGCTAAATGACTAGAATGAAAAAATATAGCTTGGTCTTAAATTATTTGATGTCATTTTCTTCTGTTCTGTTTAGAGCCTTTCCGAGCTGCATTTTCTGATCAGAACCCTGAAGAACTTTGTCAAAAGAGACAATACTCTGTAACAATGATTTCTGATATTCCCTACGAGAAGGTAAGGTTTTTGTCAGTACTGTTGTCCATAAGTTTTGATGGAATTTTGTGTCTCAGTTTTCTAACTCCTTAATATCTTCTTCTGGCGCAGATGTGCGATGTGGAGTCGAGGAGAGAAGAGTCCTGCAGGAAAGCACAGATGGTATCCAATATTAATGATATTTACCAAGCAACCTAATGAAAATGGTGTAAAAAGATGATTAGTCAGTGGCCAAGGTTGTGAGTTAAAAGGGAATGTACCCTAAATACATTTTCATGTGTATTTCTAGTCAATCCACTACGCATATCATAATTTAGCATACGGTTGCATCATAGCTATCGAAACACCCCGTCTGTCAAAAAGTTGCATTTAACACTTTACACTTCTATCCTGCTCTTCTATGCCAGTGATTATTAGAAAGCAGCACAAATTATCTTCTGTGACCAATGTTTAATAGAGCCCTGCCTGAGCCTTAACATGCCTGCAACGTTCAGGCCCTACCCTCCCCAGGCCAGATTGCTTCTGCCTGAAATAATTATTAACATCCATTAGCTTCTCCTCTCTCTATGTCACCCACTCCCTGAGCACTGCTCGCTCTGCTCATGATGGCTCTGCGTGTGTCTGAGTATCCATAGCAACGGCTCTGCTTAGGCTGCTCAATGATGAGACATGAGCGAGCACAGAGCATGGCTGTTAGCTGCTTTTCTTCACTCTAAACTCCGACAAAACTCAAGGAACATTATTATTTTCTGATGAGGTTGAAGCACTTTTGGCACCTACACGTTGAACCAAGTTCAACCCACACACCGTCCATTCCACCCAGTTAGAGAGGGGAATCTTGGGAGTTGTAGGAATTGACTCAAACTGGCAATTGGGAACATCAAGACTGATCAGGACATTCAAAGCTAGATATCTACTCAGGGATAGTTTTGAAACTCAATTTTGTGTGTGAATGTGTCTACTAGGGACCACTGAAAACAACAACCACTGAATTACATAGGAAAAATAGTCCTTTAAACAGACAAACTCAAACGGGACTCATGGTGATTTCGATCACTAATGGCGCCGGAGGAGATGGCTGCCGTTTTACGGGCTCCTGACCAATTGTGCTATTGCGTGTGTTTTATTTTATATTATTTCTAACTTATTTTGTACATAATGCTTCTGCCACTGTCTCTTATGACTGAAAACAACTTCTGGAAAAAAGGACAGCGATTACTCACCTCGTACTGGACAAAGAGTTTTTTTTTAATTTAACGAGTCGGAAATAAAGGATTTACTTCAGACACCGGACAAGGCCCAAATCCCTGTCATTCGCATGAAGAAGAGACGGGTATCGGGGACATAGGTCGGGGTGCCTTGTAAGGATCCGACGGAGAGTGGGTAATCCGCCTCTACCATCAGTCCTATTAGCCAACGTGTAATCATTGGATAATAAAATGTATGAGCTCCGATCAAGACTAACCTACCAACGAGACATTAAAAACTGTAATATCTTATGTTTCACCGAGTCATGGCTAAACGACGACATGGATAACATACAGCTGGCTGGGTTTTCCATGCATCGGCAAGATAGAACAGCTGCCTCCGGTAAGACAAGGGGTGGCAGTCTGTGTCTATTTGTAAATAACAGCTAGTGCACAAAATCTAATATGAAGGAAATCTCAAGGTTTTGCTCACCTGAGGTAGAGTATCTCATGATAAGTTGTCGACCACACTATTTACCAAGAGAGTTTTCATCTATATTTTTCGTAGCTGTCTATTTACCACCACAAACCGATGCTGGCACTAAGACTGCGCTCAACGAGCTGTATAAGGCCATAAGCAAAGAAGAAAATGATTGTCCAGAGGCGGAGCTCCGAGTGGTCAGAGACTTTAATACAGGCAAACTTAAATACATTTTACCTCATTTCTACCAGTATGTTACATGTGCAACCAGGTGGGGAATTAAACTCTAGACCACCTTTACTCCACACACAGAGATGCGTACAAAGCTCGCCCTCCATTTGGCAAATCGGACCATACCTCTATCCTCCTGATACCTGCTTACAAGCAAAAACTAAAGCAGGAAGTACCAGTGACTCGATCAATACGGAAGTGGTCAGATGAAGCAGATTCTAAGCTACAGGACTGTTTTGCTAGCACAGACTGGAATATGTTCCGGGATTCTTCTGATGGCATTGAGGAGTACACCACACCAGTCACTGGCTTCATCAATAAGTGCGACGACGTCATCCCCACAGTGACAGTACATACCCCAACTAGAAGCCATGGATTACAGGCAACATCCGCACTTAGCTAAAAGGTAGAGCTGCCGCTTTCAAGGAGCGGGACTTTAACCCGGAAGCTTATAAGAAATCCCCCTATGCCCTCCGACGAACCATCAAATTGGCAAAGTGTCAATACAGGAGTACGATTTAATCCTACTACACCGGCTCCGACACTCGCCGGATGTGTCAGGGCTTGCAAACTATTACGAACTACAAAGGGAAGCACAGCCGCGAGCTGCCCAGTGACACAAGCCTACCAGACGAGCTAAATTACTTCTATGCTCGCTCCGAGGCAAGCAACACTGAAGCATGCATGAGAGCACCAGATGTTCCAGATGACTGTGTGATCACGCTCTCCGTAGCCGATGTGAGTAAGACCCTTAAACAGGTCAACATACACAAGGCCGCAGGGCCAGACGGATTACCAGGATGTGTACTCCGAGCATGCGCTGACCAACTGGCAAGTGTCACTGACATTTTCAACCTGTGCCTGACCGAGTCTGTAATACCAACATGTTTCAAGCAGACCACCAAAGTGTCTGTGCCCAAGAACACCAAGGTAACCTGCCTAAATGACTACCAACTCGTGGCACTCATGTCTGTAGCCATGAAGTGCTTTGAAAGGCTGGTCATGGCTCACATCAACACCATTATCCCAGAAATCCAAGACTCACTCCAATTTGCATACCGCCCCAACAGATCCACAGATGACGCAATCTCTTTTGCACTCCACACTGCCCTTTCCCACCTGGACAAAAGGAACACCTACGTGAGAATGCTATTCCTTGACTACAGCTCAGAGTTCAACACCAGAGTACCCTCAACGCTCATCAATAAGCTAAGGACCCTGGGACTAAAGACCTCACTCTGCAACTGGATCCTGGACTTCCTGACAGGCTGCCCCCAGGTGGTAAGGGTAGGTAACAACACATCTGCCATGTTGATCATCAACATGGGGAGGACCCCTCAGGGGTGCGTTCTCAGTCCCCTCCTGTACTCCCTATTCACTTATGAATGCATGGCCAAACATGACTCCAACAGCATCATTAAGTTTGCCGATGACACAACAGTGGTAGGCCTGATCACCGACAATGATGAGACAGCCTATAGGAAGGAGGTCAGAGACCTGGCAGTGTGGTGCCAGGATAACAACCTCTCCCACAATGTGATGAAGACAAAGGAGATGATCGTGGACTACAGGAAAAGGAGGGCCGAGCACGCCCCCATTCTCAACGACTGGGCTGTAGTGGAGCAGGTTGAGAGCTTCAAGTTCCTTGGTGTCCACATCACCAACAAACTATCATGGTCCAAACACACCAAGACAGTCGTGAAGAGGGCACGACAACGCCTATTCCCCCTCAGGAGACTGAAAGGATTTGGCATTGGTCCTCAGATCCTCAAAAAGTTACAGCTGCACCATCGAGAGCATCCTGACTGGTTGCATCCCCGCCTAGTATGGCAACTGCTCGGCCTCTGACCGCAAGGCACTACATAGGGTAGTGCGTACGGCCCAGTACATCACTGGGGCCAAGCTTCCTGCCATCCAGGACCTCTTTACCAGGTGGTGTCAGAGGAAGGCCCTAAAAATTGCCAAAGACTACAGCCACCCTAGTCATAGACTGTTGCTCTTTGCTACCGCACAGCAAGCTGTACCGGAGCGTGAAGTCTATGTCCAAAAGGCTTCATAACAGCTTCTCGCCCCAAGCCATAAGACTTCTGAACAGCTAATCAAATGGCTACCCGGACTATTTTCATTGACCCCCCCCCTCCCTCCCATTTTTACGCTGTTGCTACTCTCTCTTTATTATCTATGCATAGTCACTTTACCTTTACCTAAATGTACATATTACCTCAATTACCTCCACGAACCTGTGCCCACGTTGACTCTGTACAGGAACCCGCCTGTATATAGCCTCGCTACTGTTCTTTTATTGTTGCTCTTTAATTTTTAATTTTAATTTTTTTAATGTATTATTTTTTAAATGTATATATATTTATTTATGTTTTACGTCATTTTATTTTAGTAAGTACTTTCTTAACGCTTATTTTTCTTAACTGCATTGTTGGTTAAGAGCTTGTAAGTAAGCATTTCACTGTAAGGTCTACTACACCTGTTGTATTTGGTGCATGTGACAAATACAATTTTATTTGATTCTATTCAACCTCAGTTCCATAACCGTTATCTCATTCCTCTTTGGTCAGGATGGTCTGGTCAGGGTCACCTCTACATGACTATGCTCATGCCATCTCTGTGTGTAGTATTATAGGTGTCTGCTGGGTCTCACTGGGGTGGCCAGTCTGCTATTGGCTGCCGTGTTCCTCCAGACCCTGCTGCTTCCCATGGTTAACTCCTCCCCAAACAAGCCTGGCTTCAAGCTCCCACTTCCTCTCACTGACACCTGCACCGACCCCTGCAAGTGAGTGGGCCTCTGTACAATGTCTAATTTCCCACTGTTAGTGTGCTCACTGTAAACATCTTATTCTGCTCATTCATTCTCTATTATTCTGCAGCTTTAACTCATTTGTGGTTACGTGGTTAACCACCATTGTCATGTTTTGCAGAACAGGTGCTTTCATTAACTGTTCAAGGATTTAGTAAAACAATGACGCTTCCTTTTTCTCTTCCAGATTCGTTCTATTGGAGAGCATCCCAGAAGGGTTAGAGTTCAACTCTAGTGTCACCAACCCATCCATCTACCAGGCTTGGCTAAACCTGATTAGTGAGGCTCGCAGTAGCGTGGACATTGCGTCTTTCTATTGGACTCTCACCAACAAAGACACAGGTTCTCATGAGCCAACGGCGAATCAGGTGAGTGTGTTCTGTGATTGGCAGGCAATGCAATGCAGTTCTAACCTGTGGGCAGTTGTGGCTTATTTTAGTCTAAACAGTTGTTTCGTCTATAGGGTGAGGATGTCCTGAATAGGCTAGCTCTGGTGTCTGGGAAGCTCTCTGTCCGCATCGCTGTAAATACACCAACAGAGTCCCAACATCAGGAAGACCTCAATCTATTAGAAAGTTCTGGTAGGGGGTTCTCTGACCGTGCATTTATGTTTTCAATTCCGTTGAATTTGCAAAAGTTACTTTGACCCCAATCAAGCTGCTAACTACAGTAAGGAAGTATTAGTCTGTTTGCTTTTTGTGGTGATAATGGTAGCAAATTTTTTAGGTGCTGATGTAAGAGCCGTGAACATGCGGGATTTGACCACTGGAGTACTTCACACTAAGTTTTGGGTGGTGGACAAGAAGCACATCTACATTGGCAGTGCCAACATGGACTGGAGGTCCCTTACCCAGGTGAGTCTCCTCTGTCCCCTCACACTCAGCCTCACCCCCATATTATTTTTTATTTTTTTTAAAAGTTAACAATAAAAAAAAGCTGTTGTTCGAAAATGTAACTATATGAGTTCCATAAACCATTCGAAAGGTTATGCTTGTGGTTTTTTGGAGGATGTAATCATATTTCCTTGTTCTTTTAAAGTGTAAACATTATATCGCAAGTTTGCAGTGTCAGGGTATTGTCTAAAATGTACACATCAAGTGTTGGGAAAGTAGCTTTGATTAAGTCTGTCCTCTGTTGTCCTGTTTAGGTGAAGGAGCTGGGGGCTGTGGTGTACAACTGCAGCTGCTTGGCTGCAGACCTGGGGAAGATCTTCGAGGCCTACTGGTACCTTGGGCAAAAAGACACACCCATCCCGTCCCCTTGGCCCAGCAGTTTCAACACTCCTTACAATAAAGACGCACCCCTGCAGTTGCCACTCAACGGCACAGCCTCCCACGTGTATCTGACGGTGAGAATTGACTAAATGTGCACATTTTCAATAATCCAATAATTGGATCATATAATACAAATTGGACCGGTTTGTGAAGTCTGGTTAAGGAATTCTCCATGTTCCTTTTCTCTGGTCCTATGTTAGACATACTACTATACTTCATTTGACTGTGTTGTACCCTCAGAGTTCTCCACCATCTTTCTGTGCTGCCGGGAGGACCGGAGACCTGCAGTCTATTCTCAGTGTGATGGAGGACGCGCAGGAGTTTATCTATATCGCTGTCATGAACTACCTGCCCACCATGGAGTTCTCGCGACCCAAACGGTCAGCCTTCTATTTTAATGTATTAACCTCACCAAAGTTTACGATATGTATTCAGTGTATAATTAATAAAGCACACAAGGCTTAGAGCTCCCGAGTGGCGCAGCGGTCTAAGGCACTGCATCTCAGTGCCAGAGGCGTCACTACAGTCCCTAGTTTGAATTCAGGCTGTATCACATCCGGCCGTGATTGGGAGTCCCATAGGGCGGCGCACAATTGGCCCAGCGTCGGATGGGTTTGGCTGGGGTAGGCCGTCATTGTAAATAATAATTTGTTCTTAACTGACTTGCCTAGTTAAATAAAGATAACAATTTTCTACAAAAATAATAATTTGCCCATATGACTCTGGCCTAACCCTCTGTGTGGCGCCCTCTGCAGGTACTGGGCAGAAATTGACACTCAGATCAGACGTGTGGCATACGAGAAGCGGGTGAAGGTGCGTCTGCTCATCAGCTGTTGGGCCAGCACTTCGCCTGTCATGATCCCCTTCCTGAAAGCCTTGGATTCAATGCAGAAACCCAAGGCCAAGCTGGATGTCCAGGTGGTGAGTAGGACCTCTCGCTACTCATGCACTTTACTTATCATCATTAATATGGTAAGGTCCTCCACAAGAGCAATTGTTAAATATTAAACTCTTCTTCACTGTTTTACAGAAACTCTTTGTTGTGCCAGCCAATCCCAAGCAGAAAGAAATCCCCTTTGCCAGGGTCAACCATAACAAGTACATGGTGACAGATAAGGTCGCCTACATAGGTGATTCTGCTCTCTCCTAGATAACATCATGCTACTGTATAATGCAAATCAACAATTTCTGATGTTAAAACCAGAGGTAACTTCTCAGACATCATGCGCAACCTACAAAATCAGATCCCATGCACTATAAAATGCAATGTTATTGTGTTTCCCATTGATCACCAGGTACCTCTAACTGGTCTGGAGACTATTTTGTGAACACTGCTGGATCGGCTTTGGTGGTGAACCAAACTGCTGCCCAGTCAGTGGAGCCTACGGTCCAGGCACAACTACAGGCCGTGTTCGAAAGGGACTGGGACTCCGCCTACAGCACCCCAATCCACCAGCACACCGACCTCAAAATGGTGTGTTAGATACAATACTACACTCTAGACCAGGGGTTCCCAACTCCAGTTCTGGAGTACCTCCCAATAGCACACATTTTTGTTGTAGCCTCTGGCAAATTTGGGGGGGATTCAACTCATTGTGGGCCTGATGATTAGTTGACAAGTTCAATCTGGTGTGCTTGTCTGGGGCTACAATACAAAATGTCTACTGTTTGAGGTACTCGAGACTGGAGTTTGGAACCACCACTCTAGAATGTTACAGGGCCTGTGTCCTCCAAGCCAGCATGGGGAGGAATGGATTCTAATCAGCAGGTGTTTCTGGGATGATTTCTTAAATTGCAGCACATTTTTTTTTAAATAATTGCAGGAGTAGCAGGAGATATGTACTGTAGCAGAAGATGGGTAAAACGATGCTGCCCTCTGCAGCGTCAATGGGCCTATCACATCAATGATCAAAAGACAAGCCTGTGTGTTAACAATAAGGCATTATCAACTTCAACTCTTCGGGAATAAATCCCAGTGAATCTCAGGGAGGTTGCTATATTCCGTGTTGAATGTTTGGACTGATGTTTCTTGGCATGCTGGTTTGATCCTTTTATTCTTTATCATGTATGTTTGGTGTGTTGTGCCTCGTTCTTCTATGCAGCCTAGACTAGGTTTTTTAATTCAATCATTCTGAATCCTAGCTTTAAAACTAGTATGTTTCCCATAGAATTGTGCAGTAACTGATTTCATGTGTGCAATTAAGTCCAGAATTTTTTTCTTCTGGAATTTGCACTGCGTGGCGTGTCTAATATGAGCAGTACAGTTGAGAATGTTATAGCAACTGTCAAAGTACTTAAGTGTTTAAAAGCACTGCACTGTGTATTATTTGGCAAGCACTGTTACTGTACAATATTGATCACATTTTGTACACACTTCTTCCTTTGTGGTAATGCCCCTAATAAATTGAATTTAAACAGTTGTCTGTCATTTCATTTTTAGCAGTTGTATACACAAGTGTTTAGAATAAGTAAGTCTATCCTCCCTCTCTATCTTATTTCAGTACCATGAATAATGCATGCAGTCTTGCAAATTATACATGTATTTATCCACTGTGCAGTCAATATGAAACTCATAACGACAACATTTTCAGAGGGCTGTTTTAAAAAGTGGGTCTACTTGTCTATTCAGGCCTGCTTTTCATTGGCAGAGTGTCTGTTTGCTGTATTGAGGAGATCACGTTGACCCCCTCCCTCCAGGAGACTCAGTAGTGGAGGTATTGCTGCTGCGTATGGCTACAGCAGGCTGGGGGGCCGTAGCCTAGGTAGGAGGACACCTCTGGATCCGTGGTCCACGCCGGCCACCATTGGCCACAATGACAGGTGTAGCCTTCAGGTTCAAAATTGAGAAACTGGATCTCCTGTGGGAGAGTGGGACACCAAAATGGAAAATGACAAAAACGTTCCAGAATTGTAAACCCCACACCATTTATACAGTATTATGGTACTAATCTCTACTGACAATGATATTGTATCTCCAAAATGACATACTCTTACCTCCAAACCATAATCACAGGCTGCCTCCTTTGCCTCTGCCTGCTCCCTGGGCCCTGCAAGGTCCTGTTGGGTGGTGGAGTCCCTAGAAAAGAAACTGAAGCCTATGGGCTCACCTGCTTTGTCCACCTGGGGCACAGAGGTGTAGCTCAACCCGTGGGTAGGATCGGACCGCGAGGACCTGGCCACTGGCTGCCTCAGGCGCTGGCTCTCACACAGCCTGGTGATATAGGACAGCATGGAGCCACTCTCTGGTTCCTCTCTGCTGGTGGAGCCTAAGTGATGACAGTCTAGCTCAGTCTCCTGGAAGGCAATGCTTTCACTTGGTTGGAGGCCAGCTTGGAGATCTGAAGGTATCACAGAGCTGGACGGATGGAAGGCACACTGGACGTCCTTGTCCGCCCATACCTCCATGGTGGTCTCCAGGCTGGCCTCATCTACAATGCATAGGCTCTCCATCAGGTCTTCAATCAGTGCTGTAGGGGACTGAGGCACACTGGGGACTGGGGTCTGCTGGGAGAGAACCCCATTGTTACCTTGTAAACCGTCTGAGGATGGTGGATAGCCCTCCCTGTGGTCATGGTGATTTTGAACCCGTGGACATGACTGGTGGGCCTCCTTCTCCCTGGGGTACAGGAACCGCTGGCCTCTCTCGGCATTCAGATGGTGAAACCTACAGCTGTCTCCCTCTGGAGCTGTATCCTGAATCAGGGCTTCACGGAGGGCCTGAGCGGACTTCTCATAGTAGCGGTGGAAGTCTGGGTACATGCGTAAGTGTTGCATGTTGATGAAAGGATGGTGTAAGGCTGCATTGGGTAGGATCCTCTGGTGGGAGTCCAAGGTTAACATCCGCTTGAGGAGCTGCACCATGCTCCGGCGGTCCTCAACTTCTGCTGCCATGTCTTCGTTGCGGAGCTCTGGGTCGTGCTCTGTGAAATCCATGGTCTCCAGCTGGTCCAGGGAGGAGAGGATGTACTTCCTCCGATCTGTCGATCCCAGCTGCTTCCACTGGGTACGGCCTTCTGTGCCTGAGGGGGGACGCCTCTTGTTGGGCTTGAGCTGCCATTTATTCTCTCCTCGACTGTTGGTGGTGAGCTTGAAGAAATTGTGAACCTTGCTGGCCATGTTGAGCAGATGGGCTTGCGGTAGTCCTTGCGTCTCGCAGATGTACCTCACTTGAACAAACTCTGAATCGCCGGGATACAGAGGCCATCCAAGGAACAACTCTGACATCACACAACCCAGGGACCACATGTCCACTTTCTCACAGAATGGAAGGCCCAGGAGGATTTCAGGAGATCTATAGAACCTGTGAGTTATTTGAAAAACAGGGTAAGAGCAAATTTAGGTACTTATTTTCATTCCCAAATGTTTTGTTTGTGGAAGTGATCATGTTGGGTTCACACAGACACCCTGAATGTGTTTTAATGATCACATTCACAAATACAAGACATCACAAAGCATGTGATGCAACATAAGCTCTCTACCTGGATTGGATGTATGGCTCCTTAACAAAATGCACTTCACTGAAAATACTTGCAGAACCAAAATCAATCAACTTTACGCTGAAAGGATGGCGACAATGATCCACGACCATTATATTTTCAGGTTTCAGATCAGCATGAATGATGGCGAGTTCCTTCAGTTTGGCTAGTGCTTTTATCATCTGACACGTGATGGTCCTGATGTTGCGGACCGCCATCGGCTTGAAACCATTCTCTTTCTGAAGCTGATACAGGTTCTTCTCCAATAGTTCAAAAACCAGGTAATGATTCGTTTGGTCACGGAAGGCCTCGTGAAATTGAACTATGTGGCTTGTCTTCAAATTATTCCGGGAAAGAGCACTTATAAGTTTTAATTCATTTTTTATCACTCGATTTCTGTGAACATCCATTTTCATAATTTTTACCGCCACTAATTCTCCGTCACTCCCTCTCCAGCATTTTGACACTTTCCCGAAGGTACCCTTTCCCACTACATCCAAAGTGTGGTAGACTTCAGTTTCAGAATATATATCTCTCATTCTCAGCTTGCTTCCTGGTCTTTGTGGTGATTTTAATTTCAATTATAAACATATTGTCAATAGTTCTAAATCCATGGAACGTTCCCTGGGCGATGTAACAATTCTAAGCATTCTATTTCGAAAGTTTCATCAGAACTAAACTATTTGCAGAAGTTGCAATACCTTCACTTGTTAAATGACCGAGATTTTTAGAAAATCATCATTATCATCCTCATCCTCAATCATCATCGATTATATTAGTTGGCTAATACTGATAAGACTAAAAATTATAACAATATTCCTTATGATGATACATGATGAACAAATAATTATTACAGTATTATTAGTATTACATGTATTATTATTATGACAATAATACATAGTCTAAATAAAGAAATATATTTGTTCACTGTTTTTGTTCCTGAAAAAAATGACTAGGCCTAGCGAATGCCTATATACAGTAGCCTATGCTTGTCTATATGCAAAATCCTTGAGACTACAATATAATTCTGATGTCAATGGCCTCCACCTAGCCAACCTTTTCCACATCATCAGAAGAAGGAGGGGCATCTATTATGTCAACAGTTACTTTGGGACCGGGCGAAAATGACCGCAAATAAGCCTATTTCAAAAACAGTTACTTTTGCCCTACAGTTTGTAGTTAAATATCGCAGTGGTTTATTGTTTTTCTTTTTAGGAGTGGTTGGTAGGCTATAGAATTGTGCAGCTTATGCTCTATCCACGACAATTGTCCCGTTATCTAATGATGCCGGGCTTCCAAAGTTTTTACAGATTGAATTTCGAACTTCTAGATCAGCGCCAAATCAACCACCATAAAGCTGAGGTAGGAATACAAGTATTTCTGTTACAACTTTTATTTTATTGGTGATTTGGTAGCCTAAGTTTTTCACTAACCTTTTTGATCACACACACACATTTCTCAATGCGTGTGTGTTATAACGCGATTGTAGGCTTTCCTATGAATGTATTAAATAATTCGAGATGTGACACTAATTTTAATTTATAAAATCCTTTTCGATTGAAACATATAGGCTACTACAGGGCTGAGTCTAAGGCAAATTATAGGATGTATGTGGTTTGCTTTGACTTCATTGTAGACTCAGCAATGCCCTGCCAAGGTGACTTTGGGGTAGCCTAACATTGGTGGACAAAACATGCGCAGAAACAGTGTTGGTGAATAGGGAACTACATGTAGTAATTTAACAACATTTTGGAAATAAGATAAGGGCTATATTCAATCTTATCGCAGAAGTATCGTTATATATAGCAAGCTCGATTGAAATTTAAAGGCAATGTTCATTTAGACTGCGTTCACCGTAAACACATATATCGGCTCAATCGGAAATTACCTTTAAATTTGAACCCGGATTTTACGCGAAACGGGATGAATCCAGCCCTTTCATGCCGTTGGCGGAACTCCCTTAGCCACGCCTTCGTGGGGGGTGGTAACAAGCTATCAAGTAGCTAGGTAGTGCTACATATCAACAGCCATTGTCAGCCAATCCAGTAGGGGTTGGAAGCTATGGTGAGCTTCGATTGGTCACTCACGTTGCGTTATCGCTGAAGGTTTTAATAATGTTCAGCTTTCCCCAATTTTAGTCCCGTCCTGTTCAGCTCCCTCGCCCATGCTCTCAACCTTCCATTGAAAGGGAGTGGCTTCCGATGTTTCACCGCGCGATGCCTCCTCCTGGTGTAAACTCACCGTTAGCGTCACTTCTTATTTATATCAACTGCTGATCAAACATGGCTAATCACTTTTAATCTCTGGAAATGCTTTCCTTGCGGGTCCAGTTTTAACACCAATATTATCTCTCAGTGGAGCAGCTAATGGGAATCTTAATACATACTAAATACTCCCAGAATCTTTTTTTCTCTCTGCATTTATCACTTTCACTTTTTTTAATGTCAAACCTCCTCCAGGTCACAACAAATCATACTTTCTTTACAAGTTCATTTAGGTTAATTTGAACCATTTCGTCATTCCAGGTTACTGCCTTGGATGACTGCTCCCAGTGCCAAGAGTAGAGCATTGCCATTGCAAATTATGGGCAGCTATTGTGTGCCGGGCATTTTAGACCCCCAGAAAGAAAATCTGTATGTTTTTTCCTTTGCTAGTTTGATCAATTACCTAATTGGCCGTTCAGTATCTATGGATTCAGATACATTTGAATGTTAAACATTAGTTTTAGTCCGATTAGTAGAGTATATTGCAGTAGCAGTGTTTGAGCACTGGTGGGCAGCATTAATGCAGTTTCCATAGCTGTAGTGAGGTCACATGGCGTGCAGTGCTGCTTCACATTCTCATCAATCGCTCTAGGATACAAATCTCAGAGTCCTATCAGTCAGAATAAGGTATGCACTGGACTATGCCCATGATAAATGACAGTATGCACTGGACTCTGTAGTGAACACACATGTGCGTCACTCTCTATCACGATCAGATCGCAGAACAATTTCTGTAATGCCATGTCGTCAGGTGGAGAAGTATGCAAGCACAGCACAGAGTTTATTTTGGTTTCCCTGTGCCAGTGCCTCCACCCAGTGGGGAAGAGGAGGGAGGGTGGAGAGGTACTTGCCTACAGCCATGGTGGGCGATTGGTGGTGCTGTCCTCTATCAGGACAGGATGCCTCTCTGAATGTTCTGTGTTTACAGAGGAGCTGCTGCTCCGAGCACCACCCTGGACCCGCCGCCCGCCCGCCAGCCCACCCTCCTCTCCCCTAATCACTCAGCCTACCCCCTACTTGCCTGCTCCCTGTCCCTTAGAGGGAGACAACTCTGCACTCTCCAACTTTCCCATCAAAATTGATATTGATTCTGTAGGGCTGAATACCTAACCATTGGTCTGGATGATGAAGATGTCATATGGCTTTTCCCTTTTCCTTTTCATATGGCCTGGAATGAGATCTCTATCTTAATTTATATCTAGCCATATTCAGTAACATGGCATTAAGAAACCAAGCTTGATCTCTCCTCTTGACATCAATGAATGATTGCGTGTCCCTCTCTCTGTAAAGTGTACTGAGGAGTTACTGGGCTGTAGTTTTTCACCCCATCTCTGTCTCTATTATTTTAGCTCTCGTTTGCGCTAAACTAAAGGATACTGATCCGCTCCGATCCTCTCCCTATCCAGATTCTTTAGGCTGGACCAGATGCAGACGAGGGGCATGCCTTTGCCGAGCTAGTGCCGCAGTCTGTGATGACTCCATCTGTGGTGTCTGGCTCCTCCGTGGGCAGCAGATGGCTTGAAGGTGGGTTCCTCTTCCACCGCGAGTTGGCTTCCCTCTATTCCAACCTACAGCCCAGGAACCGCATCTCTCTTCCAGTTACGTCAATTAGTTCCAGTTACACAGTTTCCAATCCACAACCTTAGACATGGTGGCTACATTTGGCCCCAGTTGATTTGGGTTGTAGCCACAATGGTTTCTTTCATTATTTGATGAACTTAGTTGTGTATTCTGCTTTGTGACTATCCAATGCCTGTTATCTCATAACTGTAGGACCAGTGGCTGGAGGATCGGCTAGCAAGCGATGGCAGATGGAAACACCATCAAAGCGAGGGATGGCATGGCACTGCAGAGGACCCGACACCAAAGCCCTGGTCTATTGACCAATCCTATCTAACACGATGACCAGCTCAATCCATTATTGAGATGAGTAGCTCAGCTAATAAAAGTCAAAACACTATTAACAATTAATCCAGTTCATAGCAGTGAAAATGTTTACATTATTTGTCATAAACAGATTGTTTTTGATCAGTTCTGGCACGTACAATATTAGTCATGATTATGGAAGTGCCAAAAGGTTAGTGCCATCAGGAATATGTATGACCCTTGGATTTGCTGCCAGGTTTATAATACACTGATTGTCACGTTCTGACCTTTATTTTCCTTTGTTTTTGTCTTTAGTTAGTATGGTCAGGGTGTGAGTTGGGGTGGGCAGTCTATGTTATGTGTTTCTATGTTGAGGTTTGTCATTTGGCCTGATATGGTTCTCAATCAGAGGCAGGTGTTTTGCATTGTCTCTGATTGGGAACCATATTAAGGTAGCCTGTTTTCACTGTTGGTTTGTAGGTGATTGTTCCTGTTCGTGCGTTCATGTGTTCTCTAGTTCAGGACTGTAGCTTCGTTGGTTTTCGTTTGTTTATTGTTTTGTTCGTATTGAAGAAGTATTCTAATAAATATGGATACATACCACGCTGCGCTTTGGTCCTCCTCTCTTTCTACCGACGGAAGCCGTTACACTGATGTGGGAAATAAAGTACTGTTTTGACCCTGAACTTCTGTCCCTTGTCTCCTCGTGCTTTTGAATGATATCATCCAATTAGGATACTTCCTTTTAACCACTTCAAGTGTTATTGGATTGTCTGTTGGCAGTTATGAATGGTCAGCGGCAACACTCAGATTTGATCACATTAAGGGGAAAGTCTCATGACAGCAAATCAGGTAAGTGGTGGAGTGGACTCAAACTCACTTTGAAATTTGATACCACCAGCTGAAAGTGTCCGACCTAATCAAGTGTGGATTTAAAAACAATCTGCAATAGCCTTGTATTACTTCAAATTGATTCATTTTAGGGAGTAAAAAAAATGTTATTAGAGAATATTGGTATGTTTTTTTTAACAAATGGTAATATACACAATTAGTGGATTCAGCTATTTCAGCCACACCCGTTGCTGACAGGTGTATAAAATCGAGCACACAGCCATGCAATTTCCATAGACAAATATTGGCAGTGGAATGCCCCGTACTGAAGAGCTCAGAGACTTTCAATGTGGCAGCGCCATAGGATGCCACCTTTCCAAAAGTCAGTTCGTCAAATTTCTTCCCTGCTAGAGCTGCCCCAGTCAACTGTAAGTTTAATGTGAAGTGAAAACATCTAGGAGCAACAACGGCTCAGCCGTGAAGTGGTAGGCTAAGTGGTAGCCCACACAAGCTCAACACTCACTACCGAGATCCAAACTGCTTCTTGTCAGCACAAGAACTGTTCGTCGAGAGCTTCATGAAATGGGTTTCCATGGCCAAGCAGCCACACACAAGCCTAAGATCACCATGCGCAATGCCAAGCGTTGGCTGGAGTGGTGTAAACCTTGCTGCCATTGGACTCTGAAACAGTGGAAACGCGTTCTATGGAGTGATGAATCATGCTTCACCATCTGGTGAATCTGGGTTTGGCGGATGCCAGGAGAACGCTAAAGTTTGGTGGAAGAGAAATAATGGTCTGGGGCTTTTTAATGGTTCGGGCTAGGCCCCTTAGTTCCAGTGAAGGGAAAACTTAATGCTACAGCATACAATGACATTCTAGACAATTGCTGTGCTTTCAACTTTGTGGCAACAGTTTGGGGAATGCCCTTTCCTGTTTCAGCATGACAATGCCCCCATGCACAAAGCGAGGTCCATACAGAAATGGTTTGTCGAGATCGGTGTGGAAGAACTTGACTGGCCTGCATAGAGCCCTGACCTCAACCCCATCGAACACCATTGGGATGAATTGGAACGGCAACTGCGAGCCAGGCCTAACCGCCCAACATCAGTGCCTGACCTCACTAATGCTCTTGTGGCTGAACGGAAGTCCCCGCAGCAATGTTCCACCATCTAGTGGAAAGCCTTCCCAGAAGAGGGGAGGCTGTATAGAAACAAAAGGGGGGACCAACTCCATATTAATGCCCATGATTTTGGAATGAGATTTCCGACGAGCAGGTGTCCACATACTTTTGATAAAATACTGTAGTTGCCCAACAAA